>NC_067482.1:94958003-95258003 GCF_947179515.1 Apodemus sylvaticus | reverse complement strand
TGTGGGGGAAGGGGGTGCCTCAGAGGGCCCATGCGGAGGCGTCCCTTCCCCTGAGGGACCAGTCACAGGGCAGTATAGTACAGAATAGAGTTTATTCAGGCCATGTGGGGGGAGTTAAGGGGGTAGTAGAGGCAGAGAGAGAGAGAGAGAGAGAGAGAGAGAGAGAGAGAGAGAGAAGAAGAAGAAGAAGACAAGAAGAAGAAGAAGAGAGGAGAAGAGAAGAGAAGAGAAGAGAAGAGAAGAGAGAGAAGAGAAGAGAAGAGAAGAGAAGAGAAGAGAAGAGAAGAGAAGAGAAGAGAAGAGAAGAGAAGTAGAGGAGTAGAGGCTGGCCATGAGCATGTGGAGAGAGAGGGGGAAGGGAATGGGGAGGGGGAGTGAGGGAAGCAGAGGAAGAGGAAGAGAAAGCAAGAGAGCAAGAGGGGAGCAAGAGGGAAAGAGATGGAGGAGGGGGCAAGCAGCCCCTTTTTACTAGGTCAGGCCTACTGGCTGTTGCCCGGTAACTGTGGGGCAGAGCATAGACGGAAAGCTAACAATCATCATTATCATCATCTTCATAAAAGTCTGAGAGTTGCTGAAAGAAAACCCCAGTCTCAAATATTATGCAAAAACTAAGAGTGTTTATTCTGTAGAATCAACTGGCATGCAGGGGTCGGCCATTCATACAAAATGGTGACAACCAGATGAGGCTGCAGGCTCTTTTTAAGGGCAGCTAAGGGAATTTTAGGGATGGTTTGGTCATTTTTTAATATGATTGGCTAGGTGAGCAGCAGTTACATTGGTACATTTTTAATTGGTTGCTATATTATCTTTACCGTTTTTGGTCAGACCTTAGAGAAATTCCACAAACTGTCTTAGTCTTGAGCTCTCTCTCTCTCTCTCTCTCTCTCTCTCTCTCTCTCTCTCTCTCTCTCTCTCTCTCTCTCCCCACCCCTACCCCCACCCCCACCCCCAAGCCTTGCCTGCTGCTTTGGGAAGCTGAAGCTGATGTCCTAACCCAGCTACTCATTCCAAATGGAGTGAGTTAGAGCCTCCTCTCAATCTTTATTATCATTATTGTTGGTATTTTGAGGCAAGGTTTCTCTGTGTAGTCCTGGCTGTCCTGCTCTATAGACCAGGCTGGTTTTGAACTCACAGAGATCCACCTGTCTCTGCCTCCCAATTATAGGTATGTTCCACCACTGCTTGGCTAAGAGTTACTATTTTTATTTTGTGTGTGTGTGTGTGTGTGTGTGTGTGTGTGTGAGAGAGAGAGAGAGAGAGAGAGAGAGAACATATATGTGTGTGTATACACACACACACACACACATATATATATACACATATATATGCATTATATGTGTGCAGGTGCTCTCACAAACCACAAGAGTCTTTGAGACAGGGTCTCACTTTGTAGTCCTGATGCCTGGCCTCAGACTTACTATGTAGACCAGGGCCTCAACCTCACAGAGATCCACCTGTCTTTCCCTCCAAAGAGCCAGGATTAAAGGTTTGACCATACCAAGCCTACTTTGTATTATTATTGGTTATTATTACCATTGAGCAATATACCTGACCTCTAATACTTAAAAAAAAATTAAGTAAAATTCTGATACTAGGCTACAGACACTTGCTCTGTAGCCCAGGATGGCCCTTTATCTTGGCCTCAGAGAAATAGATTCTGGGCATGTGTTACCATGCCTGGCAATGCTTCAATATCTAATGTTTTTAAAAAATATGTATTAGTGTTTTGCCTGCGTGTGTGGATGTGTTCCTGTGTGCCTGGTACCTACAGAGTAGGATCCCCTGGTACTGGAGTCAAGGATGCTTGTTAGCTTGCCTTGTGGGTGCTGGGACTCAAATTGGGTCCTGTGGAAGAATGACAATTAAGCCTCGCTACTGAGCCATCTCTCTCGCCCCCGAATAAGTGAGTTTTTGATAACACTCTTGGCTGGATTGAAAGTATGGAAGTTCTTATCCATCGTTAAGCAGTTTAGCAGTAACTATGAGCTAGTGGCTTTCCAGAGCTGACGTGTGGGGCGGAGCTGTTTCTCAGTGGGGTTTATGAGCTGCTGTTGTTTGTTTCCTAGGATCCAGACAGCAAGCTTCCGAGCTACTACAAAGTTCCTGAGAGCAGTTCTCAATTCTTTTTTATTTTTTAAGATTTATTTATTATATGTATGTACACTGTAGCTGTCTTCAGACACTCCAGAAGAGAGAGTCAGATCTCATTGTGGATGGTTGTGAGCCACCATGTGGTTGCTGGGATTTGAACTCAGGACCTTTGGAAGAGTAGTTGGTGCTCTTAACCGCTGAGCCATCTCTGCAGCCCCTCAGTTCTCAGTTCTTATGGAGGAAGATTTAGGGAATGTTCCCTAAATCATGCTCAGTACTCTTTGGCTTCCATGATAGTCTAGAAGTGTACATGTATATGTAGAAAACGCCTAGGTGCTTTTTTTTTTTCTTTTTTCAGACACACCAGAAGAGGGGATCAGACCCCATTACAGATGGTTGCGAGCCACCATGTGGTTGCCTGGAATTGAACTCAGGACCTTTGGAAGAGCAGTTGGTGCTCTTACCCGCTGAGCCATCTCTCCAGCCCCCAGTCGCATAGGTTCTTATTTGGTTTCTAAGATTGCCAGGTAGATCTAGAGCCCAACTCAGAGTGAACATGTTTGCATGGCCTAGATTCAACTATGCCTAAAATTAATTTTTCTGGATCTTCGGTTATGGGAGTGAATCAGATCTTTTCTTTAGCATATAAAAACTTTTGTAAAACGTGTTATTAAAAGTCTTAAAGAATACCCAGTGACTGCACTGTGGTAATTTCCCCGCCTTGAGCTAAGTCGGCTGGGTCTCCCGCAGTCCACACACAGAAAGGAGCTCAAGCTGGACTGTGGAAGATGTCTGGCCGTTAGAAAAAGCCAGCGTCCCTCGGGAACTTAGGAAATGGGTTCCCATCCCTAAGGCAGAAGGGACGTGGCTCGCCATTGGACATGCACGTGTGGTTTCATACCAAAGCCCACGGCGCTGGCTCCAGGCTCCGCAGTCCCTGTTCACGAACCCTTGTACATTCCAAAGCCCCCACCCTGGCCTCCTAGCCCTCCTCACCCCCTCCTATACCTAACTCCCTCCAGCTCATGGGCTCAGTCCAGCTGTTCTCTGTCGCTTCCCCTTGCGCTCTTGCTATCTCCACTGTCCTCTCACGCTCTCCCAGCCCCGGCCATGTCCAGTTTTCTTTCTGCTCTAGCCTCGGCCAGGTTCCTCTGCATAGTTTCTCTCTCCTACGATGAAAATCCTTCTCCTTGCCTCCCACACCCCTCATCCCCACGAGTCATGATGCCACGTGCCTAGGCAGAGGCAGGCAGGTCTCTGAGTTGGAGCCAGCCAGGGCTACACAGAGAAACTTTGTCTCAAAAAACTAAACCAATCCAAACCAAACGAAACCTTGCCCTGTGCTGGAGCAGCCATTTCAGTGTTTTCCTTACTATGCCTCCTCACACACAGAGCCTGCAACTCCTAAGAGACCCACCAGCCTCTGCAAACCAAGTGCTGAGATTTAAGATGTGTGCCAGTGTGTTGTTAATTTTATATTAATTTGACACAAGCTCAAGTCATTTGGGAGAAGAGACCCTCAACTGAGAAACTTTCCCTAAAGGCAACTCCGTAGTGATGTTTGATATGGGGGGGGGGGGCAAGCTCACTTGGGACAGGTGATCCTGGATGATTCAAAGGGAAAATAAAGAAACAGAGTGAGAAAGTCATAAACAGGAAGCCAGTAAACAGCATTCCTCATGGCTTCTGCTTCAGCTCCTGCCTACTGCTCCCTGCCCTGACTTTCCTCCATGCTGGAGTGGGACCTGAGAGGTCTAAGCTGAAAGAAACCTGTCTTCCCTAAGTTGCATTGATTGGGGTATAGTTGTTGTTGTTTAGTTTTTGGTGTTTGTTTTGAGACAGGGTTTCTCTGTGTAACAAAACTTGGCTGTCCTGTACTCACTCTGTAGACCAGGCTGGCCTCAAATTCAGAGATCCACCTGCCTCTGCCTCTCCAAGGCTTCAACCCAGCAAGTCCCTAAAGCTAATAAAACCCTTAGATATGCCGGGCAGTGGTGGCACATGCCTTTAATCCCAGCACTTGGGAGGCAGGGAGAGTTCTGAGTTCGAGGCCAGTCTGGTGAGTACCAGGACAGCCAGGGGTATATAGAAAAACCCTGTCTCAAAAAACAAAACAAAAAACAAAACAAAAAACCAACCAACTCCCCCAAAAACAAAACAAAACAACAACAACAACAAAACCCTTAGATAGACACCTCCTCTGGGAATTCTGCCCACGCCTACCTATACAATAAATGAATAAAATGTAATAAAAAGATTTAAATTCCAACTCCATAGTAGAGAAGAGAATAGTATTTTCCAATGGTGAAAGGGGAACCAGGGAAATATTAATCACAAGATATATAACATCTCAGTTAGGTAGGAGAGATACAGCCAAAGATTTATTGTGAAGTGTTGTAACTGTAGTTAAAAATAATCAATGCTATAATTTGTTAAAAGACTGGATTTTAAGCGTTTTCATTAAGCTTCTTTTGTTAAAATATCCTCACATGGGACCTGACTTAGTTATTCTTCTAATGCTGTGAAGATACACTATGACCAAGGTAATTCTTATAAAAGAAAACATTTAATTGGAGGCAAAGAGAGAGTGAGATTTGGCTACAACCTTTTAATCCTTCCTAAACAGTCTACCAACCAGGAAACAAGCATTCAAATTTTCATTCAAACCATCACAAACACTAAATGTACAGTTGCTTAAGTTATTTAGATAAAATGGGATCGTATTTGCATATAGCTTACCTATATATTCCCAGCTAGGTGTGTGTGTATGTGTCTGTGTGTGTGTGTGTGTGTCTGTGTCTATGTGTGACAGGGTTTACAGCCTAGGTAGGCCTTAGACATGTAGAGGAGAATGACTTGGACCTTCTGGCCTTCCTGCCTCCACCCTCAAGAGATGGAATTACAGATGTGTGCCATCATATCTAGTTTATGCTATAGTAGGGATCTGAGGTGGTTAGAATAGGTATGGCCACATAGACTAATGTGTTTGAATGCTTGGCCCTAGGGAGAGATACTATTAGGAGGTGTGGCCTTGGTGGAATATGTTTGGCCTTGTTGGAGAAAGTCTGTGACTGTGGAGGTAGCCTTGAGGTCTCATGTGATTCAGCTACACTCAGTGTGGCACACAGTCTCCTTCTGCTGTCTTTGGATCAAGATGTAGAATTCTCAGTGCCTTCTTTAGCACTGTATCTCCCACCATGACAGTAATGGACTAACCTCTGAAACTGTAAGCCAGCCCCAATTAAATGTTTTTCTTTATAAGAGTTGCTGTGGGGGCTGGAGAGACGACTCAGCAGTTAAGAGCACTGACTGCTCTTCCAGAGGTCCTGAGTTCAATTCCCAGCAACTACATGGTGGCTCACAACCATCTGTAATGGGATCCGATGCCCTCTTCTGGTGTGTCTGAAGACAGCTACAGTGTACTCACATACAGTGTACTCACTGTAAAAAATACATCTTTTTTAAAGAAAAGAGTTGCTGTGGTCACTGTGTCTCTTCACAGCAGTAGAAACCAAAAGAACGGGTGCAGCCAGGGCTTCATCCGTGCTGAGGGATGGAGTCACCCACCTATCTCCAGAACTGCTCCTGTCTAAAGGAGATACAGGGACAAAGTGTGGAGCAGAGACGGAAGGAAAGGCCATCCGGAGACTGCCCCACCTGGGATCCATCCCACACACCAGACACTATTGCGGATGCCAACAAGTGCTTGCTGAGAAGAGCCTGATACAGCTGTCTCCTGAGAGGCTCTGCCGGAGTCTGACCAGTACAGAGGGGGATGCTCTCAGCCAACCATTGCACTGAGCACAGGGTCCCCAATGGAGGAGTTAGGGGACAGACTGAAGGAGCTAAAGGGGCCTTATCTGGCATAACAGGAGGGAAGGCCCTTGATTCTGTGAAGGTTTGATGCCCCAGAGTAGAGAATGCCAGGGCAGTGAGGCAGGAATGGGTAAGTGGGTGGGGGAGCACCCTCACAGAAGCAGGGTAAGGATGGGATAGTGTGTTTGCAGAGGGGAAACAGGGAAGGGGATAACATTTGAAATGTAAATAAAATATCCAATTAAAAATAATATCTATTTAACATTTAATACTAAATACATTAGTATTAGTAGTCATTACTCTGTGGGAGAATCATGGCTATAAAGTCGTCCATTTTCTTTTTTTTTTTTATTTCCGAGACAGGGTTTCTCTGTGTAGTCCTGGCTGTCCTGGAACTCACTCTGTAGACCAGACTGGCCTCGAACTCAGAAATCTGCCTGCCTCTGCCTCCCAAGTGCTGGGATTACAGGCGTGCGCCACCACGCCCAGCTTTGTCGTCCGCTTTCAATACACTATTAAAAAAAAAAAGTTCCCTTTATGTGTATGAGTGTTTTGTCTGAATGTATGTGTAGGACTGGTGCCCACACAGGTCAGGAAGGGCATCAGACTGCCCAGAACTGGAGTTACAGACCATTGTGAGCCATCGTGTGGGTGCTGAGAACTAAGAACTGAGAATCCTCTTTAAAAAAGGCAAACACCATCTGTGCAGCCCTTTCTCTACATTTCAGTTTGCAGTTATGGATCCGTGCATGTGGAATCTGAAGATAAGGCGGGTGGTCTGCTCAGTTCCAACAACCCAAAACAGTTTAGAATCACCGGGGAAGGTCATCTCGATGGACGATTGTCTAGTGTAGGCTGACTGAGGATGTCCCTGGGTGATTATCTCAACTAGCGGGAAGAATTGCCCACTCTGGGCAGCGCCACTCCCTGAGCAGACAATCCAGATTGTACAAGAATGAAACTGTGGGTTTAGCAATAGTGTGCACACATTAACCGGCGCTGAAGGGAGGGCCAGTGCAGCCACCTGCTTCAAGCTTTTGACGCCTCCGCCTCCCTCACCGCGATGACTGGAACCTAGGACTATGGTAAGCCCTTTCCCCTTAAGCAGCTCCCTTCCCCCAGAAGATCTTATCAAAGCAGCAGGAAAGGAAACTAAGACTATGTGCAAACTATTTTAATTATCTCTAAGTACAGGAAACACAATACTAGCAGCATTTGCGCATGTGCATAAAACCCAAAGGCACAGAAAGGGAGTAGGGTCTCTACAGTCAGCACCAGCAAATTTCTAGAAAACTCTTGTCTTTAAAGTCCTCAGAGCCGGCAGTGGTGGCGCACGCCTTTAATCCCAGCACTTGGGAGGCAGAGGCAGGCGGATTTCTGAGTTTGAGGCCAGCCTGGTCTACAGAGTGAGTTCCAGGACAGCCAGGGCTATACAGAGAAACCCTGTCTCGAAGAGAAAAAAAAAAAGAATCTAGTAAGTGATAACTCGGGATTATAGGAGGGAGACAGATTAACCACCCGGAGGTCAGGTAGGAAGTGGCCCGGGTAGTGTGCCGCTTAAGGCATTTCAACATATAAAGGTTGTGTGCCTTTTGAGAACCCAGAACGTTGGGACAGGTGGTGTGGAACGCTCTGCTGGGATTTATCATTTAAAAAAAAATATTGCCACAGTTGCTGTTGTGCCTTCGTGTGTCAGTGTGCCATGTGTGAATGAGTCAACAGCACAGCATGGGTGGGGGGGTCAGAGGTAAACCGTGGGGAGTCAGTTCTCTCCTATGTTGGTGGAGGTTCCAGGGACTGAACCCAGGTTGCCAAGTTCACAGGACTAACAGTGCGGTGACTCACTGTGACATCCTTTTTATACGTAAGTTTGTGTGTATGGGTGTTCTGCCGAGGCCAGGAGAGGCCAGCAGATCCCCTGGGACCGGAGTTACAGTTGTGAGCACTGTGAGTGCTGGGATTTGAACTTCGGTCCTCTGGGAGAGCAGTCAGTACTCTGAAACACTGAATAACTCGCAGGCCCTTCATGAGCATCTTGCCGTCTCTTGTTTACTTGGGGTGAATGTGTGTGCGAGAATTCCTGTGCCCTCACCTATGGCGCATACTAGGCAAGCTAGTGTCCACCACTGAGCTAAATCCCAACCTCTGTGACAACTGTATGTTAGAAGATGAAGCATCTCAAACAGAGGTTCAAAGAAAACACAAACCCATTCCATTCTGCTGTGAGGGCCCACAATTTTGTGAGGATGAGTCCCAGAAATCAGTTTTTCCACTCACTGTGAGGGTCTCCAGCTTAGGTCAGTGGCTGGTGTCCGGCACTTCTACCTGCTGAGCTGCCTTGCCAGTCGCAATTTTAACCACATTTCATCAGAGATTTCTGTATAGTTTATAGTAGACAATGACAAAATAGACTATTTTTCTATACTTTATATTTTCATGTAATGTATCTTTAGTTTGGGGGCACATTTCTAGGCTACATGGTTTATCTTTGAGTTTTTTCAAATGTAAAAAACCTCAAAAAAGAATTCCATGTATAAATGGACCCCTGCCATCAATTTCATTTTGTTCAACTCTATGTTCATTATTCTATCATTTAAAGTCATCGTGTCCTGCTGGGTAGTGGTGGTGGCACACACCTTTTATCCCAGCACTTGGGAAGCAGAGTCAGGCAGATCTCTGACTTTGAGGCCAGCCTGGTCTATAGAGTAAGTTCCAGGATAGCCAGGGATACACAGAGAGACCTGTCTCAGGAAGAAAAAAAAAGACATCATGTATAACTTTAATTTTTTCAAAGCCTACTTTTAATGATGGGTTTTGTTTAAAGATTTATTTGTTATCATATGTAAGTACACTGTAGCTGTCTTTAGACACACGACAAGAGGGTGTCAGATCTCATTATGGATGATTGTGAGCCACCATGTGGTTCCTGGGATTTGAACTCAGGACCTTCAGGAGAACAGTCAGTACTCTTACCTGCTGAGCCATCTCACCAGCCCTTTGATGGTTCTTAAACACTTTAACCTCCCTTCTAGCCCACCACCCACCAGAGGTAGTGGAAAAGAAAGGATAAGGGGGAAGTGGACCTGCTTAGAAATGGTTCTTTGGAACAAGTCCTGTCTGTGTCGTCAGGAAATCATAGCTCAGTTCACAGGTCAGCAGCAGCAGCTCGATCCACTGGCAAACACTCATGGATATATCAATAGTCTAATTCGGTAGAGTTGGGATAGCAAACATGAATCAGCAGCGCTGGCAATACCTAGCAGAGACAACCAGGCCTCACTTCAGCTCCAGTCAGGAGGGGGAGACCAGGGCCAACAGTTCCTGCTGTGTCTCTCTCAGCAAAGTGAAGATCAGCAAAGACATGAGACCAACAAGTGTTGCCCAGCCGGCTCTACTGACGAGCCTAGCTCAGCCTCTGTCACTGTCTGCCTAGCTCTATTTACAATCCCTCCAAACATCATGAGTCCTCCATGGGCCTTGCTTTTACCAGGTCTCGCCTCAGCATGTGAGTCTGTCTCAGCTGACATCACTCTGCCAAACAGCCTGAGTCCGAGGAAGCAGCAAGAACCCACAGCATACCACCAGCAGGTTTTTTGGTACATGTCTCTCTATGGAGTCCTGAAAGTGGAGCTCAACTGTGCAGTACAAGGCAGACCAATACATACATGTCGTTAGCGAAGAATCTTTCATGTGTCCTTTCATGAGTTTGCGTTAGCAGAACATCCTTTCATCGGCGTCTGCATCAGTGTAGCGTTTCTTCACACACCTTGGGCTGTGTCTGCTTCAAAATGTTTCTTCACGTTTGCCCCCAACAAAACACCATCTAAGACAGCTGACTTTCCAAAGAACGCTTATGTTTCCACTTCAACTGTGTCAATGTACTCATCTATAAATAAGATAATAATAAGGAAGTTGAAGGATGTCAGAGATTGTATCGCCTCCTTCTGGGCTCCACAGGTACTGCACTCACCCTTGCACTCCCCCACCACACACAGAATTAGAAATAAAATAGCTTAGAATATGAAGCAAGAAAGCTGATGGTTAGACTATAAAACAAGAAAGCTGGTGGCTGACAAAGTCACTCAGTAGTGGAGACTTGATGGTTTGGTTCCCCAGCATCACAAAAAGCAGTATTGTTTGTGCTCTAGCAGCCCGGAAGTCGGTCAGATATGACAATGTCATTTGTCACTCAGGTGCTGGAGGCAGGTGTCGGAGGGTCATCCTCACATGAACACACAGGGAGTATGCTCTTCCTGTCAGGAGTTTTAGTAGCAAAATACACTACCGGCACCACAGGGCTGAACTGAATCGTAGCTTTATAGCAGTAATTCTCAACCTCCCCCCTTCCTGCGACTCTAATACAGTTCCTCATGTTGTGGTGATTCCCCAACCATATAATTAGTATTTTTTGCCACTTCATAACTGTAAGTTTGCTGCTTTTATGAATCATAATGCAAATATTTTTGGAGGGTTGGAATACTTAGGAATCTCCACTGACCTGTTGTCTTGGTTACGTCTCTGTTGCTGGGATAAAATACTGTGACAACTGCAGCTTAAGTGCGCGCTGGCTCTTAGTTCAGAGTCCAGTGCATGATGGTGGAGTCGCTGCAGCCCAACTCAGGGTTTCTCTGTATAGGCCTCGCTGTCCTGGAACTCACTCTGTAGACCAGGCTGACCTCGAACTCAGAAATCCGCCTGCCTCTGCCTCCCAGGGTGCTGGGATTACAGGCGCGCGCCACCACTGCCCGGTACTTTTTTTTTTTTTTTTTTTTTTGTCAAAAACATTTAGGTGTGTTCATTTTTTTTTAACTTTATTGATTCTTTGTGAGTTTCACATCATGCGCTCCAACCCCACTTGCCTCCTCACCTCTTTGTATCAGCCATCTTTACTTGCAAATGTTCATTGCTGTGAGTCATTGGTGTGGTTCAAGGCTTCTGACTTCTGCTACACACCAATACTGGATCCTCACCAGGCCTTTTCTCTGATGTCACTGTCATGGAGACCCTGCAGCTTTGGATCTGCAGGGCTGGTCCTGTCACATGCTCCCACAGTTCACAGATGAGGTGGATTTTGAGATGGGCCGGCTCAAAGCCTTTGATCTGGGCCTGGGTGGTAGTTGCCTGCCTTTCCTGCTCTGGCATCACCAGGACAAGCTGTCAGCACTGCTCCTGCCAGCTCACTCAGTGCTGCAGCCAGCAAGGGGCAGAGCCAGCTCTCGAGTTCTCATGCCGGGCTGGGGTGGGGGTGGGGGTAGGGGTTCACAGGCACCCTTGCCACCAGAGTCTGCTCTACTGTGCTGCCCAGGTGATCTGCAGCGCCCCTCGTGCTCTCTCTAGTGCTGCAGTGGGTGAGGGGCAGGGCCAGCTCTCTGCTCTCTTGACCTTGGGGCCAGCTCTCCCGAATGGTGAGGGGTGAGGTCACAGAAGGCGTCACCCCTCCCCATGCCCATGCCACCTCTGGGCAAACGATCCCATCCCAATTAACCTGAGCAAAATAATCCTCACAGGAACACCCAGAGTTCACCTGCCAATCCCTCACAGATGTACCTGGAGGCGTGTCTCTTAGGTGACTGTGGACAGAGTCAAATTCACATCAATATTAACCATTAATACAGATAAGAAGTGTACAAGAGGGGAGCTTAGAGAGAGAAGGCTTAACTGCAAAGCGCACTTACTGGTCTGAGGACCAGGGTTTAGATCCCAATCAGGGAGCTTAAAAATACCTGCAACCCCTGCTCTAAGGCATCCAGTGCCCACTTCTGGCCTCCACAGTACATCCATACACACACTTTCACACAAATGCAGAGACATACATACAAGTAAAACAAAATAAATCTTAAAAAGAAAGGAAAAAGGCCACAAGAGAGCCCTGGTGTGGTGGCTTATGCCTGCAATCCTCAGCTTTAAGGGTGTGAGGCTGAGAGTTCGGCCTACACTGTATATTGAGACCAGGTTGAGCTGTGGGTGAGAGTCGTCTCAGGAAAAAAGAAGAGGACTCTTAGGGGAAAATAAATAGACAAGACCGTAGACCTCTCTCACTGAGTACTAAGCCCAGTCTTATCAAGGCGGGCGGGCTCACACTGAGTTGTTTGTTAGATTTCAAGGCCTGAAGCAGCTTGTGAAAATGCTGTCCCACACACTGTTGTGGGAGGCTTGGCCACCGAAAAGTCTCTTTTTAATTTTGCATTAGAGATTTAAATTTATCTCTGCCCCCACAGGCCTTGTGTTTGTTCTCCTCCCTGCTGGGTATCTGAAAGGTTTTATGGCTGGGGATGGGACCCAGGGCTTGGTGCATGGTAAGCAAACATTTTACATCCAAGCCACAACCCTGGCTTATTTCTTCTCTTTTCAAGAGAAGACATTAGTCTTAATAATTTAAGCAAAATTATTCTTAATATCCAGATTCTAATCACCACGTTAGAGCCGTAGCATTTTGTATTTAGGCTAAAGATACTTGCAACTGCAAGCAGTTGTATTGTCACTTGAGGAATCGGAAGGATTCTTGAATTTGAACATTGTTGTTGCTCTGGTCATGGCCTTTGCTTTGGTGACTAAAGCTTATATTTTATTATTGGACACTGTTGTCACACACACACCTGTTCCCTCTTTAATCATATGAAAAAAAGATTCAAATTTACATAATTTAAAAACAAACTAGGGGACAAGACACTCACAGAAAAGTGATCTACTAAAAGTCAAATTCTAAGAGCAATAAACATTGTGTTGTAAAATATATCCCATAGGCATGCTTTATCCTATATCTGTTACACTGGATGATTACTTTTATAAATATATGAGTAATATATTTTTCACTGTAGAAGTAGCATTAGTTAATAAAACTTATACAAGTCATTGTGTACTTGTATACATTTTTTGAATCAGTAAGCCTCAAGAACAGTATATAGACTATATATATTATACATTATATAATATATATTATACATTAGTTACATATTATGTGAGTCCAATGGATTGACCTCAGGTCATCAAGCAGGCACCTTTAAGGGCTGAGCCATCTTGCTGGCCCAATGACAAAATATTAAACTTAGAAACACTAAGCATTAGCAGTGAGTACTTGAGTTTAAATAGTAACATATGTAACAAAACTGAAATTTGCAAAGTGTTGCCAGTAGGTAGGGTATCTTTCATATTTTACCTAGAAGTCTAAGGGAGTGCTAGGCCTAAAATTTAATTAAATAGGATACACTACCATCTTGTAATTCATTTAGTACAGAGTACTGCTATCTGCTTGGATGTGTGCAAAATCATCAGAGATGTAACAAGCCGGGTCAGAGCCAGAGGAAAGTCTCAGCTACACACAGCTCCCCTCAGCCAAGGGTTAAAACACTTGCAAGTTAACCTATGACCCTATACCTTGCAAGTTAACATTTCTGTTTACAGTAAGACAGTTAAGGATAAGTTGTTTTTCCTGTATTAAGGTCTTTACAAGTTAGGGTTTCTATCTGTAATTAAGAATAAGTCTCTGTTTCTTAGATCTGATGTAAACTGCAAAACAAGTTTTCAACCTAGCTAAACTTGGGATTCACATGACATATATATATATCCTTACCCTAGATCCTTCCCTTTCATTGTATCTAACACGTCTTTCACATCTCTCCTATAAAATGGACCTCAAGAGACCGGCAGCGGTGAGACAGCTGGCTGGCCAGTCCTGGTGCACCCCAAATTGCTCTAATTGGACAATCATGATTTGGTCTTTTTAACTTGAGATTCTCAGTTTTAACACAAGGATAGACAATGTGACCCTGTCTCAGAAAACAAATCTAAACTAAAATTAAAGGAAAGAGTTTGGTTTGTTGTTTTAGAGACAGGGTTTCTTTGTGTAGCCTTAGCTGTACTAGAACTAGCGCTTTAAACAGATTAGGCTGGCCTGGAATTCACAGAAATCCAACAGCCTCTATTTGTGTGCTGAGATTGAAAGTGAGTGCACCACCGCCCGCTAAATAAAAGCCTTATCTTTTTTGACAGGGTATCATTTTATAGCTCTGGCTGATCTGGAATTCACTATGTAGACCAGACTGGCCTCAACCGCTATAGTCTTCTGATGCTGAGATTAAAGCCATCACGCCGAGTCTGGAGTTGTTTGACTTCAAAGCCGAGACTCTAAGTTCGTATGTACGTGTTCTATTTTTTTAAGGAGGTGCGTGTAGTACTAGTCCCTGTTTCCAAGGGAGGATCCGGACGACCTCAATTTTTTTTTTTTTTTTTTTTTTTTTTTTTTTTTTTTTTGGTTTTTTGAGACAGGGTTTCTCTGTGTAGCCCTGGCTGTCCTGGACCTCACTCTGTAGACCAGGCTGGCCTCGAACTCAGAAATCCGCCTGCCTCTACCTCCCAAGTGCTGGGATTACAGGCGTGCGCCACCAACGCCCGGCGAGAACCTCAATTTTGAGGTCGGCATTTGGCATCATAGCGAGCTCCTTTTTGAGAAAAATCGAAGAGGGAAGTGGTGAAGCAGGAAGAAACGAAAGCACCCCGCCAGGCTCCTAAGGCTGCAACTGGAGGTTTGAAACTGTTGTAGGTGTATCCACCTAGGCCTAGGAGCAATGACACATCATGCCTCGGGACCTCCAGGAGTCTTCCCAGCCGGCTGCCCCACCCTTCTCCAGTGTGGGGCCCGCCGAACACCCGCCGGCCTTCACCTGCCTGACTCCGTACAGCCGGCCGGCCGCGCCCTAGGTCCCGAGACACCTGGGTCAGAGCCGCCGCCCACCAGCCTTGCGCAGCGCCGGAAGCAGAGCGAGCGGGAGGGCGCGCCCGCGCCGGACAGCTCTCATTGGCCTTCTCGGCTGCCAGTCCCCGCTCTCCTTGTTCCTCCGCACCGCCCTCTTGGAGCGGCTGCCGGGCCGGGCCTTCCGGTTTGGGCGGAGCGGCGGGCCGAGGGCGGGGCCGTGTGGAGGAGGAAGCAGGCCAGGCCGGGCGGCGGCTCAGCAGGGCGAACCATGGACAGCCAGGGCAGGAAGGTGGTGGTGTGCGACAACGGCACTGGGGTAAGACCCGGCGGGACGGCCGCGTGTGTGTGCGGGGCGCGCGCGGGCCCCTCAGCTGCGAGGCTGGGCTGCGGGGGCGCGGGCGGGCGGGCGCGCGGGCGGGCTCGCGGGGGCGCGGGAGGACGTTCGGGGGGCGCCGGCCGGCCCTGAGCCGGTGGCCCGGAGCTAGGCTACCCGCAGTGCACCCGAAACCTGTCCCCACGCGCTCCCGAGCGTCCGCCTGCGTCCCGAGGTGCGGGTCTAGGTGGTGAGAGGCCCCGTTCGTCGGGGGCGAGGAGGTCTCCATTTCCGAGCCTCGCCTGTGTCCGTCCATACAGGACCTAGCGGCCTTCCTCTTCCTGTGTAGCAGAAGATGCCGAATGCGAGGCAGGAAACGGGTTCCGTCCGCAGAGAAAAGAGGAAGTGCTGTCAGCCCTGGGCCGCGGCCCGAGCTCTCGCTGCCCCAGGAGCGTGGGCTGTCCTTGTCGTCTGTGGCTTTGAAAGAGGGGGATGGTGGGTCGGCAGCTCCTGCTTCTCCACCTCTTGCTTTGCGTGCAGCCTCTTACCGACCGCCGTCTGTGGGAAGACTTAGGAGACCTAGGACCTCGCGAGTTAATTCTAGTGCGAAGTTGGATCAGTTCTGGTTCCTCCTCTGCCTCATTTGTTTCTATCTAAGTACAGGACACAGACGTTAGTCTTGAAGATGCTAAAATTGTCAAAATCAGACTAAAGCTCTGGTTCGGATAACTATTTGCAACTGGTTTCTTTCTATCCCCAATTAAAAGTGTGAAGCATCAAAGTTCCAGATTTGAAGATGCAACTGTTTCTTTTGAATGACTTCTTTAGTGATTTCTGTTTTAGCGTTGCAACATTTTGTGACTTTTCTCTCCGCTCTGCCACAAAGATGACACACAAATTAAAATAGATTTTACTTGAATTACCTCTTTGAAGCCAGATTGTTGAAAGGGGAAGGGAGCTGGTATTCACTGCCATTATAGTGCCCTTGATTGAATTTATTACAAACTTTGACAATTTTGTGTGTGTGTGTGTGTGTTTTGTTTTTGTTTTTTTCCGAGACAGGGTTTCTCTGTGTAGCGCTGGCTGTCCTGGAACTCACTCAGTAGAACCAGGCTGGCCTCGAACTCAGAAATCCTCCTGCCTCTGCCTCCCGAGTGCTGAGATTAAAGGCATGCGCCACCACTGCCCGGCCAACAATTATTGTACAAGCTTCATTTATGCTAAATCTGGGGTAGAATAAAATAGGTAACAATACAAAGGGACATCCATGCCATTGCTGTGGTAACAGACTTAAGATTTAGTAACTTAAAAGTTTTTAAGCAACCCCATTTATGTGCTTATTAAAGATACTTATATTTGCAGACTTCATGTAGGGATACATAAAATGCATCTCATTTTTTGACATAAAGGATAAACAACGAGGAAATCTATGTAGAATTTTATAAAGTTCTAAATTATCAGGAAAAAGATTTTTTAAAGCATGTATTGGTACACTATATTTAAACTAAATTATAAATGTTTAAACTTTTCAAAAATTCTTATAAAAATACTTATTTTAAAAAAATACTGTCTTACTACCAGAGAGATGTCTTAGCAGATAAGAGCACTTGTTCTTGTTGAGAATCCAGTTTGATTCCTAACATCTGTGTGGCAACTTGCACCTATCTAATTCTAGTTCCAGGGTATTATTCAGTGCTCGCTTCTGGCCTCTGTGGGTATTAGGCATACATGTGGTACATACACAAACATTCAAGTAAACACACATAACACTTAAAATAGCAATAAGTCTTAAAAGTGTTTTTAAAAGGGCTGAAATGGCATACTCCCTTTATGCCAACACTTGGGAGGCAGAGACAGGCCTCCCAATGGCTACATAGTGAGACTCCATATTCTTTCTTTCTTTTTTTTTTTTTTTTTTTTTGGATTTTCCCCACCCCTCACTCTGTAGACCAGGCTGGCCTTGAACTCAGAAATCCGCCTGTCTCTGCCTCCCAGAGTGCTGGGATTACAGGCGTGCGCCACCACCGCCTGGCTCCATTTTCTTTTTTCTTTTTAAATCCTGTTTCTTAGGACAAAAAGATGAGCTACTGTGGCATAAGTAAAAGGAGATAATTCATAAAGTTTTGTATTTGGTATTATTGTTGTTACATATAAGCTTTATTCACTTTTTTTGTAGATATGTTTAGCTGTGAATGAAATAGTCATATCTTCATATATATATTGATAGCTCTGACTTAAATCGTAACAGGAATATTATGATGTCTCTTAAGAAAAATTGAGGACTAATAGCTACTTAGATTATGTTTTGTTTCTTAACTACTTTTTCTCCTGAAGTCATCTTAGTTTTACTTAGATACCTAAGGTTAAAATGATGCCTTTACAATGAAATATTAGAGAAGACATTAAAATTCTATTTTTAAAAAAATAATAGGAAAGGGGTTAGGGAGATGGCTCAGTGGATAAGCACTTGACTGAATCCCCAGAACCCACATGGAACTGGGACTGTAATACCAGTGTCTCCTTCCACCTCGAGGTAGGAGACAGAGAAAGGAGAACCCCAGAAAGCTTTTGGACTAGCTTTTGTATGCAGCAGTGGACAGCAAAAGACAAGGTGCAAGATGAGAATCAGCACTTGAAGCTGTCCTCTGATTTCCAGATGTGCGCCAGAGCATGCATTCTCCCACACTCTCACACATGAATCCTCATACATACCGTCTAGTCACACATACTCATGGGGGCTGGAGGTGTAGCCTCCAGCTACACCCAGAGTAGCTGTGCTTGCCTGATGTTTGAGGAACTAGAGGGTCCATCCCCAGCACTACTCTATCAAACGTACATACCTGTAATTTTTGCACATGAGAGGTGGATACAGAAGTATCTTAAATCCTTAATCAAATGGTGGTTTCATTTATCTTTTGTATACTTTAGATTTTAAAATGTGGGCTATTTAAGAAGGTAGGTTGGTTTGTTTTTTATGATGCTAAGGATTGAATCCAAGGATTTGGGAAATAAATGTTCTTTCTGAGGTATATTCCCAGCCCTGAAAAATTAAAGAAAAAAAAGTAAAGATTTGTTATATTTTTTGTATGTATAGATGTTTTGCCTGCATATATGTATGTGTACCATATGTGTGCCTGGTGGCCAAGGGAGTTTGATCCCCTGGAACTGGACTTAGAGATGATTTTGAGGCACCATGTGGGTATTGGACCGGAGCTTAGATCCTTTGCAAAAGCAAATGCTCTTAACCACATCTCTCCCGTCCAAGAAGTTAAGTTTTTAAATGTTCTTTTGATCACTTAAATGCTTGCCCTACTCTCTTTTCCTGTTACCCACAACTAGACTCTTGTCTCAGCCCAGAGAAGGAAACCTGCTTTCTAGAATAGGACTTCTGAAAGTGGGCATTTAGGCAAAACGTCTGGATACCTCTTAACTGTGAATTTTGATTTCTTTCAAATTGAGTTCAGATTCCTGGTGTTAATATATAGAATTACCAAACTTCAATATGAAGTCACTAACAGTTACTTCATTGACCAACAAAATGCAGATTTCCCAGGTGACTGCCATGTTGCTGACACAATGCTTAATAAAGTTAATGATTGTCTATAGACATTTATAATGTTAAAAAAATTTCAGTTAAAATTCACATTTGTAGTGGATTATAGTCTGTTTAGTTAGTAGTATTTTAAATAAAAACAAAACAACTTGAGTTTCACCATGTGGAAGACATTGGTCTAATAGAAGAACCATTGGCCTCAAATAAAAACGGTCACTATGAAGTTGAAATACAAGCACCACCAATTATTAAGGGAAAGAATACAAAGCAAGTAAGCTCAAATGGGAGTTTAAAAATCTCAGTGAGGTGCTGGAGAGAGAGCCTAGCAGTTAAGAGACTGTCCGCTTCTCCAGCAACTACATGGTGGCTCACAGCCGTGTGATGCCCTCTTCCGACATGAAGTTGTACATGCAGATAGAGCACTCATGCATAAAATAATTACTCTTTAAAAAATAAATTTAAAAAAATGAGTGTGGTGGAGCAAGCCTGTCGTTCCAGTGCTCGGGGCGGAGAGGCAGAAGCATCAGGAATTGAAGACCAGTCTGAGATGTGTGAGGCCTTGTCTCAAAAGACAAGAAAATCCTGCTTAATGCTACTTCCAGCACGTGGGAGACTAAAGCACGAGGATCACCACAAACTCAAGGGTAGACTGCTTTACATAGTGGCATTCTGTCTCCAGAGGTTCAGTGATTATTGCATAAGAGGTAGTAGAAAGAATGTTAGAGCCCAAGGCAGTGGGTTACTACAAGGAAACAGTGCAGCTGGACGCACAGGAACTCAACAGTGTGACAACGTGTACAAGACAGTGCAAACCCAAGCCAGAGCAAGTTCCGGCTTGGAGTGGAGTTAGGCAAGATGTTCCACCCCAGGCAAGGAGCTACTGGGAATTCTTAGCTGCTGGGAGTGGAGGGAGAGATACAGACAGACCATTTCCCCCACTAATGTGGCTCCTGATAAGTCAAATTCCCACACTCCATGGAAGGCTGCATACTCAAGAATTTTTGGACATACTAGCCTTGATGGAAAAAAAAGACAGAGTTGAGTGGGAAGGGAAGGGGGTTTGATTTGGGGAAGAGTTGTGGACAGGAAGGTGAATATGATCAAAACATGCGAAATTCTCATGTATGAATTTTGAACATGAATATATTTGAAATAAATAAAATATTTGAAAAATAAAATGAAAGTTTTTGAGTCTTATTTAAGGAAAATGTTGCTTTGATACTGAATATAGACAGGTCTTTTGTTCCTTTTTGTCGTAAGGAACTTTGTACCTCTTACCATTTGATGACTCAGTAGGAAGTAGAGAGCCTGCTCAAACCACAGTGCTACAAGGAAGAAGCTATATATGGTAAAATCTGTTTCTTGAGCACAGCCTGTTACATACAGTGAGGGAACTCAGTCACCAGTCTTAAAATGATTGACATGCCAGAGGAATTTCAGTGACTAAAATGATACCACAATAGTAGCCTAAAAAAGAGTATCTTTTTTTGTATTTTGTTATGACTCTTAAATTTTCTTTTTGAGTTTTTTTTTGAAGGACCAGCTTGTCTATTAATTTTACATTGTTGAATTGGATTATTTCAATATTAATGAATCCTAATGCATTCAGATTTGTAATAATGTGAGATAGCATGGTTTATACTGTGGAATGTCTGATTACTTACAGAAATGCTGGGTGTTGGATTCTAAGACAGCATCTGCTTCTACCAAGCTGCTGCTTAGGCAGAGTGAACATGTGTTTCTGACCTTGCGTTTTGAAACAAGGGTCTGGAGTCTGGGCTAGCCTCCAATTTGCCACATAGCCAAGGATAGCCTTGAACTATTTTTTTTTTTTTTTAAACTTGGGAGGTTTTATTGGTAGAGTCGGCCTCTGAGAAGGATGAGAGGGAAGAAGAGGCAGAAAAACACCAGCCTTGAACTTCTGACTTGAACTCCAGTCTCTACCTCTTGTGTGCCAGCTATGTTTGGTTTATGGGTGTTGAGAACAAACCCAAGGCTTGGTACATGATAGGTGTATACTCTGCTGCCTGAGCTACCTTCCCAGCCTTAACAGTAGTTTATTAAGTATTACTTATAGTAGCTTTTATTTGAAATGTCTAACCTCCCCAATTCTCTTTCTTGTTTTCTGTAAAGCAGTGATAACGGTTTATAATTGTTCATTCCTGTGGTTTCAGTGATCTCAATTTTTGTCTTCTGACATGGAAAATATTTTTTTCCCACTTAAAATATGCTCAAGAATGTTAAGGGCCCTTGAGCTGATGAGCAACTGAAGGTGCTTGTCACCAATCCTGACCACCTGAGTTTGATTACAGAGACCCCTGTAGTGGAGGGGACAGTGTGCCAGGGAGCTAGCTAAGCGTGTGTGTGCCTGCAAACACACAGTTTCTAAAGATGCAGATTAAATACAAAATATATATATTTAAAAATTATGTTTTTGGGTGTCTCCTGCATGCTTGTGGTGGAGTCCAGAAGAGGGCTGATCTCAGATCTCCTAGAACTATAGTTACTGACAGATGTGAGCTGCCACGCTGTGTGCTGGCATCGAACCCTAGTCCTCTGGAAAAGCAGCCAGTGCCCTTAACTCCAGCTACTAAGAAGAATTTTAAGATAGGAACTACCCATCTGCACAGTTGTCAAAAGACACTGAGTTACCCTTTGCTATTGTGTATATATGTAAATGGCAGACTTATCAACCTTAGCTGCTCCTCCCCTCACTGGGTTACTCTTAGCAAAGCCCCTCTCCCACTCTTAAACTTCTGATTTCTCATGTAACAAAGTTAATCATTTACATCTGTTACACAGAAAATGTTTGTTATAAACTTGTAGAGTAGCCTTTCATTCATCCTCTTCCTGGGTTTTGGGTTGGTTCTGGAAGTGCTGTCATTCCAACCCACTGCTCTGCATGGTAAGCAACCACTGTACCATTGAGCCAAACCACTTCTCATTTCCTTTGAGACTATTTATATAAGTGAGCATTTCATCCTGATAAATGGGTACTTTTGACTTGCCTAATGTTTGTTTTGTTTTGTTTTTTTGCTGTTGTTTTGATTAGCCCATGTTGGCCTGAACTAAGATTTTGCTCCCCAGTGCTGGCTTTAAAGGCCTGCAGTCTTGTCTCGCCTTCTTTAAGGTTAATCATAAGATTTCTGTACTTAAATAATATTTTAGTTTTATATATTCAGAATGTATATATAGAAATTATGGCAGGCTGGTGATACGGCAGATTTTGTACTAAAATGTCTATGGTAGAGATATGATGAGAATATTTCCTCTATTTTTGTATTATTTCAGCTCAGATTATCAAGTAAGCTGGGCTTTGACGTGAGAAACAGAAATGTTATGATTTAGGAGAAGGGTGAGAAATTTTATATATTAGTTTTGTTTTGGGTTTTGATAGCCTGAGTTGGCTTTGAACCTGCAATCTTTCTGCCTTTGCCTCCTCTAAAGTGGGAGAACTAGCCATGAGCTACCACACCCAGCAAGATGCTATTCCTTTCTTCTGTGGTAATTGTTCTCCCAAGTCTTTTTAAATCTTTTTTTTTTAAAGATTTATTTGTTTATTATATGTGAGTACACTGTAGCTGTCTCCAGACACTCCAGAAGAGGGTGTAAGATCTTGTTACAGATGGCTGTGAGCCACCATGTGGTTGCTGAGATTTGAACTCAGGACCTTTAGAAGAGCAGTCGGTACTCTTAACCTCTGAGCCATCTCTCCAGCCCCTCCTGAATTCCTTTAAACATTCCTTTGGGATGGTGCCTATACTCTTAATTTCACTTCTGAAGCATTATCAACTGAACAAGTAGGGTATCTGATTACATTCATATGCCCTTAGACTGACTTGTACCTTCAGAGGTAACACAAGAAAGATTATAATGCACTTTGATTTAAGACAAAAGTCTCACTGTGCATGAAGTTTTGGTTGGCATGGCACGCGTGTGTAGCTCAGGCTGGTCCTTTTAAGTGCTGGGATTATAAACATGTTTCATCATACCAACTTATATGCTTTTAGAAATATGTAGCTATATCTAAATATGCCCCAACTTTGGTAGCTAGACAGTGAACTAACTAGGATTAAGCTTTGTGAGTTTGAGTTTCAGACATTTTTCTTTTTTGGGGGGGGGGGTTGTTTTGTTTTGTTTTGTTTTGTTTTTTGAGACAGGGTTTCTCTGTATAGCCCTGGCTGTCCTGGAACTCATGCTGTAGACCAGTCCGGCCTCGAACTCAGAAATATGCCTACCTCTGCCTCCCAGAGTGCTGGGATTACAGGCATGCGCCACCACCGCCCGGCCGACGTTTTCATAATTACTTTTTAATACAATTTTAACATTTTTGAAGTTCTGTTTAAAACGATGGAATTCTGGATAGCAGAATGTTCTAGGGAGGCTATTTATAATTAAAAGTGATTCATCATGATTTCTACAAGAGCTGCTGAAGAGACAGTGAAGATGTTTGTATTTTGGCAGGATTTGATATAAGCTCACATTATATAGGTTTGTGGAGGTCAGAGGACAACATGCAAGACTTAGTTCTCTCCTTCTACCTTGTGGGTCCCAAAAATTAAAAGAACTCAGGCAGGTTATTAGCAAGTACCCTCACCCTCTGAGCATTTTACCAATCAGGACATTAATAATTAATATCCACATTTGAGGAAGATAACCCTTATATTCTACTGGTGCGACTATAAACCGGTTGAGTCACCGTGGAAGTTGATAAGACTCCTCAGAAGACTGCACATATGCAATAGCTGAAGAGATACATTTATTGGTAAAGCACATTTCGTAGAACCGTGAGCTTCTTCCCTAGAACCTATATAAAATTGATGACTGTGATTGTAATCTCAGTACTGCAGAGATAGAGACAGGGCAGCCCCTGGCCAGCCAGTCCAGTCCAGTCTAGTTGGTAAGCCACAGCCAATGACCCTATCTGAAAGGCAGTCTGAGGATGACACTGGAAAGTTACCTGTAATGTCTGCATGTATGCACATAGGCACTTGCACAGACTTGTTTTCAAAAGATAAAAAATAGAAGTAAACAATCAAATGACACAGAGTTATATTGCCCTGAGTATTTACCCAAAAGGTCAACATCCTTCAGATAAGTAACAAATTACTGCTGCAGTTTGTAATAACCAACAGATGAATTGACAAAATATTCTGTATAGTTTTAGTAGAATTTCAGCCATAAAAAAAATGAAATGTCATTTTCAGGAAGATAGATGCAGCTAGAGATCATATTAAGTAAAAAGGTCAGACAGAAGACAAATGTCATGCTTTCATTTGTAGATCAGAAGTTTTTTATAAATATACAAAATCACTTTTTTACATGTCATGAAAAAAGTGAAACTGAGCCAACAGAAGGCACTAGTCGGAGGAAGGAACAGGGAACGTATGGAAGGACCGTTGTTAAAATACAGCATACTTACATGAATATACATTGAATAAACACCACTATAATATTTTCTGTTTCTGGTTAGAGTTTCTTGGGTTTGCTTGAGTCAAGAGTCTCAGATATAGTGCAGATTGCCCTTGGACTTGTAAACAATCCTCTTCCCTCAGCTTTCCAGGTTAAAGTGTATGTCACCAACTTGGCTTTCTGTCCCTTTACATTATTCCCAGTGTGTGTATATGTATATATATAAAATCTCCAGTACTGTTCTTCGCTTTAGTTCTCCCAAGTGTATAGTCCCTGGCGCCACAGCTCAATAGAAGTTTTCTGTAGGGAATTGATTCATTCCATTCCCCTGTGTGCACACACATGTATGCTTATAGCTGTTCATAAGGTGACATGTCTGTATATTACTTTAGTCTATACCTAACTCAATACTGTTGTAGTTATTTAGTCCAGGCTGAACCTCAAACTCCCATACGTTAAGTTTGGGCGGCTAAGGCTGGCCTTGAACTATCTATCAACCACCTCCAAAGTGCTAGGATTATGGGAGTGCACCATCATGTGCAATCCTAATACAATGTAAATGTCATATAAATAGTTATTTTCTAGTGTTTACGGAATATTGGTAAAGTGAAAGGTATTTTCAGATGTGATTTAAATATTTTTTACTCTACTATTTGTGAATAGGTAGGCATGCACATGCCACAGTATATATGTAGAGGACAAAGGACAATTTTGTGGAAGTTGATTCTCTACTTCCAGTGTGAGTCTTTAAGATTGAACTCATAATCTCATGCTTGTAAATTAACAATTGTTTTTAATACTACCAATCAGTTATTTAATATGCTCCTTTTATGTAGGCATTCTCATTAAACACAAAAATCATAATTTATCATACAATGGACAGAGACCTTATTAACGTTGTTGAGGCTTTGAGAGGATTTTCTTTCTTGTTTTTTGTTTTTGTTTTTGATTTTGGTTTTTTCGAGACAGGGTTTTTCTGTATAGCCCTGGCTGTCCTGGAATTCACTCTGTAGACCAGGCTGGCCTTGAACTAGCTCTTTTTCTGGTCATTGGACCAGTTCCTCATTGAAGTAACTTAGAGAAGGAAGGGCATGGACCACTCAGCTTAGCTCCTGGCTCTTAACAGCTGTCCCTCTGGTGACACTTCAGCAGGAAGTTACCCTGAAACTAAACCTGAACTCTGTGCTGGCTACTTTTGTCAACTTGACACAAGCATAGAAGATGAAGGGCTTATTGTGGCTTATTTGAGAGGAGGGAACCTCAGTTGAGAAAATGCCTCTGTAAGATGAGGTTTTAGGCAAAGCTGTAGGGTATTTTCTTTTTTTTCTTTTCTTTTCTTTTCTTTTCTTTTCTTTTCTTTTCTTTTCTTTTCTTTTCTTTTCTCTTTTCTTTTCTTTTCTTTCTTTCTTTCTTTCTTTTTTTTTATAAATAGGACCTTTATTTATTATAAGTAAGTACACTGTAGCTGTCTGAAGACACTCCAGAAGAGGGCGTCAGATCTCATTACGGATGCTTGTGAGCCACCATGTGGTTGCTGGGATTTGAGCCATCTCACCAGCCCTGTAGGCTATTTTCTTAATTGGTGATTGATGGTGGTTGGTCCAGCCCATAGTGGGTGGTGCCATCCTCAGCTGATGGTCCTGGGTTCTATAAGAAAGCAATCTTGGAAAAAAAAAAGAAAGAAAGAAAGCAATCTTGAGCAAGCCATGAAGAGCAAGCCAGTAAGCAGCACATTCCATGGCCTCTGCATCAGCTCCTGCCTCCCAGATCTAGTCCTGTTTGAGTTTCTGTCTTGACTTCCTTCGGTGATGAACTATGATGTAGAAGTGTAAGCCAAATAAACCCTTTCCTCCAAAGGTGCTTTGGTCATGATGTTCCATCTCAGCAATAGAAGGCCTAACTAACATAAGGTCTGAAAGTACTTGGGAGAACTTATAGATGATGCTAGGCTAGAACTTTGGATGGTTTGAAAGCATAGTGATGTTTTCTGATACTGTTTTTAAATAACTGTAGAAATGTTTGGATACTAACCTGCTTCTTCTGTTTCCTTCCAGTTTGTGAAGTGTGGATATGCAGGCTCTAACTTTCCAGAACACATCTTCCCAGCTTTGGTTGGAAGACCTATTATCAGATCAACCACCAAAGTGGGAAACATTGAAATCAAGGTAATGTTTTATTCATTGTTAAATATTCATGAGGATGTTTGAAGTGATTTTTGAATTAAGTAATGTAAAGTACAATGTCAGGAAAAGCAAAGGAAGATCAGAACTTCTCATAATTTTAATGTATAGTAACTTAACAAAGGCATAAAAGATTCCTTAGGTTATTTTTATCTTTTTCATTTATGTATAGCATTATTATATGGAGTATAAAACGTACGTTTTTAAAATTAGGTACAAAATTAATACATATTAGTGCCATAAAATCTTCTTGCATAGTTTAATTTGAAAAAAAACAAAAGTCAGCCTGGCAGTTTTGTTTTGCAGTTGTTAGTGTCTTAGTGTCTCTGAGACTTGAGGCTTTCTGTCCATGTTGTCACAGGCCGGCCCTCCTCTTTCTATAGAGACAGGAATGCACAGCGGTCTCGACCCTGCCTCTCTCACCATTACAGTTGATTGTTCGTTACATGCTGAAGGAAGCCAATCCTTATTTGGTCTTTCACTGTAGGCCTCACTGCATGGAAGACAAGGGCAAGCTATCGTTAGCAAAAGCACTTTTCATGACAGACTCAACACAGTTTTCTCCCACAGAATTAGAATTCAAGCAGGAATCACATTATTTTCTAAGAAATACAGAAATTGAGAGATGATCACCAATTGACTTTAAATTCTGAATGTAGTCAGGGTTCAAGTTACAAAACACTTTATAGAGTTTAGGGACTTTTTAAAATGGGATTTTCTGGTTTGTTTCATTTGTTTTGTGGGTAGTTAACATTGTTGGTCCTATTGGGACAGTCTTTGGCAAGACTTAGTAGGGTGTACATCTTCGGGACAATTGAGGGGCTGAGAAAGGTGATGGTGGTAATTGCTGATAGAGGTTTGCTGTGTTCCAGGTCTCTACTAGGGAGTTAGAGAATGAGTTACATGATGGATTAAAATAAACATGGAAACTTAGGTTCTGTGTTTTTAAAAACCTAAAAGTGAATTCTGCCCTTTGGTAGGTTTCAAAAACTAAATGGTTTGCTCAGTAGAAGATATTTAAGAAAAGGCCTTGAGGGAAATTTTGCTGGATTACTTTTTCTCTTTTCATAAAATTTTATTCTGGTTGAATTTTATCTTATCTTTTCTTGGAGACAAGGTCTCACTATGTAGCCTAGGCTGGCCTTGAACTTGAAGAGAGCCTACCTCTGCCTCTAAGTGTAGGATTAAAGGCGTGTTTTAAAGACCTGTCACTTTCTGTCTTGAAAGAACTTTACCTTGAAACTTAGCTAGTAATATGATGAAGGAAACTGAGTGGCAGCAGTACATTTCATTTTGTAATTTAGTAGCTGACTTTTAAACATTTTTATGGATGATAACATCTTTGAGGTTCAGAGAACTATAACTATATATTTCATATATATATACCTATATATATGTATATATAGGTATATGTGTATGTATATTTATTTCCCAGCACAAGAGAAACAACACATTTCTTCGCACCTGCCTTCTTGCTTTTTAAGGCCAAGTAATAGAAATCAGCAGTTTTCTTGGAAGACATTTCCCAGGACCTACCTAGGAGCACTGCTGATATAGTGCCTCAGTCTGTGTTGTATTACTTTTGTTCCTTTCACTTTGCTCTTTTAAGCCTTTCAAATTAAATTGCTTTCCTTTTATATGACTGCTAGGGTTTAGATAAACACTCCTGAACTAACTCTTACAGACCTAGGCCTTTGTTGTTACCATGTATTTTCTTTAATTGGCGTTCTTAAATTCAATAATGAACTAAGTTTGACATTTTGGAATTCCTGTGCATAGAAAATTGACTTATATTTGTATGTCTTGTTAGCTAAAATATGAAAATAGACTAAAACTATGGAAATTGAAATCATTTAGTTAATTTTCAGTTAGGAGTTATTACTGTCCATTTTCATTTGGCCCTGATGATTAACACCATAAGTTATAGTGGTACTGCATCTGACCTCAGCCTAATTTGTCTCTGTTGCTTGTGTGTTTAAACATTTCAGTGAGGATTTTATGTAGGCCTTTTCTGACTCTTGCTTCTACCTTCTCTTTCTTCACCTTTCTTGACCTGTTGAAGTAGAATAACAAAAAGATGGTAAGTGAGGTGACACACATGCTCTGTTTGTTTTCCGCTTTGCTTGGTGGGACAGTAGTTGTTGGTTTGTGTCCCTTTAGTATGGGGAGGGGGGAAATCCTTATTTTTGTTTTAGTACTTTAATTTCTAACCCTTTTCATTTCTTCAATTTGGTAGCAACTAATAAAGTCTTATACTTTCCTGATTGCATACAGTGAACCAAACAAGAACTAATTACTAACATAGTTTTGAATTGTTTTCCTTATTTTTTTGGTAGATGAATGTTATAATTAAAATGGAATGTGGTGTGCATAATATAGAATGAAGTAGTTATGTGATATACACAGAAAATGGGGGTTATTTGTTATATTTGGAGACTCAGTTTCTTGATTGATGTTATATATTGCCTATCATACTGGGTGCATATATTTGCAGCCAGTACAATATCATATATGTATTTGGTAAACTGAGTAAAAATTTAATGTACAAATGAATCATAAATGAAAAAAGTAACAAAAGAAAATGTGTTTCCATGTCATCCTTACTGATGAATAGTTTTGATATTATCTGAGAATAAATAAAACAACCTGTCAGGCTTTTATACAAATAAAGGACACACACACACACACACACCACACCACACATATATACACAAAACCATTGTGTAGACCCTCCCCTTTTTAAAACAAACAAACTAGAGGTTTGTTGGGCCTTTCCCAGACATTAATGTGTTATTACATTTTTCTGTAGTAGTCTTTAAAATTCTTAATTTTTTCTGAATGAAAGCGCATGCATTTATCTTAGATACTAAAGAGTTTTTCAGAAAGGATGTAGTTTTAGAGAATAATATAGGCATAATTTAAAAGTTTTTTATCAGAAATAGAATGTCTAATTGGCATTATAAATATATTTGTTCTTTCAGCATAAAAATAAAACTCTCACTCTTCTGGGTGGAGAGAAAGAAGATCTTTTGAGACAACCCCACTCCATACCCTACACTCCTGCCTGCTTTCCCCTGGCTTCATAGTTTTCTTGTCGGGATGGAATTGTGGTTTAAGGCTCAATTTTTTTTTCTGTTTTCTAGTTCAGAGTTGCGTTGTTCAAAATCATTGTTGGCAAATATAATCTAACTGTATAAATGCTTAAAAGCAGTCCGAGTTTTAAAGTAATGAGTGATGTTTAGTCCTAACCTCCAGTGGTGGGAAATTAAAGACTCAAGGGTGCTCTGAATGAACACGTCCTGCTTGGATCTGAGGAGAGGGGGGACATTTGAAAATTGAAAGGTTCCAGGGAAGAGTTTAGATGTTCTAGGTTTTGTTCGATTGGTTGGTTGGTTTTGTTTTATATAGTCTAGGCTGGCATCAGTCTTCTTGTGGAGCCTAGGATAGTGTTAGTGTTGAGCTTCTGATCTTCCTGCCTCCATCAAAAATGCTGGGGTTACAAGCTTGTGCCAACTCCAGGCTGTTGAGTGTTTTGACCCGTGGTCTCTCTATGTAGGGCTCTCAGGCCTCCTTCATTTTCCTACCTAGGCCTTTGTGTGCCTGCCACACCATACCTGTTAGTTATTGCTTGTTCTTTTGTGTGTGTGTTTTTTGATTTTGACAAAAATTCATATATCTCGAGCTGGCCTTCTGCTTTGACCCTCTGGCCTGTACCTCCCAAGTACTAAAATTACAGTGTGCCATCACGCCTGAGGATGGAGCCCAAGGCTTTGATGCATGCTAGGCAAGCACTGTACCAACTGTACACGGTCTGTCCGAGGGTTGAAAACACTGCTTCTCAACCTTACTGACACCATGACTCTTTAATGCAATTCCACATTGTTAGTGACCCCCTACCATAAAATTATTTTCCTACTTCATAACTGTAATTTGGATCCTGATATGAATCATACTGTAAATATCTGATAAGTGGAACGTCTGATATGTGGATTCCCCAAAGGGGTCTCGACCCACAGGTTGAGAACTGTGGGTTTACAATTAATTTTAGCAACAGATTTTCATAAAGTTTCTTGAACTTACACGCTTCCATTTTTTTAAATGACCTTTTTGTTTCGAGGGAACTAAGGGTACTCAGCATCAGGTGCCCCTTACTGTTGATACTTCATATGTGTGGTCCTAGAAGAAGATTCTTGAGGTTTTAATTTTGATTTGATATAAGGTCAGGTATAACCCCTGTTCTTAAGAGGAATTAAAAACTAAGCATTCTATTGACATTGGATCATACTTTAAATTGGTTGAAATAATGGTGATTACTAATCATTTATCTAAGTCCATTGTCTTATATAATGCAATGAAAAATATATTATCATAGGAGCAAATAACAAAAAAATCGGTATGAAATTCTACTTGTGTTTTTTGTTTTGTTTTGTTTTGTTTTGATTTCCCCCTTCCCTTTTCCCTCTTGCTCCAGCCCCCTCTCACTCTGGCCTCTGCTCGCTCCATGGCCTGCTTGCTCTGGCCCACAGGTTTTTTATTTCTCATTACAGATGAGCCACCATGTGGCTGCTGGGATTTGAATGCATGACCTCCAGAAGAGCAGTCAGTGCTCTTAACCACTGAGCCATCTCCCCAGGCCCCTGAAATTATACTTGTTAATAGCCAAAGTAGCATATAGATGTCTTCCCTATTTTTCTATTAAATGTTTAACACATACAGTTATGTTAAGCAGGTTTTACAGCCCTTTCCATATACCTGTCACCTAGATTCCAGTATTAATATTTACTATTCTAAGCCAGGTATAGTGGTTTAGAAAGGCACACCTTTAATCCTACTTTAATCCTAACACTTGGGAGGCAGAGCAGGCAGATCTCTATGTTTGAGGCTAGCCTGGTCTACATGGAGAGTTCCAGGACAGCCAGGGCTACATATATGGACCCTGTCTCAAAAACAAAACATTATTCTGGGTAATTACATACCTATTCTTCCATCAAAATGCCTTGGTTTTATTTATTTTGATGTGTTTTATGTTACAGATACTAATAAACTTCACCATGCATGCCTTTATACAGAGTTCACAGAATAGATCTTTCCAGCTTTACCTTTTCATCTCAAAGAGTCTAAGCAGCTAAGAGTCAATAAACTTGAGTGTTGGTTTGGGGGAATTGGCTTTATAAGGAATTAGTTGCAACAGAAAGTTGTAGTGAATTCTGCTTTCCTTTTGCTGTTAGTGTATTTTCCAGAAATCTGGTTAATAGACTTCCCATCTGGTTTTTCAAGATTAAAATTACTTTTCTGGTACATTTCTAGTTCTGAGTTTTCCTTTTCCCCAGTGCTACAGATTGAACCCAGGGCCTTACATCTGCTAAGCAAGCACTCCTGCCACTAGAGATATGTCCTACCCCTAATGTTCATAATTTTTTGGTGTTTTGTTTCCATCTTCTCATGTTGGCTTTGTCATTTTCCCCCCCCATAGTTTGAACTTGTACACCAAATAGTAGCTATTTCTGGTACTAATTTCTAATTGGATTCATCAACATAGGTCTATTTCTAAAATACTTAAAAATTAGAATATTGCTTGCCTTGTTATGCGTACAAAGTTTGACTTTTTTTTTATTTAAATGTAGGTCACTTTAAATACTTTCTCATTGGAGACAGGTCATGAGTATTGTGCTTCATGAAAGATAGCATTGATTTTCAGTATTATACTTGAAGATTAAAAATGTTGCCAGTGGGATAACTTTAAAGGAGCTTTTTAATTCATACACATATAGACATTTATGAAGTCTGCTAATTGGGTGTGAATGTATGTGTATGATGCATTTTTATAGAGGAATGAAGAATCATTAAGGTTTTTGCATCTATATTTCTAATAAATCATTTTGATAGGAAAGAAATGTGCTTGTGTGCATTGAGCATTTTTCAAGTTTCCCCCTGATGTGCTATTTCACATGTCACAGGACTTATTTTTTGAACATTTGAGCAAAAGAAACAGATGAAACCTCATACAAACCCTTCAAAATATGAAAATATGGGTTTTATTTATGCTAATGCTCTTCTTTTGGAAACATGTATTAAAGGTAAGGTCACTTTATTGATTTAAACATGTAGTATATAAAATATTAACTTCGTAAGCTGGTCTTGAAAGAAAAGATTTTTAACTTTGAAATAAAAAAACCCTTGATCTGCAAGTTCAAGAAAATTTAAAATTCAGTGATTCCCGAGTTTTCTGAACTGCAGAACTATCATTTTCTAAAGCTTCTTTATGTACGACGTTGCCCAGTTTGAAGCTTTGCCTTGTGGTCTTGCAGGACCTCATGGTTGGGGACGAGGCGAGCGAGCTGCGCTCCATGCTGGAGGTGAACTACCCTATGGAGAACGGCATCGTGCGCAACTGGGACGACATGAAGCACCTGTGGGACTACACGTTTGGGCCAGAGAAGCTCAACATAGACACCAGAAACTGCAAGATTTTACTTACAGAGCCGCCCATGAACCCAACCAAAAACAGAGAGAAGATTGTAGAGGCAAGTTTTTGATTGGCTAGGATGATATCCATGTGTATCTCTGTGATAGAATGTTAAATCAGTTTTCTTCTTGCTGCTTCTGCTGCAAAGGATAAGTAAAGCAATTGTTTTGCCCTAGATCCTGATTATTTTGTATTTATTATAGGTTAAGGGTTATAGGTTAAGGGTTATATAGGTTTAGATTTCATCTGAAATCTAAAATGGTTTGATCATGTTAATGATGCACTTGAAACTTGGAATTTTGGAGCATTTGAGTAAGAACTCAAAACTCACCTGGTAAATGTAAATAGGCAAATATTACAAAATCTAAAATCAGAAATCTCTCTGGTCCCCAGCATTTTCAGTAAGGGACAGTGAATATGTATGTATGTGCTAGTAGATAAGAATACCCACAATTAGAATCTCCCAAATTAGGTGATTGAGTTAAGTAGTTTATTAGAAAGCAGTAGATCTAGTGGAAAAATAGTGAAGTTAGGAGTGAGAAGTTGTGGAGGTGAGTCTTCGTGTGACAGTGCCGTTTAATAATGACAGGCTAAGGAAGCTGCTGGGTAGCAGGGGAAAGAGCATTCCAAGGCAAAGAGGACAGCCAGCATGATGTCTGTGCACTTGAGAGCGGGCGAGCGGCTGCGGGGAGCGGCTGCTGTGGCTGGAGGGTATGGGAAGAGGGTGGCTGAGGAAGTAAGCCAGAGTAAGTAGTATTAGTACCTTGCTGGGCTCTTCAGGGAGCTGGCCTGGTGCAGTCGGGGCTACTGTAGCAAAGGTTTAGAGTTGGTTGTGAGCATGCCACAGGAAGGTAGCAGAAGAGACACCACTTTCGAGACTTTGACAGTATTTATATGAAAGATCATGGTAGGTAGGATCAAGAGCAGCAGTAGAAATGTGAGAAGTTTCGAGGCCAGCCTGGTCTACAGAGGAAGTTCCAGGACAGCCAGGGCTACACAGAGAAAGTCTGTCTCAAAAAACCAAAAACCAAAAAAAAAGAAAGAAAGAAAGAAAGAAGAAAGAAAAGAAATGTGAGAAGTACCAGATTGTTAGCTTACTTTGAAGGAGGTAGGCCTAAAGGGTTTTCTTATGATTTGAATGCAGGTAATAGAGAGGGAGCGCTTGGGAAAGTTTTGGTTTGAGCAATTAGAAGGAGTGAGGAAAAAGCTGAGAATAGCAGAATAGGATTTAAGGGCAGTGATCAGGAAGAGTTTATTGTAGATATGTTCACGTTTGCGGTCCTTACTAATATCTGCATAGAAATGACGTGTGTGTGTGTGTGTGTGTGTGTGTGTGTGTGTGTGTGTTTTGTGTGTGTTTGTAGTGTCAATTTACTAAATTTTGTGTGATGCTTTCTTTCAGTGTGTGTGTTGTGTATGTTTGTTTGTAGTGTCAATTTACTAAATTTTGTGTGATGCTTTCTTTCATTCTGATTAGCCACTGACTATAACATATTCAGAAGTCATTGCTTTGTAGCACTTACAAATGATCTGAGACTCAACTCAGATGTTTATATGAGCTTGCATGCAGGCATGTGAGTATCCAAAACTCTGCCCTAATAACTGGAGGTAGGCTTTGTAAGGGCAAGAAGAACTAGTTAGAGTGGATGCTCAGGGTCCCTTGGTGGCACCTTAATCAACTGATCTGTATTTCGAGCAAGGAAATATATAAATGTGTATAGAGTTTTCTCTATAAACCACCTCCTTCCTTTTCTTCTCTTTCCATTTTCAGGTAATGTTTGAAACTTACCAGTTTTCTGGGGTGTATGTAGCCATCCAGGCAGTTCTGACTTTGTATGCTCAAGGTAAGTAAGCTTAACTGTTAGGAAAATTAACTCAGCAACTACTATATGCCATAGAAATTTAATTTGTTTCCAAAGTCCATCACTAGGGAGCTGGGGTGGTTAAGAGCTGTTCTTGAGGAGGACCCAGGTTCCTCTGTGTGGATACATGGAGGCTCACAGCCATCTGTGACTCCGGTTCCAGAGGCTCCAGTGCCTTTTGCTGGCCTCCAAGGGCACTTTATGAACCTGGTGCACAGACACACACTCAGGTAAACATTGTTACAGATAAGATTAAAGTAAATAAAATTTAATCAAACAAACCAAAATCTGAAAAGTCCATTACTTCTATATGGTCCTTCTTCAAAACTTTACTACAGTTTATGTGTCTGTCACTGTGTGTGTGGCATATGCATGTGTGTACAGGGGTGCATACTTGGGGAAGCCAGAGGTTGGTGCCAGCTGTCTTTCTCATTCTCCACATCCCTTGAGACAGGGTTTCTCTGTGTAGCCCTGGCTGTCCTGGAACTCACTCTGTAGACCAGGCTGGCCTCGAACTCAGAAATCCTCCTGCCTCTGCCTCCCAGAGTGCTGGGATTACAGGCGTGCGCCACCACTGCCCGGCTCTCCACTTCCCTTTTAAAGACAGCTTCTCTCAGTAGCAACCTGGAGTTCCCTGGCTGACTAGCATGGCTGGTCAGAAGCCTCCAGGATCCTCCTGTCTGCACTCTCAGCGCGGACATTACAGGCCTGCGTTGCTATGCCTGGCTTTTATGTGGGTGATGGATCCACACTCAGGTCTTGATGCCTGTGCAGCAAGCACTGCACCCTGAGCCTCCACCCCAGCCCACGCTTACATCTGTGTCATTTGTCACTACAGTGCCATTACATGCACTTCATTAAATAAGAATCTAGGCTGAAAGTGACATCAGGTGTTTAAAAAATAGTGTTATTGTTTTTTCTTTTCAACTGTTTCAACATTTTATACACTAAGGGGACTAGAGATGTCTCATCAGTTAAGAGCACTGACTTTTCTTCCAGAGGCCCCAGGTCCCGTTCCTAGCACCTTGTAGTGGCTCACAACTGTCCGTAATTCTAATGTCCTTTTCTGGCCTCCTTGGGTACTTGAAGGCATGTACATAGTCACACATGTAGGCAACACCTCCATACACAAAATAAGAATAAATTAAAGTAAAACCTTTATTGAAAATAAACAGAATTTGTCCTTAGAATTGGCTTGGGGTTTTTTTGTTTGTTTGTTTGCTTGCTTTAAAATTTTCAAAGATTTAGTGTGCTGGGTAGTTTTATGCCATCTTGATACTAGAGGGAACCTCAGTAAGAAAATGTGGTGACCCACCCCTTTAATCTCAGAATTTGGGAGGCAGAGGCAGGTGGATCTCTGAGATCAAGGCCAGCCTGGTCTAGAGAGGGAGTTTGAGGATAGCCAGGGCTACACAGAGAAATCCTGTCTGGGATAAAAAAGGAATGCATCTATAGGGTGGGGCTAGAGGCAAAGCCTATATATAGGGAAGGTTTTAAGTTAGTGATTGATTAGGGTTGGGGTGGCAGCTCATTGTGGGTGGTGCCAACCCTGGGCTGGTGGTCCTGGGTTCTGTAAGAAAGATTGAAGCTGGGTAGCGGTGGTACATGCCTTTAGTCCCAGGACTCTGTGGGCAGATGTTGGTGGACCTCTGAGTTTGAGGCCAGCCTGGTCTACAGAGTGAGTTCCAGGACAGCCAGAGCTACACAAAAGGAGGAGGAGGGGGGTGGAGGAGCAAGTCAGTAAACATTCCTCCATGGCTTCTGGGTGGATTCCTGCTTCCAGGTCCTGGCATGTTGGAGTTCCTGTCCTTGCCCTCTTTGATGATGAACAGTGAGCCAAACCCTTTTCTTCTCTCCAAGCTGTCTTTGGCCATGGTGTTCCATCACAACAGTAGTAACCAAGACATCATAAAAACGTCTTCCTGGTGACTGTGAGTTCTAGGTGAACCTCATCTATATGTACAGTGAGTTGTAGACCAGTGAGTGCTCCATAGTGAAGCCTACATAAAACAAGCACACGGCTAGCCAAGCGCACGGTAAGGTGGGGAGGAAGCACTCCTGATGAGTCCGCTTTAGTGAAAGAAACTGTCCGAGCCCAGCTCTCTCTCTCTCTCTCTCTCTCTCTCTCTCTCTCTCTCTCTCTCTCTCTCTCTCTCTCAGCTTTTGAAATGGTTATATCATTTCCCTCTTCGCTTTCCTCCTTCAACCCTGTCCATGTATTCTCTTTTGTTTCTCAGATCCATGGCCTCTTCTCTTCCCTCCTTTTCTTCTACCTACCTTCCTTCCTTCCTTCCTTCCTTCCTTCCTTCCTTCCTTCCTTCCTTCCTTTCTTCCTTCCTTCCCTCCCTCCCTCCCTCCCTCCCTCCCTCCCTCCCTCCGTCCCTCCCTCTGTCCCTCCTTCCCTTGTTTTTCAAAACAGCATTTCTCTGTGTAGCCTTGGCTTGTCCTGAAACTCACTCTGTAGACCAGGCTGGCCTTAAGCTCAGAGTTCTGTTTCCTAAGTGCTAGGATCAAAGGCGTGTGCCACCACTGCCCCACTGATCTCTTTTCTTTAATTGCTGTTGTTGTGTATGTATCCCTAAACATATAAATGCAGCTTGCTGAGTCTGTATTTGTTACTGTATATGTGTTTTTACGGCTGTCCGTTTGGTATTGGATAACCAGTTGGTGTGTTCTTCTTTGGAAGATGCATTTCAGCTGTGCATGATTCCTTAGTTTCCTGTAATTCTTTGTCTAGACGTGAAGCCTCACATATTTTCCCCTTTCCACATTCGTATGTATCTTGGTGTCATCCTTGTTCTGGTCATGTTTAGGCAGCCGCAGCCGTATTGATGACATTTAATGAGTCTGTGTTCTTTTGGTATTGTCATTAGCATCTGCCCTCACTGCCCTTTGTTTTATGTATTTGTGTATATACACATGTATGTGCCAGTGCCCGCAGAGGTCAAAGAGAGCTTTGCATCTTCTGGAGCTGGAAAATACAGGCAGTCGTGAGTCACCTGATGTGGGTATTGGGAACCAGACTTGGGGGTCTTTGCAAGAATATCAAGTGCTGTCAACTACTGAGCCGTGTCTCCAACCCCCAGTTCATGTGTGTGTGTGCTCCTGTGAGTGGGCGTCTGCATCCACATGTAGGTCAGAGGACAGCTTGGAGGAATAGCTTTCTTTTCTTAGGCTACATAAGTAGGTCCAGGGGGTTGAACTCAGACCGTCGGGCTTGGTGCCGCGCATCTTCACCTTGTCAGCCGTCTTGCCAGTCTCTCTCCCTGTCTCTTTAGAACAAAACATTTCCCACATGGGAGGAGCTCTTTGGATTTTGATGGTCTTATAATTCAACAAAACATAGCTGAGAATATAGGACTTTCAATGTGTTCAAAGGAATCTTTGGCATTTGAGGTATAAAGGTACCTCAAGAAACTTTTAACTGGAAAGATTCAGGAATATAATTTTGATTTAGCATATCAAAGAGTCTTCCTAAAGGAGGTATTACCTGAATTCTCAGTGTGTGGCACATACTTTTTGGGGGGGGGGGGGTGTTTTGGATTTGTTTTTTTTCAAGACAGGGTTTCACTGTGTAGCCCTGGCTGTCCTGTCCTCTCACTCTGTAGACCAGGCTGGCCTCGAACTCAAAAATCTGCCTGCCTCTGTCTCCCAGAGTGCTGTGATTACAGGCGTGCGCCACCACCGCCCGGCTCATACTTTTGTTTCAAGTGGTTCTTTTATAACTTTTAAGATATCAATTTCATTATGAGCTCCATAATTCTACATGTAGGTTAGTAAAAATGTGTACTTTATTTACTTTTTTGAGACACAGATCTCCCTGTGTACCCTTGGCTATCTGGAACTCACTATGTAGACTAGGCTAGATTTAAACTCATAGATGATATCCTGCTTCAGCCTCATGGGTGTGTGCATCATCATGCCTAAAACTGTTCCTGTCTTTTGTTTTAAATTATCGTATAAAATACAGGTATCCAGAAGGCACTTGCAGAAGATTTTTAGTGTTTACTTGGTTGTGTGTATGTGCACGCACACATACCATGTCAACATTCAGGAGTCTGCAAAGGTCAGAAGAGGTGTCAGACCCTGGAACTGGAGTTACAGATTATTGAGAACTGCCATGTGGGTGCTGGGAACAGAATGCATACAGGTCCTTTACAGGGCTCTAAACTGCTGAACCATCTCTCCAGCCCCAAGAAATTAATTTTGGTCTTTTGGGGGGGGGGGGGTAGGAGTTGTTGTTTAAAACAGGGTCCATGGTCTCACTATAAAGCCTGGCTATCCTGAAACTTGCTATATAGACCAGGCTGGCTTGAACTCACAGACATCTACCTGCTTTTGCCTCCTGGGTCCTGGAACTAATGTTATGTGCCACCAAATTAATTTCCACCAATATTCATGGTGGAAGTTTTTAAAGCTGTACTAACTGTAATATGTCTCATATTCTATTTGATATAGAAAATGTTTCTAACAGTTAGATAGACACAGTTTCTTTGCTCTTAAGGTGATAATAGTCTAGCTGTAATTTTTCATTTGAAGGAAAAAAATCACATGTTCTGTCAAGAGAGGAAAAAATGTCTGGATAAGTCCACATCTGGATAATTTTACTTTTTGAAACTTTGAAAATAAACTTTGAAATAAACTTTGTTTATTTGTGTGTGAGAGCATGCATATATGTGCCATGACATTTCATGTTGATAGTGGACAGCTTGGAGGGGTCAGCTCTCTCTACCACGGAGAGCAGAGATCAAACTCAGGGCATCAGGTTTGGCAGGAAGCACTTACACCCCCAAGCCATGCCGTAAGCTTCATTTTTCCTTCCCCCTTCTTCCACCCATTCTTCATTTTAAAATAGAGCTTTAGAGGGATTTACTGGCTAATTTCCCAGAGGGTTTGAGTTAAATTCCCAGCATTTTATGTGGTGGCACACAGCCATGTGTAACTCTAGTTTCAGGATCTGGTATTCACTTCTGGCCTCTACAAGCACCAGATAGACAAGTAGTTTATAGACATACATGCAAGCAAAAGACCCAGGCACATAAAATTAAAGTTAAAAAATTTAATAACTTATATAAATAAATTTTATATATATCAATTTTGGAAAGTTGAAAAGGTCTAAGCTTGAACCTGTAATAAGAAATTCATGTTGGGTGAGGAAGAGTTATTTTATGTATGTCAGTGTTTTGTTTGCATGTATGTATGTGCTCTGTGTGCATGCCTGGTGCTCAGAAAGGGTAGAAGGTATCACCAGATCCCCTAGATCTAGAGTTACAGACAGTTTTCAGTTGCATTATATGTGTTGAGACCCTGCGTAGGTCCTACAAGAGCAGTAAGTATGGATCCATCTCTCTAGCTACCCTAAAAGAATTTTTAGGAAAACTGATGTTAATATATTTTTCTAGTAACATTTATAAATGAATCTCTGACAAGTGAGGGGATAGCCTATCTTAATTGCTTATATTTTGCTGCTGCTGCTTTTTTTGGGGCGGGAGGGGGGTGGTTCAAGATGGTTTTTCTGTGTAACCCTGGCTCTCCTGGAACTCTATCTGTAGATCTGCTGGCCTCAAACTCAGAGACCCACCTGCCTCTGTCTCCCAAGTGCTGGGATTAAGGTGTGCACCACCACCACCAGGTTATATTTGGCTATTTTTATGTAACTGTTAACTCCTTAATTTTGAGAAGCAATAGCCCAATAAAATTAATGAAATAACTATAAGCCATACTTTTTCCTCACTTAGTGACTAATGTTTTCAAAAAAATAAATAAATAAATACTTTTATGGTTAAGCGCACTTACTGTTCTTGCAAAGGACCTGATTACAGTTCCCAGCTCCTGGGTCAGACAGCATACAAGCATACATATACAAGCATAAACAACTCCCGGAGACTAGGTACCCTTTTCCGGTCTCCATAGGCACTGTACTCATGTGCACACACATGCTCACACAAACACACACAAATACATGATAAAGAGAAATTTTAACAAGAACAACAACCGTTGTTGCCATTCCAACCTGTAGAACAGATTTTGAATAAGAAGTGGTGTCTATCTGCATGGTCTAGTCTGGGTGGATAGAAGATTAATTGAAATTGGGAATTTCATCAGAGAAGACACAGGAAAAAGCAAGAATTTAAAAGACAGACAACCCAGTGATAGAAGGGCAGGGCACTAGAAATGATGACTAAAGAGTCCTGTTTCTCTTTTTCCAATAGGAAGTCCTCGTGGCTGGAGAGATAGATAGCACAGTGGCTGGCTATATGCCAGCCTCCAAAGCTGGAGGCCGCCTTTACGTGAGATCAGCAGCACCCACATAAAAGCCATACACAACCATACCTGCCTGTAATCCCACTACTCAGGAGGTTACGATGGGGGCTTGCTGGCCAGGCAGTCTGTCCTGATTGGTGAGATTCAGGTTCAGCCAGAAAAAGTGAGTGCTGGAGAGTTAGCTCAGTAGTTAAAGCTGTGTAGTCACAAGAACATGATGTCCAACACCAGCACCCATGTAAAAGTCAACATATCCTTCTAACCACAGCTCTGATAGATGTGAAGTCAGGAGGATGGCTGGGGCTTGCTGGCTCCAAATTGCTAGAGGAAATGCCAGCCGGTTCAGGAAGAAACCCTTCCTCAAAGGAGCAGGTAGAGAGAGATACAAGAGGATACCTACCTGATGCATGAAGATACATAGACACACAGAGAGAAATAAATCTTTCAAAAACAGTAAGGTGGAGAGCACTTGAGAAAGACAGCCAGTACCAACCCTCAGTCCTTTGCAGGTACCCAAGGATGCACACATAGCCAGACAGACTCTTCCTTGGAAGATCAGGATTGAACGATAGCAATGTAGTAGTTTCATGAAGCATTAATTGGGGGAAAAAACAAATTGTTTCAACTTAAAGTAGGAATGTTTATGAATGTATGTTTGTCAAAAATAAACATGCAAATTTAAGAAAATGAGATTAAGCATGTTTATGGTGATATGTTCATGGGCAAGTTTATGTAATAAGAAAGTGAAATGGAGAGAGACTTTTTAGAGATGAGAAAATAATAAAATATATATTATGGTTTAAAAATGTGAATTATAATGGGCTTGCCAAATGGTTCACCAAGTAACGAAGTTTAATTCTGTGGTATGCACACATGTAAATTGTTTTACTGTGAGTTCTTAGAAGTTCTTTTTTTCCCATTATTTTTGAAGTAGTGTGTCGTGTAGCCCTGGTTGGCCTTCAACTCCCAGTGTAACCAAAGATGACTTACAACTACTACTTTTTTTTTTTTTTTTTTTTTTTTTTTTAAGTCAGGGTCTCACTGTGTGTAGCCATGGCTGTCCTGGACCTTGCTGTGTCGACCAGAGTAGCCCTGCTTGCCTCTATCTCCAAAATACTGGATTAGAGGTGTGTGCCAGCCTGACCTAGAACTTGTCATTTTTGTCTTCCAAGTGCTGGGATTACAATCTTTTTCCAGTATGTCAGCTAGAGAAGGTGTTTTCCCTCAGAAATGGCTCTTGGCTTTTTTCAAACTTTTTTTTTTAATGTTAGCCATGATAGCACATACGTTTAATTTCAGCACTCAGGAGTCAAAACCAGGGATACACAGAGAAACCCTTTCTCAAAAAAACCAAAATAATAACAACAGTAATAACAATAACAATTTAATATTACATTATTATCATTATTACTGTTATTACTGCTGTAGGTTGGAGGTATGACTCAGTGCTTAAGAGCACTTGGGGTGCTGGAGAGATGGCTCAGTGGTTAAGAGCACTGACTGCTTTTCCAGAGCTCCTGAGTTCAATTCCCAGCAACTACATGGTGGCTCACAACCATCCATAATGAGATCTGATGCCCTCTTCAGTGGAAACAGGGTCTGCTATGTTTCATTGTGACTGAAGACAGCTACAGTGTACTCACATATAATAAATAAATAATTCTTTAAAAAAAAAAAAAAAGAGCACTTGGCTACTCTTCCAGGGATCCTGAGTTCATTCCCTAGCACGCATGTTGGGTGGCTCACAGCTGCCTGTAGCTGCATGCCCTTTGGATTTGGCAGGTGCACACACAAATACAATAAAATTATATATGTTTAAAATAATTACTATATATATATATAAATATTCAATTTATCAATAGTAGCAATATTTGTGGGTGGGGAGTGACGTTAATGCCATGTGTACATTTAGAAGTCAGGACCACTCTTGTGGAGTTGATTCTCTCCTTCTGCCTTCACATGAGTTCCAGAGCTCAAACTCAGTTCCCCAGGCTTGCTGGGAAAGGGCCCTTGCTCACAGAGCCACTTTACCAACCCCTACTTCTGCCTTTCAGTAGCACAAGCCGGACACTGCACGCCTGTGATTCCAGTCTAGAGCCCAGTTGCTGAGGCAGTCTGCTTATGATTTCTTCGCTAGGCTGAGACTGCCTTAACAACAAATATAAATGAATCTTGTCAGTGGCAAACAGGAAATAGAGCAGCTCTCTTCCTCTTATTTATTGTCACTGTTGTTGCTTATAGGGTTTTGGCCTGGGATCCCACATTACCTCAGGATCACAGGCTTTGGCTGTTGTTGATGGCATTTTACTTTTGTTTTGAGATGGTACCTGACTCTAGCTCTGGCTGTCCAGGAACTCTAGCCATCCTTTTAATGGAAGGGGTGGGGTTTTTCTCCGTTGGTGGCCTTGTTTTTGGGTTTTTGAGATAGGTGACCTAGAGTTTTGGGTTCTTCGATTACAAGCTGAGAGCTGGGTTTCCGGTATGAGCACCAGCCCTGACCAGATGACCTTAGCAGAGTCACTCATCGTCTTACCTTGTAACTGTGTTCATGGTCACTTTTCACACTTGTGTCCTGTAAATGTAGCTTTTATTCCCCTGTAGTAATTGTCCTCTCTGAGGCTTACTGCCATCTGCTGACCTAGGCCTAAGGCTAGGCCTAGAAGGCTTTCAGCCTCTGAGACCTGCTGCTGAATAAGCTCTCCCTTTTTAGTTCTTTCTGAGCTCTGGCTGGCAGGTTCAATTTGACTCAAACTCTAGCCAAGCTGACTGATTCAAACTGGCTTTTCTCTCTGCTTCTGAATAAATCATTCTGCTTGGCCTCATACTGTGGCAATCTGTTCTAACCTTTAGACTTTCTCATTCTCTGGCTAGTTCTGTCTTTGTTGTGTCTCCCTCATTCTCTCTCTCTGCAACCTGTCTCTCTAACTGGACCAGTCAAACTACCTTCCTCTGCTTGTGAGAGTTGGGCATACCCTATTCTGCCAAAATTTTCTCTGATTCGTCACTTTGCCACTCAATTAGGCACCACTTTCAAACTCAGTGCTTCCTTCTACAAGCTAACTTTACCTTCATTGTTTGATTAAAAGAGTGGGCTAAGGGCATGTCTGTATTCCAGCCAGAGCAGCCATGTTGCTGGATTAAAATCATTCTGCAGTTTCATAAGTTAACCATTATACTTTAGAAATTTTCACTTAAGGGCATTCAGTGATTAGGTTGGAAAGGAAATTGTAGCAGGTCTTTCTTCCCAAGTTCTTAAAGAGGCACATAATTGAACTAAAAAACCCACCAGGGCAAGATGAGTTTGGGTAATGCCAATTAGCACCAAACCTGAAACCTGAGTTCCTCCCTTGGCCACACTTGGTAGGAAAGAGCCAAGCCCTCCCCCGCCCCGTGTTGTCCTCGGACTTCACGTGCACCGTATGGCATGCATGTGCCCCTCCCCTCCTCGTGTAAGTAGAATATAAAGAAAGGAGACCCTCAGGGAGCGGACGCTGCCACCTGGGGTTAGAAATGAAGTGCTGAAGTGGGCCTAGGGGCACACACCGATAGTCCCAGTGCTCAGAGGCAGAAGCAGGGGGATCTCTGTGAGTGTGAGGCCAGTCTGGTCTACATAGCAAGTTCTAGGACAGCCAGGAATACATAAATCCTGTCTTGAGAAAAACAAAACAAAAAAGGAGGGCTGGAGAGATGGCTCAGCAGTTAGGAGCGTTGACTGCGTTCACTTCCCAGCACCCACGAGGCAGCTCACAACTGTCTGTAACTCCAGTTCCAGGGGGTCCATGGCAGCAGACATGCCTGTGGTGCCCTCTGCATGGAGGCAGAATTTATACTCACGAATAAAAAGGAAGCGTTGGCTCTACGCCTCACTAACCGCCTTTTTGCAGGTGGAATCTCTACTACATTTAAAACTTCCTCGCTTTGATTTTCCTGAATTAATGCAAACCCTTCTGGTCTTGTGCAGGTTTACTGACTGGTGTAGTGGTGGACTCTGGAGACGGTGTCACTCACATTTGCCCAGTGTATGAAGGCTTCTCTCTCCCTCACCTTACCAGGAGGCTGGATATTGCTGGGAGGGATATTACCAGGTATCTCATCAAGGTAAGTGAACGGAAAATACAAAAGCTAGGTTGTTTACTGACTTAAACAAAAGCTGTGTCTAAAACAGCTCAGGGGCTGGAGAGCTGGCTCGGTGATCAAGCGCACTCACTGCCCTCGTAGAGGAACGTCTTGGGTCCCATCTGGGCCAGCTCTCCACTACCTGTCACTCCACTTCCCACGGAATCTAATGCCTACCTCTGGACCTCTCAGGCACATGCACACAGACACACAGTACACATAATTTCTCCCCAGTATAGCAGTATTGACTTTGCTGTGGGTTCCAGGGATTGAGCTTAGGTTGTCAGGCATGAATAACAAATGCTTTTTACGCTTTGAACCATTTTATCTTTCAGGGGATTAACTTTTGTTCAGTGGAACTCATTCTCATAGATTATTAATTTACTGCTTTTTTTTATTCCAGCTGCTGTTATTGCGAGGATATGCCTTTAACCATTCTGCTGATTTTGAGACAGTTCGCATGATTAAAGAAAAACTTTGTTATGTGGGTTACAATATTGAGCAAGAGCAGAAGCTGGCCTTAGAGACCACAGTGTTAGTTGAGTCATATACAGTAAGTATTCCTATGTAAAATACATTGTGGGTGGACAAGGGGCATCTGTGTTTATTAGTGTGTAACCTAGACTCCAGAGTTTTAGTTTGTTTGCGCTTCTCTCTCTCTCTCTCTCTCTCTCTCACACACACACACACACACACACACACACACACATTTATATATATAATGTGCTAAATATCATACCTAGGTTCTTATGTGAGTTATTATAATATGTTTACATATGATTTTTCAGTATCTCCTATGTTAAGTTTCTGTGATTTTAGTTATTAGGGATGCCATATTTTGCAAATTAGAGCAAGAATTAAATTAGAATATAATTAAAAAATGGAGGTTACGGGTCTGGAAAGATGGCTCAGCAGGTAAGAGCACTGACTACTCTTCCGAAGGCCCTGAGTTCAAATCCCAGCAACCACATGGTGGCTCACAACCATCCGTAATGAGATCAGACACCCTCTTCTGGTGTGTCAGAAGACAGCTACAGTGTATTTACATATAACAATAAATAAATCTTTAAAAAAATATGGAGGTTATATTTGAGATTTTAACATCTTCAAGCATCTTCAGAATATATCTCAACATGTTTTGTACAGTGTTACTTCTCTGGGATGTTGCTTAAGAGTTATAAAAAATAGAACACAATTATAATTGTTATACCTTATGGAGATAATATTTCTTTGTTGCATGACTTCCAAGTTCTTTGGTTATGGAAATGTCATCGTGGACCTGTTTCTCAGCCTGTTGGACTTTCCTGAGACATTCTCACTATATGTAGTGTAGGGTCCTTTGCCTCTGCCTCCCAAATGGTGGGATTGCAATCACGCGTTTCTACTTGGACCTCAGAGTTTTGTAATGTATCATGGGCTAATCATCTAAGAAATGTATTTTGGAAATCTCCATGCTTTGTAGCCCAAACTGGGTTAGAACCCAGGCTGGTTTCAGATTTCTTTTAAAATCCATTATGTTGCACATGTTGTGAATGGTGCCAGCTTGGATCACGGGGCATGGTGGCACATGCTGTAATAGAGGCACTCCGAACTCCGAGCAAGAGCTCCACATAAGTAATGACAACAGCCTCGTGAGGCCTCCAGAGTAAAGCAGAGTAGCTCGCTGTGGCACTTGATGCATTCTAGGCCAGCCAAGGGTACGTCGTGAGACCCCGTCTCAAAAGTCAAAACAAAGGAGAAAAGATTGTCAGAGAGCAGTTGTGATAAAACATGCCTTTAATTCCAGTACTTGGAGGCAGAGGAAGGAGGATCCCAGAACTTGAGGCTAGTCTAGTCTGTATAAAAAATAGAACACAAGCCAGCCAAGGATAAAGAGACCCCGTATTTCAACCCCCACCTTCCCCAAAAAAATGCCATTTTAAGGATACAATAAAAATGTACTTTATAACGTCTAGTAACCTCCAGGTTTGTCCAGGTGGTTTATGATCCCTATTTTCAATCTTAATTGTTTTGAAGGAAATGGCATAAAAGCAAACCAGGAGAGAACTAACAATGTAAGACTTGATTTGTGTTGGACACTGTTAAAACAGTCTTTAAATTAGTTCAAGCTCAGCCGGGACTAATAACCAGGCCATCTTACCCCCTCTCTAACACTCCCATAAAAAACAAAAAGCCAGACATGGTGGTGCCCACCTGTAACTTCAGTAACTTTGATATGGGGCTGAAGCCTTGAGGAGTTTGAGGCCCACTTGTGTATGTAGGTCAGCTTCAGATTCTCTCAATGACAGCCTGGCACAGTGTGCCCCCTGTCAGCACACTGACAGCACTTGGGAGCCAGATGCCTGAGGCAAACAAGCCAGCCATACAGACCAGAGTTCAGTGGGTAAGGGATTTCTGCATAAGTCATGCTAAAATGTCGGACTGTCCAGGTCTTACTGGCTTTGGTTGGTTGGTGGTTTTTGGTTTTTGTTTTTTTATTTGGTGGTTTCGAGACAGGGTTTCTCTGTGCAACCCTGGCTGTCCTGGAGCTCACTTTGTAGACCAGGCTGGCCTCGAACTCAGAAATCTGCCTGCCTCTGACTCCCAGAGTGCTGGGATTACAGGCGTGCGCCACCGGCCCAGCATTACTGGCTTAAGTTAAAGTTATACTTACCACTTAGATAAAGTTATTTAAGATGTAGTAGCATAAACATTTTTCTAAATCAGTGTTCCTTCATTTTTTTGTTTTGTTTTGAGATAATAATGTCTCAACATGTAACAGCCTGAGCTGGCCTTGAATTCATGATCTTCTTGCCTCTAGAGTGTTGGCATTGCAGGCTATACACCGTGCCCAGCTGCTGCTGGCATTGCAGGTTATACCCGTGCCCAGCTGCTGCTGGTTGGTTGGTTGGTTTGTTTTTAAGAAAGAAAATGCCGGGCGTGGTGGCGCATGCCTGTAATCCCAGCACTTGGGAGGCAGAGGCAGGCGGATTTCTGAGTTCGAGGCCAGCCTGGACTACAGAGTGAGTTCCAGGATAGCCAGGGCTACACAGAGAAACCCTGTCTCGAAAAACCAAAAAAAAAAAAAAGAAAGAAAGAGAAAATGTGTGTATGCACATGTGTAAATCAAAGGATTGCTTTTGGGGCTCAGGTTTTTTTTCTGTCTTATTGAGATGCTGTCTCTTCTTGAGCACATTGCTAGCTACTAAAAACGAAAATCAATAGAGTATGATGTTAGCAACATCATCTGAGTTATTTTGTTTCACCTAAGAAAAGTTTAGGAAATTTTATTGCTTTTACATAATTTTGACTACAGAACAGATATGTTTAGAACAATCACTGTGTAGAGAATGTGGAGAGAAGTTTCGCTGACTAATACCTGGTTATTTTGTTTCCAGCTTCCAGATGGACGTATTATTAAAGTTGGAGGAGAAAGATTTGAAGCACCAGAAGCTTTATTTCAGCCTCATTTGATCAATGTTGAGGGGGTTGGTGTTGCTGAATTGCTTTTTAACACAATCCAGGCAGCCGACATTGATACCAGGTATTGTAGACAGCATTTCCAAGTCATTTATTAAACATGGATGAGCCACAGAGATGGCTCAGCAATTAAGAGCATTTGCTGTTTGTCTGGAGGACCTGAGTTCCTTTCCTCATACACATGTCAGATAGCTCACAACTCAGTCTGTAACTCAACAGCGCTGGCCTCTATTGGGAACCTGCATTCATGCACACAGAATTGCTGTGCAGACACACACATTTAGGCATGGTTTAAAATTATAAGAACAAAATGGTTTTGGTTTTGGTTTTATTTGTGTTTTAAAGCACGGTTTCTCTGTATATAGCCCTGGTTGTCCTGGGACTTGCTCTGTAGACAGGCTGGCCTCAAACTCAAGAGATTCTGCCTCTTGTCTCTTCCTCTGCCACTCTGCCTTTCTGCCTCTCTGCCCCTTTCCCCCTCTGTCTCTGCCTCTGCTTCTGCTTCTGTCTCTGCCTCCAAATGCTGGGATTAAAGATGTGTGTTATTTTCCCCTTAACATATATCTCCTTTTTGGATAGAGGTGTAATTTGATGTTTTGCAAAGCCAAGGATATGTTTTGTAGAGCACGGTATGGTGCAGTGGGAGGAATCCCCACTGAGGTAGCAGCCAGTGTAGAATAGAGCCTATCTGAGGGCATGGGGAAAAGGGAAGGAGAGAGAAAGAAGAGAAGAGGCTGGCCAGGAACATGTGGGGGCGTGAGGGGGCGTGTGGAGGGGGGAGCCTTAAGGAGAGAAGACAGTGAGAGGCCTGACAGTGGTGGTGCACGCCTTTAATCCCAGCACTTGGGAGGCAGAGGCAGGTGGATTTCTGAGTTTGAGGCTACCCTGGTCTACAGAGTGAGTTCCAGGACAGCCAGGGCTACACAGAGAAACCCTGTCTCAAACAAAACCACCAAAAACAAAGAAGCACTGGGTTTGATCTCTAACACTGCATCTGCTCTAATTCTGTCTCAGTTAGCTAGCTAGCTAGCTAGCTAGTTATTTGGTGTGTGTGGTGTGTGTGTGTGTGTGTGTGTGTGTGTGTGTGTGTGTTTTGATGGTGATGGTGGGTGGAGTTGCTTCCTTCCACCATTTGGATTCCAGGGACCAACCTGAGGCTATCAGGATTGGCAAGAGGCATCTTTCCCCACTGAACCATCTCACCAGACCTTTAAATTTAGCTGATTAGTTAGGTTGTTTGTTTTTTTTTTTTTTTCTTTTTTTTGACAGGGTCTCACTGTGTAGCCCTGAGAATAGGCTGGCCTTGAACTTAGAGATCCTCCTGCCACTGCTGGAATTAAAGGCATGTGCCACCAAACCCAGCTTAAGTATTTTTTTTTTAATTGACAACAGTTCTATTTATGATATATAGCATGATGTCTTGACTTTTAATAGAGTATACATTACTGTACATACAACTTTTTTGATGAGCACACTTCAAATCCCAGTGCTTATCAAATATACAATATATTTTAGAAACAGAGTCTGTGTTGTGTGATAAGCCTCCTATCTAACTGAAGTTGATTAGCTTTGATTGGCAGCTCCTCTATCCAGTCACCAGCTCACTGTCCCTACTAACCACCATTCTCTTCTCTGCTCCTGAGTTCAGGGTCAGAGTCCATGTAGATAGGACCGTGCAATATTTCCCTTTCTTTGCCTCGCTTCATCTAACAAAATTTCTTCCAGGACTATCTTCATTGCTTCAAATTACAGGGTTTCCTTTTTTTAAGGGAGAATTACATTCTATTGTGTATACTAATTTCTTTTTTATTTGTTTTGTTTTGTTTTTTCCGAAACAGGGTTTCTCTGTATAGTCCTTAAAGCCCTGGCTGTCCTAGAACTTACTCTGTAGACCAGGCTGGCCTCGAACTCAGAAATCCATCTGCCTCTGCCTCCCAGAATCCTGGGATTACAGGCGTGCACTACCACTACCCGGCTCACACACGATTTAGCGTGACTCACAAACTGTGGTCCGGCTAATCTAACAGTGGCTATCTTCTAGTTCAAGAATCCAGGCTGGATGTCTCTGCTGGTCTTCAGTATAAGCTGGAATCTCACAGATTTGGCTCCAATGCCAGTGAAGGGATGGGCTTGTTAGTGAGGGGAAAGCAAGCAAGCAGAGAGGGAATCCTTCTTCCATGCCCTTATATAGGTTCCAGCAGACAGGGTGTGCTTCCCATCTAAAAGATCCCTCACAGATGGACCCCACTGTTTTTTGGATTTTAGTTAATTCCAGATGTAGTCAAGTTGATAACCAAGAATAGCTAACAAACACCCTTTGAGGGAAGGAGTCTATTTCCCTATGTAGCCTAGGATGGCCTGAAACTCACTATGTAGACTAGGCTGGCCTTGGGCTCAAACTCTTAAGAGATCCACCTGCCTTTGTCTTCCGTGTTGAGATTAAAGGCACATACCACTTTACCTTTTTGGCTGAGAAATTTTTACATATTCTCAGCATGTAGCTTTATAGGCAAATATTTACTGATAATGAATCATGGAGTTTTTATATATATAAATTTTATCTTGTATTACAAATGAAAACAAATTCTATACTATTGAAATGAATGGGTTTATTTGGTTATACATAAAGAATTAAATTTTGAGAATAGAGAGATGACTCAGTGGTTAAGAGTGTTTGCTGCTCTTGAAGAGGACCCAGATTTGATTCCTATACTCACATGGTGGCTCACCAGAATCTGTAACTCCAGTACCAGAGTATCTGGAACACTCTTTAGCCTCATCAGGAACCAGGCACACATGAAGTACACATAAAATAATTCAGGAAAAAATGCACACTAAATAAAAATAAATCTTTTTTAAAAAAAAATTAAATCTTAAACTGGGTATGGTGGTTCACACCTGTTTAAGGCCAGCCATAGCTATATATAAGTCCATCTTGGACTGCATGAGACCCTGTATCAGAAGGAAGAAAGGAAGAAATCTTGAGTTGGGGTGTGGCTTAATGGTTGAGTGCTTGCCTTATGTGTATAAGACCTAGATTTTGGTTTCCAGCCTTGTTCATACACACCAAAAGAAGAAATCTTGGCTGAATATTTGATAGTATAAGACAAAGAACACTGCCAATTTTTTTAGTTGGTCAGTGTTTTGATTTTCTAACCATTATGAGTGCTAATCATCAGCCAGATATGGTGGCAAATGTCTTTAATTCTAGCACTTGGGAGACAGATCTGAGTTTGAGGCCAGCACAGCTTACATAACAAGTTTCAAGCCAACTAAGGCTACATTGTGAGATCCTATCTCATAAAAACACGGCAGAGATGAGGATATATCTCAGGCAGAATACTTAGCCTGAATGTGTGAGCCACTAGCTTCATACCTCAGTGCTGCAAAGAACAACAGAACACAATAGCATAAACATGTTTAAGACCATTTCAGAAATTATTGGAGATTGTGGACTAATCTTGAGTCAGAATTCACTTAGTGATTTTTGTTTTAAATGAAACTCAAAAGTTAGGAATTCAAATATTAGTTTTCACTTTTATGTTTTGAGACAGGGTTTCTCTGTGTAGCCTTGGCTGTCCTGAAACTCACTATGGAGACCAGCCTTGCCTTTAACATAATGTAGTCCACCTGCCTCTGTCTACCAAAATATACTGATTTCATACTTTTTTTTAAAGATTTTTTTTTTATTATTGTATGTAAGTATACTGTAGCTGTCTTTAGACACACCAGAAGAGGGCGTCAGATCTCATTATGGATGGTTGTGAGCCACCATATGGTTGCTGGGAATTGAACTCAGTACCTTTGGTAGAGCAGTCAGTGCTCTTAACCTCTGAGCCATCTTGTCAGCCTTTATTTCATACTTAATGTGACTTAAAGACAAAAAGTATTGTCTTTGTTTACTGTAATGTTTTTCTAAGAACGGAAGTCTGTACACACAGTACCAGTTTTCTACCATAGTCTTGGATGAACCCAGATGCTGCATGACATGGCTGCATGGACACTGCACGGTAGGCATGTTCAGAACGCGGCCACAGGGAAGTCGCTTGAGGAAACACTGGTAGGCATGCCACCAGTGAACACTGCAGACTCTCTGCATGTTTGCTTTTGAATTGTTTTGGCTGTTACACTTTAGAGAACCTTGACTGTTATCAAGTCTTTCAGAGTCCCCATTCAGTTATGTACTAGAGCTCAATTTAGAGCTGTGGCTTGTGTTTCTTATCTGTTGTACAGTGATAGTTCATTAGGGACAGGTGGTGGTGAGCTGTTTTCCCTCCTTTCATGTCATGATACATCTTATTGCTGTCATGTTACAGTCCTAATCTAGCAGACTTGAGCTTCTGAGCTTCCTTTCTCCACTTCATAGTCACCTGGCTTATGTGGTGCAGGTGTGGAGCAGGTGTGGAGCCCAGGGCTTTGTGCACACTAGGCTCTGCTGAGCCTCATCCAAAGCCCAAAATTGGGGGCAAAAACGTACCGTTTTCATAATCTGAAACTGAATATATCCACCATGTCTTCCTAGATCTGAATTTTACAAGCACATTGTGCTCTCTGGAGGTTCTACCATGTACCCTGGCCTGCCGTCGAGGTTGGAACGAGAGCTTAAACAGCTTTACTTAGAACGAGTTCTGAAAGGAGATGTGGAAAAACTTTCAGTAAGTATCTATACCAGCTGTTAACCTTTGTTTTAAAACTCTGTAAAGGAGCTTGTGGATTGTGACAACCACTAGAGGGAGCAAGAAGTCTTATAACAGATTTGCCTCTTGAAGATTTGCAGGGCTCACTGGAAATTGTCCTGGGATAGTGAGTGCTCCTACCTACTAGGTTACCACTCTGTTGAAAGAATACAGGTGACTGAGTACAGTGTCCTAGGTAGTCTGTGGTACTCTTTAAAAAGAAAAAGAAAAAGATTTATTTATTTTATGTTTATTAGTACACTGTAGCTATCTAAAGAACACACCAGAAGGAGGGCATTGGGTCCCATTACAGATGGTTGTGAGCCACCATGTAGTTACTAGCAATTGAACTCAGGACCTCTGGAAGAGCGGTCAGCGCTCTTAACCACTGAGCCATCTCTCCAGCCTGGACTCTTATGCAGTAGGTAAGACCTTGGGAAGAACCTACTTGTGCTATGGAGAGAAGGGAGAGGAAATGTCCTGTTTTGGGTGGCTCTTTCTTTCTTTCTTTCTTTCTTTCTTTCTTTCTTTCTTTCTTTCTTCCTTCCTTCCTTCCTTCCTTCCTTCCTTCCTTCCTTCTTTCTTTTCTTTCTTTTCTTTTCTTTTCTTTTCTTTTCTTTTCTTTTCTTTCTTTCTTTCTTTCTTTCTTTCTTTCTTTCTTTCTTTCTTTCTTTCTTTCTTTCTACAGTCTTCATATGTGTCTTGGCTACCTTGGAACTTACTGTGTTGACCATACATGTCTTGAATGTAAAGAGATTTGCCTACCTCTGCCTCCCAGGTGATAGGATTATAGACCTACACCATCACAGCTATCTTGGTTTTTAACTTTGTGAATATGTAACCAGCCTTTACTCTTATCGCGTCAGAATTCTGGTTTTAGGTTATTTTTCTATTTGTTGTATGTCTTATCTCCTCAGTCATGTTTGTGTTCTCAGAATTCTCACAGCTCTTAAAATTGACTTTATTGGTCATTGTCGCCATGCACTAGAATATAATTGCTGGTGGTTCTTTGTCACGCCCTCTCTTCCCAACTGTGGACTGTGGGAAGCATACTGTGTTGTAGCCCTCACTATTCTGTAACCACGTCCATATATCAGCCTGACCTCAAACTTGCCTGCCTCAGGGATTAAAGGTGTGTACCACCAAGCCCAGCTTCAACCAAGAATCCTTGAATCATGGCTTTTTACTCTCAGGATTTGTTCCCTGCTTTAGATGATACGATTCCATGTTTCAGAAGATTCTGTGTAGCGACACCAATGTTACAATACTTTAATAGTTCATTCACAGTTCTCATTTCATTGAGCTATGTAGGGAATTTAAAATCCATCTCTGGTGATCACTTCTTTACCCTGTATACGTTTTTGAGGGAGTGGGCCTTTTGGACCTACATTCTGGTGAAGCCCACTGAAGCAGGGACTTGGACACACTGGTCTCCCTTCCTTCTCAGTTTTGCAGTGCAGAGTTTAGACACAGGACCTGGGCAAGCACTCTAGCACTGAAGCATACCCTATGCCAGAAAACATTTCCTGAAACGCCAGCCCTGTGCCAAGACTGAGTTTAAGTAGTTTACTAGTAGTAATAATAAATGGTGTGGGAAAAAGAAAGCAAGACTACGAGGTAGAAAATGGTTGTTGTTGGTAATAAGTGGGTATGCTCCCTCGCTCCTGATCAGACAGGCCTTTGGGTCAGATACCTGTCAAGTTAGGGAGTAAGCATTTCTAGTCAGGAATAGTGCAAAAGGATGAGTTGGCAGAAATGTCCCAGCTGGAGCAGAGTATGCAGGAGAGGGTAGAAAAAGAAAGCTAGCAAGCAGACAGGTCCGCTAGGCTTTTATGATAGATAGCGGCTCATTTATCCCTTAAAAGAATTTGTAAACCCAGTGTGTTGGAGGAGGAGCCAAGAAGGTTAAGCCAGGAAGTTATGGCAGAGATTAAACATGGAGTAGGGTGAGACGGTCCTCTAGAAAGTGACTGGAGAGTGGGAGAATGCCCTAGACCGCTAGACATTGTGAAGGACCCAGGTGAGGTTGGTGACACATTTAAAGCAAAATGTCGAGCTTCTGTACTGTGTGCTGAGCTGCTTGAAAGTAGGTCAGATTTGATTACCTGAGTGGATATCTTGCCAGGTGAGTGAGTGTAAGGAAAGAAAAAAAAGTCAGCAAGGATGATGTAAAGAAATGGGGGCTGGTGAGATGGCTCAGCGGTTAAGAGCACTGACTGCTCTCCTGAAGGTCCTGAGTTCAAATCCCAGCAACCACATGGTGGCTCACAACCATCTGTAATGAGATCTGACACCCTCTTCTGCTGTGCCTAAAGACAGCTACAGTGTACTTACATATAATAAATAAATCTTTAAGAAAGAAAAAAAGAAAGAAAGAAATGGAGGGTTGGCTAGGCAGTGGTGGCACACGCCTTTAATCCCAGAACTTGGGAGGCAGAGGCAGGCGGATTTCTGAGATCAAGGCCAGCCTGGTCTACAGAGTGAGTTCCAGGACAGCCAGGGCTACACAAAGAAACCCTGTCTCAAAAAAAGAAAAGAAAGGGGGCTGGAGAGGTGGCTCAGCAGTTAAGAGCACCAACTGTTCTTCCGAAGGTCCTGAGTTCAATTCCCAGCAACCACATGGTGGCTCACAACCATCTGTAACAAGATCTGACTCCCTGGAGTGTCTGAAGACAGCTACAGTGTAATTACATATAATAAATAAATAGATCTTTAAAAAAAAAGAAAGAAAGAAAGAAAAGAAAAAGAAATGGAGGGTCTGGAGAGATAGCTCAGTGATTAAGAGCACTTGCTACTCTTGTAGAAAAGCCAGGTTCAGGTCACAACCATCTATAGTTCAAGTTCCAGGTAATCCAGTACCCTCTTCTGACTGCCTTGAGCTCCAGGTATATACACGGTACACATAAATACATGTAGCCAAAACTCACACACATAATTTCCCTCTTTCGTTTCCCTCCTCTCCTCTCTTTCTTTTTTTTTTCTTTTTTTTTTTTTTTTTTTTTTTTGGCTTGGTTTTTGTTTTGTTTTTGTTTTTTTGGGGGGGTGGGTTTCTTTTTTTGTTGTTTTGGGGGTTTTTTTTTTTGGGTTTTTTTTTTTTTTTTTTTTTTGAGACAGGTTTTCTCTGTGTAGCCCTGGCTGTCCTGGAACTCACTCTGTAGACCAGCTGGCCTTGAACTCAGAAATCCACCTGCCTCTGCCTCTCAAGTGCTGGGATCAAAGGCATGCGCCACCACCGCCTGGCTAAGTCTTTTCTTTTTAAAAGATGTTTTATCTTTAGGTTATCTCTCCTAAATTTTGCAGTCAAGTTTTTTTCTCAACCTTAGTTTCCGTAATTAGCATTTGAAAACACCAGAGCCAAATCATGTTTTAATATTTATTTTATTTTTGTGTGTACCTGGGTATACATTTGTGCACTGCATGTGTGTAGGAGCACACGGGGTGAGAAGAGGCAGCGTATCCTCTGGGACTGGAGTTACAGACCATTGTGAGTAGCCATGAGTTGCTGGGCATTGAACTCAGTTCCCTAGCAAGTGGTCTTAACAACTGAACCATCTCTCTTTTTTTAGTAATCAGGAGTCCATTTATTTTACTTTTCTTGTTGGAGACAGGTTCTTTCTGTGTAGCCCTGGGACTTCCTATATTGATCACGCTAGCCATCAAGCTAGCGTGTAACTCAGAGATTTGCTTTCCTCTGCTTCTCAATTGCTGGTATTAAAGGCATGTGCCACCACGCCCAGCTTTTTATTTTTGAGATTCTAAAGTAATTACATTTCTTCCTCTCCTCCCTTCTCTCCTCCCTGTCCTCCAATGTACCCTCCCTGCCACCAAGGGAAGAATTTTCTTTCTTTTTTTTTCCTTTTTTTTTAAATTAGATATTTTCTTTATTTACATTTCAAATGTTATCCCCTTTCCTTGTTTCCCCTCTGAAAACTCCCTATCCCATCCCCTCTCCCCCTGCTCACCAACCCACCCACTCCTGCTTCCCTGTCCTGATGTTACCTACCCTGGGGCATCAAGCCTTCCCAGGATGGAGGGCCTCTCCTCTGAGATGTCTGCTAAGGCCACCCTCTGCTGCACTTGTGGCTGGAGTCCTGGGTCCCTCCATGTGGACTCTGGTGGGTAGCGGAACCATTTCTACTCTCTCGGACCCAGATTATTTTAAGGAGTATGCTTAAAATTAACATTCAGTTGATATTTTAAATAACCCTGCCTGAGGTAAAATACAAAAACTAGTTCCTTTTTTCTTAAATTTAAATTTTCTCAATTTCTTAGATTTTAGTTTTAAGAAAATAGAGACAAAAGCAATTGCCCTTATGTAGTCCAAATGACCCTAAACCTATTCAAACACTCAATAGTTTGAACAAAACTTCAAGACATTTAAAGGCATGTTGGATCATGATTATCAGTACACAATGAGTAAATAAATAATAATAATAATAAATGAAAAACAGCCGCACAGTGGTGGCACACACCTTTAATCCCAGCACTTGGGAGGCAGAGGCAGGCGGATTTCTGAGTTCGAGGCTAGCCTGGTCTACAGAGTGAGTTCTAGGACAGCCAGGACTATGCAGAGAAACCCTGTCTCAAAAGAAAAGAAAAGCAGAAGGGGCAAGATTTTTCTCCAGGGGCTCCAGGGAGAGATTGGTTTTTGCCTTATAGTCTTACAAATCATCCCAGGTTTATCAAAGATTAGATTAGTAAACTGCAGCTCCCCCTTGGTACCGAGTAATGAAGACAGTATGCTGAGAGCAGAAAGAGCTGGGCTGATGCTTACTCCTGCCTCAGGATATGCCAAGAGCAGTTGCTGGGTGCCTGAGGGTAGGCCGCGGATCACCTGTGGACATCCTGTGTAGACTGCAGATTGTGGAGATCCAACAATACGTATATGCAGAAGTCTTCCTGAACCAGCAGTATACACACATGGTCTCATTGCTCTCTGTCTTCTTTAGAAATTTAAGATCCGAATTGAAGACCCGCCCCGCCGGAAGCACATGGTGTTCTTGGGTGGCGCAGTCCTAGCAGACATCATGAAAGACAAAGACAACTTTTGGATGACCAGACAAGAGTACCAAGAAAAGGGTGTCCGTGTGCTGGAGAAACTCGGTGTGACTGTTCGATAAAATGGCAGGCTTGTCCCCATCACGCCTCTAATGCTTTTTCTTTTTCCCTTTTTTAAAAAAAAAAATTTCTTTATTGCCAATCTTTGAACTCATTCAACTCTGGGACTGAAAGCGGCCTCTCTGTCTCTTTTGACAGAAAGAAAGGTCAAGTTGTTTTTTTTTTTCTCTGTCTTGGGGAAGCATTGCTAAATTCTTGTTAATATGGGTAAATCTGGTTTAAGGCAACCAATTCTCTGCAAACATTACCAAGGGCAAAGGGTTGCTGCTGTGTGTTTCTTTCTAAGTAGTTAGATCATTCTTGTAGGCTTCCAATTTTTACTTTATTGCTCTGCTGCTGCTAGTTTTAGTTTTAGCATTGTAGATGATATGTCTTTATTAGCATAAGAAGAAACTTTCACAGGAGCTTTTACATATTCTGGGTGGGGGTGGTAAGGGATGGGTGGGCAGCCCTGAGCCCTTGAGGGCATTTCCTCTGTAGTGTTAGCTTTCAGCAGTTAACTGCTGCTGCTTTCTAAGTACCCTGAAGCATCTCCTATTAACATCTTCGGGAAATATTAGGCTCAGAACTAAGGTGTTTGGGGTAGGTTTTTATGTGGTGGAACAAATGGGTGGTCTTTCTATTGTGATTTTTGAGGTTTTCTGCTTCTGGGTACAAAAGATAAATGAACCTCATTTACAGTACTTTGACCTGGTAGGGTTTTCTTCTTTTGGTCTGCCTGGAACTGTTTCCATATAACACACACACAAACACACACACACACACACACACAGCAATCCTAGTGTTTTATTACCATGAGATTTAGGGGTTTGTTCAGCTGGGAGTATATTTCCTACACTCTATCAGTAAAAAAGTAACATTTAAAAGAAATGCTTTTGCTAGGTCAAATTATAGATAGAAAAGGGCCAGCGTTTTCTAAATGCTGTTGTTTTTTCTGGAAGCATTGAGGTAATGATACCAACCAAGTTCCATTCTTGAAAGTTGTACTTTTATGTTCCTGATCAGTGCTTCTTGACAAAAGCAACTGCACAGAGAAGTAATTTGTGGCCGTGGGTTAATTATAATTGTTGTAGTGACATTAACATTGGGACTTGGTGCCAGTTGTTTTGTTTTGTTTTTTTCATGAGACCTGGGACAAAATTTTAGCAACAACCACCACAATAGCAAATTTACCAGTAGTCAGCCATGTTTGTACAGCCAAGAAGGCTACTTCCAAGCCCTCTTTGGTTCTTGCAGGAAGAGTGTTTGCAGACCTGTTAGGAAATCCTACTTATGAGTCCTGTTGGTGGACTCAGAATCAGATGGTACCCAAGTGTGAGGTCTTTCTAACACTGTTAAATGAAATGAGAAGTTGTATCACAGAAAATACAAAATGATGATTCTGAGAGAAATATTTTCCTTCATTTCAAAGTATTCTTTACTAAGGATGAATTTGAAAAAATGGCTTTTTTTCCTTTTTTTCTTTCATTTTGGATGCTTAAAATCAGAATTTTTAATGGATTTTCTTTTTAGATAACTAAAATTAGTTTATATGAAATTAGCAGCAAAAGGAAGTTTGTCTTAATAATGCAGCTTCTGTGATATTAAGTATTTTTGCCTGTTTTACCTCAATTTGAACAAATAGGAGAAGTCTGTGTGCATGCTGGACATGCTCAGTACACATAACAGCCCGCCAGTGCCGGCTGGTCGGTGTTGGGTGCGTGACTCAGAGTCACGTTGGAATTCCTAAGCGTTCCTAAATCATGTTGTCAAATTCTCCAGTCTCTGGAGTCCTGCGCCCATTACAGGACACCTGCTGTATATAGGACTGGTACCAAGGACTATTGAGTGTAGAAAAACGATCGACTCTTGGCTTTGACCATGGCTTTAAATAAAGGGATGGAAAACAAGAAAGAATAGGATGGAATCTTGAATAAAACCGTGGAAGAACATTATTCTTTGTACCTTGAATGTAGAATTTGTTTTTATTTCATAATTCTGCTAGCAAACATGACTGTTAAAATGATGTATTTATATATGTAATAATTTAGAACTTCCATTTTATAGTTTTCCTATTCTAAGGTGAAATAATGAATTTAATAATTTGGGACTTGGGACATACTGTATTCTATTGGAGGTGTCAGGTTTGAGTCCTTCAAAGATTAAAAAAAAATTGTTTTTTAAAAGATCTTATTTTTAGCTCTTGAAACCCATCGTCACTTAGATTTCCAATGCCAATTAAAATTCTTTTATTTTTAAATTAAAATCATCCATGCCTTGAGGGACTTCTTAGAAAATGTGGTATTGGGTATTGACTTTCACAGTTCTGAGCACTGTTACTATCTATCTGGCAAGTTTTGGAAAGATCAGTGGAAAGCTAAATATTCTAAATTTAACACAAATATACTTCTTTTTGATTAAGAAAATAAATAAGATTTTTCAAAGTAATTTGAATTTTGTCTTTGTTTTTCTTTTTGTAGTTTTTCTCTTTAATTTTGATATTTTTATATGTACTTTCAGTTTTGCTCTGCAAGATAGGTTTAGACCTTTAACCTGCTTAGTTCAAGGCCATTCAAGGTTCTGTTGCTGTGTATCTTATGTGACGTAGACTGAAGAAACAGGGTGTTATAGCCAGGTTGATCTGGAACTACAGCTGTGTAGCCAAGGAGGACTTGAACTCCTGATTCCCCTGTCTCCACCTTCCAAAGTGCTGGGGCAATAGGTGTGCATGACAGTACCCAGCTCTGGTTTAGTGTTTGTTGTGACAAAACTATTTCTACTGAGGTTTTATTTACTATTATGATCTAGCCATTTATATTTTATATTTTTATGAAACAAGGTCTCTCTATGTAGTCCTGGCTAGCCTCAAACAGAGATCTACCTGCCTCTGCAGTGCTGGGATTAAAGGTGTGCACTACCATACCTTTCCCTTCTGGTAGGGTTTTTAGATATAAGAAAGTGAATTAGAGCTACATTAAAATGTGTTTTGTTTTCTTCTAAGAGATTGTTTATTTTCTAAGAGATTACAGGGTACTTTTTCAAAATCAATTCTAGATAGACTTCTATGTAACATGTCTCTTTATGGACAATGTGGCTGAACTGCGCAAAGATTTTAGGCATATTGTTTTGCTTTTCGTTTTCTTTATTTTCACTATATATAGCTTCATGTATGTCTGTGCACTCTGTATGTGTGTGCACTGCACTTGGAGACCAGAAGAGAGTAACAGATCTCCTTGAGACTGGAGTTACACGCGGCTGTAAGACGCCACATGGGTGCTGGGAATTGATCACGGGCCTCTGAAAGAGAGTCAGTGCTCTTAGCTACTGAATTGTCTTTTGTGTAGGTACATGGTTCGTGCTGTTGGTTTTTTGGTTTTGTTTTTGTCTTTTTGACAAAGTAATCAAAGCAAGAGGGAAAGTCAGTTAAGTGGCCTTTTCTTGTCTTTCCACTGGCCTTACCAATGAGAGGTAGAGAGTGGGTTGTCTTTTTTTATAAATTGTTTACTCAAGCTTCATTCTCCTTCCAATGGCCAGAGTCCCTCAGGGCCTCCCGGGTCGCTAGAATACTGTGTGGCATGTATTGTCCCTGGGTGTTGGAGCACAGTCTTGCTATTGTCCCTGGGTGAGTGTCGGAGCACAGTCTTGCTATTGTCCCTGGGTGTTGGAGCACAGTCTTGCTATTTTCCCTGGGTGTTGGAGCACAGTCTTGCTATTGTCCCTGGGTGTGTGTTGGAGCACAGTCTTGCTATTGTCCCTGGGTGTTAGAGCACAGTCTTGCTATTGTCCTGGGTGTTGGAGCACAGTCTTGCTATTGTCCCTGGGTGTCAGAGCACAGTCTTGCTATTTTCCCTGGGTGTCGGAGCACAGTCTTGCTATTGTCCCTGGGTGTCAGAGCAGTCTTGCTATTTTATAGTGTTGCTGTACTCTTATTTTTTTCTCTCCACCCATAAACTTTGCTATACAGTTGAGTTCATTAAATCTTGCAAATTTTAATTAATTTATTTTTAAGACAAGGTCTTTCCGTTCTGTTGCTGTAAAGAGACAGTATAACCAAAGCAACTCTTACAAAAGAAAGCATTACATTGGGAGTTTGCCTAGTTAATCCATAAACATGATGGCAGGAAACATAGCAGCAGGCAGGCATGGGGCTGAGAGCTTAGATCCTGATCCAGGCAAGTGAAGAAAAATGGCCTGCTCTGGGTGTTTGATACCTCAAAGCTCACCCCAGGTGACACACCATCTCCACTAAGGCCACACTTCCTAATCCCTCCCAAACTTCAAATATATGAGTCTCTGGGGCCATTCTCATTCGGATCACCACATCCCACGCCCTGGCCTCCGCAGGCTCGTATGTGGCTGTGTCATAGTGCAGAACGCATTCAGTCCAACTTCAAGTCCCCATAGTCTATCACAGCCTCAACACTGTTTAAAAACCCAAAGTCTCTTCTGAGACTGAAAGCAATCTTCCTTCTAATTATAACCCCCTATAAAATGAGAATCAAAAAGCAGATCACATACTTCCAGCATACACACAGAATATACATTATCATTCCAAGACGGAGGAAAGGGATCATAGTGAGGAAATAACTGAGCCAAAGCATGAAAAAAACCCAGTCAAGCAAACGCCAAATTCATTAACCCCGTGTCTGATGACTCTTCCCCTCCAGCTCTCCTGACGAACACACGTGGCTTGGCTTGGTTCCACATCCTGTCTGCAGCTTTCCTTTGCAGGCATCTCCACCATCCTGGGTCTCCAACTCAATCCAGGCTTCACCTTCACAGCGTCAGGCCGTGAAGCCCCTCCACACAGGGACTCCCCTGCCACACACCTGGCTTCGGTGCCTTTCAGCCACAAAGTAAGATTCCACAGCTTTCTTCCTGTACCCTTAAAGTCTGAGACAGCATGGCCAAAGCTGCCAGGTTTTGCTGTATGCATGGAGCACGGCCCCTCCCAGGCTAGGGTTCGCGTAGGCTCTGACTTGCTGCGCCTTTCCTTGGCTGCATAAGCTTTACTTCCCGCAGCATGGAAGCCCAGCTGGATGGGGTCTCGCTGAGGTCGCCACTCCCAGTCAGGGTTCCATCTGTCTAATTGAGCACAGGACTTGGCTCCCACATTTCTCCCTTTGGACTACAGGTGGACCTGCAGAGGAGTGATCACTAGGAGCCATGGGACACAGGGAGTGTTAGTTACTAGTTGGGCCTCAGACAGATGATTCTTTATCAAACATCATGAGGATGGTTTGTAGCCCAGCTGCTAATAATAATATTGCTTCCCATGGGTGATTGTAGCTCATGACTTTCATCCTAGCACTTGGGAGGCAGAGGCAGGCAGATCTCTGAGTTCAAGGACAGCCTGGGCTACACAGAAAGACCCTGTCTCGGAAAACCTAATATATATATATACATATAAAATTATTTTCCTCTGAAACCTCTTGAGCTGGACCTGCATAGTTTATGCTTCCCTTGGCTGTACTGACTTCCTAGGTCCTACTAGGATGCTCTTTAAGTCCCACCTGCTTTATTCAAAGCAGAGTGTGTGTGTGTGTGTGTGTGTGTGTGTGTGTGTGTGTGTGTGTATGCATGACAAAGTACTTTGCTCCCCCAGTATTTGAGGCTTCCTTTTATGGGCTCAAGAAAAGTTCAGTTGTGACATGACATAGTTTGGATGGCTTTTTCCCGTTACAGATTAAGTTATGACTCTCTATTTCACAAACCATGAGTGCCCAATCACACAAAGATGTGTAATGGTAAGTGAGATTCTCCTAAGCATTCACTTAGAGCACACAGGTTGTCTGACTGCGCTTAAGCCCCAAACCAGCTCAGCCAGCTTGGCCATCATACCCAGATGTATTGGGTCTTTTGTTTAGAGAGAATGTATCTAAGCTAATGGTTTTTAACAGGAGAAATTTGTTGCTCAGAGTGAGGCCCTGGAGAGCTTGAGTAGGTGTATGGAAGTCTGTCGATGCATTGGAACGGGATGAGTGCACATCTCCGTGCAGATCAAGGTCTCGCTCTGCCACGTGCATTGCTGGAAGAAAGTATGTGCATAGCCCAAGCCAAGTGGAGCCCCAGTTGCTAAATTATTTCCTGTGCTTTCATGCTTCACTTGTGATATTATTTTGGCAGTTGAGCTGGAATTGAGGCAGATGCTTCTTGAATTAAATTTCCATGCTTGGACTGATGTGTAGCCCACTGACAGAGCCTTGCTTAGGAAGCACAAAGCCCTAGGTTCGGTCCCCATCCCTGTAAAAGTTCCATTCCATGTTGGCCAGCTGTGGTGACTCCCACCTGAAATCCTAACACTGAGAAGGCTGAGGCAGGAGGATTGATATGAGGGCAAGGCTAGCTGGGTCTACAATGTTAGACTCTATCTCAAAAAAATGTAAAAAATAAAAAACCAATTAGCATCCTTCCCACACAGCTTAGTACTCTAAAAAGTGGGTGGAGGTGCAGCAGTGCAGTGGTGGAGCACATTCATGACTGCTAGGCCCTGGCAGTGTGTGCGTGCTTACCTGCACAAGATAGGTGACCAGCGCTTCAGCATGGGCGAGGGAGGGGCTCACGAGGCCCCACCCCTGGCTGATGGCTGGAAGAGGGAGGGTCAGTTTTCTTCAGGGGTGTTCACCCTAATCACTGGTGGGTTGCCCATATGTTATGTCAGTGGTTAGCTCCATACCTGCAGATGCTCAATCTGTTACATAAATATTGCAGTATCTGCATACACATAACTGCACAAATTGCCAATGTGCTGAAAATCTTTTGCAAATAGTGTGTTGTTAAGGGAATAACAAGAACAAACACTTTATGGGGCTGGGATGATGACTCAGTGATTTAAGAGTGCCAGCTGCTCTTCCAGAGGTCCTGAGTTTATTTCCCAGCAACCACATAGTGACTTAAAACCTATAATGAGTTCTGATGTCCTCTTCTGGCATGCAGTTGAATATGCAGATAGAACACTCTCACACATAAAGAAAAACCTCTATGTCAGTACACATTTTGGGGGGGGGGGGTCCGGTTAATTGACTCCTCAGATATAGAGAGCTAGACCTATAGTAGTATAAATAACTGCTAGGATTCTGTCTTAGGGTTTTCATTGCTGTGAACAGACACCATGACCAAGGCAACATTATAAAGGACAACATTTAATTGGGTCTGGCTTACAGTTCAGAGGTTTGAAGGCGGGAAGCATGGCAGCGTGCACACATGCATGGTGTGGAGGAGCTGAGAGTTCTACATCTTGTTCTGAAGGCAAACAGGAGACTGACTTCAGGAACCGAGGAGGAGAGTCTCAAAGCCCACTCCCACCATGACAGTCCTCCAACAAGGCCACACCTCCTAATATAGGTGCCACGCCCTGGGCCAAGCGTTTACAAACCACCACAGTGAAAAACATGTATTTATTTTGTCTATATTAGTCACTAATGTGCATGGAGAATAACCAGCTGCAGCTACACACATGGACAAGGTGGCTGTTTGCAAGTGGGACTCCTGAAGAGCAGTTTAATGGCGTCTCTAGGTAAGAAGTAATTTTCCTCTTCTGAGCCTATTCATGCGGCCCACACAGATGACCTGAGTCTGTAAAGGTAGTGTGTATTTCATGTTGGGTGTATTTTAGGGGGGTTGTTTGTCAGTGGTATTGGGTCTCATTATTCGCCCAGGCTGCCCTCCAGCGTACCGTCTTCTGCCTTGCCTTCCCAGGTGCTGGGATTGCAGACATACTGCTACCTCTTACTTAGTCATGATCTGCTGCTGACCTCATCAGAGCTTCCTGTAAATACATTTTATTCTAGAGCACCAAACACCATCAAGCTCCGTAGACACCAGTTTGTCTGACATGCTTATCTGCTCTTCAAAAGTTCATATGTGGGGCTCCAGAGATGGCTCAGAGGTCCTGAGTTCAATTCCCACCAGCCATATGGTGGCTTACAACCATCTCTACTGGGATCTGTGCCCTCTGGCATGCGTGTGTGCATGCAGGCAAAGCTCTGTATACATAAGTAAAATGAAAAAAAAGTTCATTATGTCCTGAAATCTGTCCAAAGTGAGTGTTTATTTGTTCCTGTTGGTAGTCCAACTGTTAATTTTGCTTAGTTATGCAATACTAGAGATCAAACCTAAGGTCTTATGCATTTAGTGACAGCTATAAAGTCAAGTAACCAACACAGATCATAATGCACATTTGGGTGACAATGTTCATTCATAACTGAAATACTTAAAGTGCAGGTGTAAAGGGAAACTTGGCTGGTTTAAGCTACTCTTTTTTTATTATTTTGGTATTTTGGTTTGTTTGTTTTATTTTTAAGATTTATTTTTTATTTTATGCATATGAGTACACCACCATCACTGCCTTCAGACACACCAGAAGAGGGCACCAGACCCCATTACAGATGGTTGTGAGCCACCATGTGGTTACTGGGAATTGAACTCAGGACCTCTAGAAGAACAGTCAGTGCTCTTAACCACTGAGCCATCTCTCCAGCCCCTTTATTTTGTTTTTTATTTATGTTTTGTTTATTTTTACATGTGGTAGTATGTATGGTTCTCGCCACCTGTGTGTGTGTGTGTGTGTGTGTGTGTGTGTGTGTGTGTGTGTGTGTGTGTGTGCCACGTGTGTAGGTGACCTCAGAAGCCAGAAGAGGGCATTGTATTTCCTGGAGCTGGAGCTGGAGTTACAGTTACAGACAGTTGTAAACTGCCCATTGTAAGTTCTGGGAACTGAACTTGGGTCCTCTAGAAGAACAGCCTTAACCACCAAGCTGTCTCTACAACCCTCTCTTCTTTCTCTTTTTCTTTTGAGACAGCATGTCTCTATTTAGCCTAGGTTGGCCTCTCACTCATGGTGATTCTCCTGTCTCAGCTCCTGAATCCTGGGTAACAGATGGTCACATGTCTGGCTGTTTCTATTCATCAAAGGGTGTGACAGTACCATGTTTCTTTAGTTTTGATTAACATACCATCTCAGAGGAATTGATTTTTTTTAAAATATCCCTCTTCTGTTTAATCTATGTAGCACTTCCGTAAACCTGTAATATTTTTATTTGTTCATAACCATTCAAACAAAGGTCAGGTTTGTGGTGGGAGCCAGTGAAAAGCCTTGGGAATGGAAGTTTCCTTTGCCTGCTTGTGTCGTGGCTTTGGAAGAACTGAAATCCCCACATTTGAAGAGTCCAGAGAGGTTTGAATTCACGTGCTATCCTGGCCACTTCATCACTGAGTCAGGGACTAAAAGACTTAAATGTGGCTTCGATGGCAAGGCCTCAGCCTCTCTCTAGTTCCTGGACCGCTGGGGTAAAGTGCAGCGCCGCTGAGCAGCAGTGTCTCAAACCTCGAAGAAACAGTTCACCCTGCCGCACAGCACGACTTTACATCGGAGGAGGGGTTTTCCCTACCACCTTCCACTGTTACTGCTCTCCAGGATTCACGGTTCCTTCAGACCAGGAGCTAAAAGTCTGCTAAAAGAATTAGCTATGAGGCAGACCGGGATAAACTTCCATCTGCACCAGCAGGGCGGGAGGAGGGGGAGACGCTGCACCCCTGCCCCTGCAGAGGAACTGAGCCTGCCAAGAATATCCACTGGTTTATGGAAGCGAAGTGTCACCATAAAGGATTTCCAGGTAGACCAAGGTCTCTCCCAGATGCCATTCTCCCTCACACTTCCAGTGGGATTCAGGCCAGCACGCCCCTCAGTCAGAGGTACCTGAGAATCTCTTGGGGTGTTCATTACAACACAAGGAACTGTCTCCACTTTCAGAAACAGACAGCAGCCTCAGAAGGGGGGGTTGTAGTTAGAAGACCATGGGGGTGATTTTGTAAGAATTTAGCTGCTGACTCCATGATAACATTTTGGTTTATTATAGCCAACCGGTGGTTTTGCTTAGTTGGGAGTTTTATAAAAGAATGAAGACCAAGGCTTTCCTCCTGCTAACCAGCAGAGACTCAGAGGACTTCCCCCAGTTGCTCCCCCAGAGAGACTACTGTGCACTTGGGAACACAGCTTTTGTCAGAATCATATAATTATATAGTTCTGCACTACTAGTCTCATCTGTTTAAAGCGCTTTTGTTTCAAATTCCTTTGGAAGGAGGATTCTCCTGTCTTGATTTGCTGCCTTTTGGAGGCCAGAATGCATCTGGAATTTTTAGGAGAGCACTGGGGGCCACTGTAGGGAGCTAGGAACGATGGGGATGTGATAGACAGTTGTGATGGCCACATTTATTGAGCACTAAGTATTTAATTGGTTTTATTTGTTGTTGTTTTTATTTGTTTCAGAGAGTGCCTCAGTATGTAGCCTTGGCTGGTCTGGAACTCTCTATGTAGACCAGGCTGGCTTTGAATTCACAGTGATTCTTCTGCCTGGGACTGAAGGTGTGTGCCACCATGCCCAGCTCTTTCTTTGTATATACATTTTTAAACAGTCTCTAAATATTGAAAAACCTAAGAGAAATCTGTTTCTGGGACTTCAACCCAGCCCTTCCACATCCCCAGCTGGTTTTTGTTTGGTATTCCCATTGCGTGGGAAAACGTTTAATCCAGGTAGTAACCCTAACCCCCAGCTCTCCCAGGAGCTGTGGCCTTACAGACGCTTGTACATCTGAAGCACTCTCTTGCTGCTTCTTTTTGGTTTTGCTTTATTCTGTTTATCCTACACATCCTTTCCTTCCTTCCTTCCTGCCCTCTGCTCCTCGGGGCTTTTAGAGATAGGCCAACCACTAATCATGTCCTTCTGCTGCAGGGACAGCGGACCCAGATCTGGGCTCCTGTAAGTAACACAGCTATTTAAAACAGCTCTTCACAGCATGGAGATGAGGGAAACTGTCCTGGAGCTTGAAATCAGCTGTGCAGAAAGTAACACAGCCACTCTGCATTCCCACAGGGCAGCGTTCTCCTGCACAGTTAGCCTGTAGATGCCTTCTGATGGTACGTTCCCACCAAAGGCAACATGGAGAGCTTGCTTACTGCTAGGCCAACTGTACTGATTATTTTTATGTCAACTTGACACAAACTGGTCTCCAGAGAAGAGGGAGCCTCAGTTGAGGAAATGCCTCCATTAGATCCAGCTTAAGGCCTTTGTTTAATTACTGATCAATGGAGGAGGGCCCAGCCCATTCTGAGTAGAGCCATCCCTGGGTTTGGAGTTCTGAGTTCTATAGAAAGCAAACTGGAGCCAGATGTGGTGGTACATATCTTTAATCCCAGCACTAAGGAGGCAGAGGTCTGTAAGTTCAAGGCCAGCTTGGTCTATAAAGTGAGTCTAGGACAGCCTGTGACATAAAGAAACCCTGTCTCAAACAAAACAAAATAAAAAAACAAGGAAAAGAGAGAAAGCAAGCAAGCTGAGCGAGCCAGTGAGCAGCCCCTGCCCCTACACAGCCTCTGCATCAGCCCCTGCCCCCTCCACAGCCTCTGCATCACCCCTGCCCCTCCACAGCCTCTGCATCACCCCTGCCCCCTCCACAGCCTCTGCATCACCCCTGCCCCTACACAACCTCTGCATCAGCCCCTGCCCCTACACAGCCTCTGCATCACCCCTGCCCCCTACACAGCCTCTGCATCAGCTCCTGCCCCCTACACAGCCTCTGCATCAGCCCCCTCCCCCCTACACAGCCTCTGCATCAGCCCCTGCCCCCTACACAGCCTCTGCATCAGCCCCTGCCCCCTACACAGCCTCTGCATCAGCCCCTGCCCCCTACACAGCCTCTGCATCAGCCCCTGCCCCCTACACAACCTCTGCATCAGCCCCTGCCCCTCCACAGCCTCTGCATCAGCCCCTGCCCCCTACACAGCCTCTGCATCAGCTCCTGCCCCCTACACAGCCTCTGCATCAGCTCCTGCCTCTAGGTTCCTGCCCTGTGTAAGTTTCTACCCTCTCTGCTTTTAAAGTGGAAGTGTGAGTAAAATAACCCTTTCCTCCCCAAGTTGCTTTTGGACATGATCTTTCATCACAGCAACAGTAACCTTAACCAAGACACCAACCTCAGTGAGTGCCACAGACACAGGCAAGTTCTTGGTTCAGGCAGTTCAAATGTTTCTCCTCAAGTGTTCTTCTCAGGGGCCGTCAGGACTCCAGTGGCCACTGCTAACCTAGCCACCATGTTTTTTATAACTTACCTTCCTGTTGTGAGTACAGAGTTTACAGAAACCTGGAACTTATCTGTCATATTCTGACGTAAATCCAGGACCTCAGACAAGGATGTACAACTTCTAAGACAAGGCCACAGATTCTAAGGACTCTCAATGCTTATGGTCGGGAGGTAACCTGCTTGATCTCAGAGAATCCACTTCACGTTCTCCCTGGGCTGGACTTACTGAAATCAGAAGAGCATGCTCTTGTGAGGTGCTTCACACCAAAGTACCCTTCAGCTGCTCTAGGGGCACTGCCCACTTCAGGCCAGAGTTGAGGAAACAGAGTCAAATTAAGGTACACAAAAAGGAAAACGCTGTTCCTGGGCTCCTGATGGAAGGCAGGCTCAAGACAGGCTCCAGGACTTATGCAGACTTGGAAAGAGAAGAGCCCCAGAGACTCTTCTCTGGGGAAGAGTCCTGGCTCTGAGCCTTTCCGTCGTTTCCCATCTGAAAAGCCAGCTCTAACGTATGTGCTAACAATATGGACTGTTATGTCCAAACTGTTGAACCTATTGATTTTTGAAAAGTGCAAAGGAGCGATCTCTTGAGCAAGGCGCTAGTTTAGAGTAACTGGACTAGTTACCACATGGGGACGCTCTCATTTCAACTCATTTAAAAAATTTTTTTGCTATGCTTTTTTATTCATTTTGAATATGTATAGACTCCATGGTGCACCTGGCAGAGGGTAACTGGCAGAAGTTGCTTCTCTTCCCTCACCATGTAGACCCTGGGATCACACTCTGGTCTCAAGCTGGGTAACAGGTGCCTTCTCCTACAGAGCCAGCTCCTTGGCCCTAGTATTTACTTTTGTGGTTCTGGCAATTGAACCCAGGGCTTTCTCTGGTCGTGTACTATTTGAGCTATAGCCCTTGTCTCTCTGCCTTGGTCCCTGGATATTGGTATTCCCTGGATATTGGTATCACAAGTTTGTGAAACCATTTTGTAATATGACATTCTCTAGGGCTTAGATTGCCAAACTCAGGCAGAGGCAGGTAGATCCCTGTAACATTGAGTCCAGCTGGGGCTACATAGAGACCTTGTTTAAATAAATAAAAACAATTTTGGGGCTGGAGAGATGGCTCGGCGGGTAAGAGCACTGACTGCTCTTCCGAAGGTCCTGAGTTCAGATCCCAGCAACCACATGGTGGCTCACAACCATCCGTAAAGAGATCTGATGCCCTCTTCTGGAGTGTCTGAAGACAGCATATAATAAATAAATCTTTAAAAAAAAACAATTTTAAGAAGATGAACCTTTCCAACATCTAAATGCATTATTTTGTGCATCTATGATGTAGGGTTGGCACTGTGTCACTGGGCATATGGAAGTTAGAGAACAGCTTGTGAAGTTGGTTTTCTCTTTTCTCCTTTGTGTGAGTCTGGGAATTGAACTCGGGTCCTCAGACTTGTGTGACAGACAGATGCTTTACCTTGCTGAGCCGTATCACTACCCCTGTATTTGTGTCACGGCTTATTAGCTCAGGCAGATTTTGAACTCCTGATCTTCCTGGCTCCCAAATGCTGGGATTGCAGGCATGTGCTACCATGCCCTAAGATGTTTTTTACCTTAGGTGACATCATTTGGGTGACTGAATCAAACACACACCTTTAAGAGCATGAGTGAGGGGGCAAGGTGGGTGGTGTTAGCGCATGCCTTTAGTTCTCCACTGGAGGCAGAAACTCGCGAGCTTAGTGAGTTTGGGCCAGCCTGGTCTACAGAGTGAGTTCCAGGATAGACAAAGCTACACAGAGAGAAACACTGTTTCAAAAAGACAAGACAAAACAAAAGAAGGATGATGGAGACATTTTAATAGGCTGCTAACCTCAATGTCAAGACAGACAAAGGATCAGGAACTGTGAAGGCTCACACACTGTTGTTGGAAGTGTTTGCTTTGTACTGCTGCCCAGTGAGGGGCTCAGGTTGTTACATTTGTACATTTTAAAATTGATATATCAAACTGAGTGTGATAGTAGCAAAAAGAAAGAATCAGTTTCTGACAATGTTAGTTTCATTTCCTACAAAGTAAACACATTTGAAATTTCATGTATGTTATCTAAGTAGACTTAGGAAGAAAAGACATTGGTTTTTTTGTTGTTTGTTTTTATTTGTTTTTGTTTTCCTACTAGATACTTTATCTTGCACTGTCGTAGTTTCACCAGATATAGCTTGCCTGACAGTTTAGAGCCCAGGTGTGCAAAGCTCTCCGGCTGCACTTCCTAAGGCAGATGTGGTGAGGGCTGGAGCGCTGGCTTCTTCCCTCGACACTTGAAATCTGCTTTTAGAAGAAGTTACTAGGTGTGGAGAAGCGCCCTGCCCTGCCGGACTCTGAGGGGTTAGGCAGCTTTGACTGCACAGGGTTTCCCGTGGGTCCCAGCAAGATGCCGGGTCCTAGTGTGCTGCGGCTCACATTCGGGAACTACAGCCTTCACCTCCTAGAAACAAGAAGGGAGGAAGGAGGTCTTGTATATTCCATCTAGAACAGGCACCTTCCGCTGCGCCTCTGCCTTTGGCCACCACTGCTGTGCAGGGCACCTTCTGGGAAATGGCACCCACAGCCAGGGCGCGGCACTGACCCACACTCCTGAGCTCGCGTCTGGGAACGACTGGGATCAACAGGTTTCCAGTGGCTTGGAACAGTTGCCTCTTGCACCATTCCCCCTCCCCCGCCACCTGCCATTCAGGATCGCACCGCATGGTCCTGACCAACCTAGAACTCGCTTTGAAGACAAGGGTGGCTTTGGAAAGTACCCACTTTTTGAAGGTTAATTCTAGAACTAGGAGCAGCAGGTCACAGGGTCACACACCTTTAATCCCAGCACTTGGGAGACAGAGGCAGGTGGATCTCCTTCAGCATAGTGAGTATCAAGCAACTCTACACAGTGCGACCCAGTCCATGAAACCAAAAGCAGCTGGGCATGGCAGCGCAAGCCTTTAATCCCAGCACTCAGGAGGCAAGGGCAGGTGGTGTGAGGCCAGGGCTATTACACAGAGAAACCCTGACTCAAAACCCAAACAGCAACAAAATCATTATTGCACGTGTGCGCATGGACCTGTGCACATGAGTGCCACAGCTTTTTTGCACTGGGCCCGGAGCACATGCCTCAGGCATGGTGACAGCGACACGTGCACTCCCACAGAGTGACGTCATCCCTTCTTTCTTTGTCTTCTGTCACACTGGGATGTTGGAGAACAAGGCACTGTCCTGTTGTTTGGATGCCTCAGGTGTCCTGGAGAGTAGACTTGGGTTAGCGCCCCTGACCAGAGGACCACACCAGAGATCCAGACAGGCATCTGGGAACGTTTAGGCATCTCTGCTGCTTTTTCCTGGCTACTAGCCAGCCATCTGTGGGACTGGCTTGTTCTTTTTTTTTTTTTTTTTTTTTTTTTTTTTTTATTTGGTTTTTTGAGACAGGGTTTCTCTGTGTAGCCCTGGCTGTCCTGGAACTCACTCTGTAGACCAGGCTGGCCTCGAACTCAGAAATCTGCCTGCCTCTGCCTCCCAGAGTGCTGGGATTACAGGCATGCGCCACCACCGCCCGGCTGGCTTGTTCTTTAAGAAACTGAGCATGACACCTTAGTGGGATTGCTGCTGAGGACGGGGACAAGAACTGGCTGGAGGACTGGAGAGATGGCTCAGTGGTTAAGAGCACTGATTGGCCAGGCGGTGGAGGTGCACTGCCTCCCAGCACTCTGGGAGGCAGAAGCAGGCAGATTTCTGAGTTCGAGGCCAGCCTGGTCTACAGAGTTTCAGGACAGCCAAGGCTATACAGAGAAACCTTGTCTCAGAAAAAAACAACAACAACAAAATCCAAAAAACAAACAAACAAACAAAAAGAGCACTGACTGCTCTCTTGGAGGAGGTCCTGAGTTCAATTCCCCGCAACCACACGGTGGCTTACAACCACCTGTAGTGGGAATCCTATGCCCTCTTCTGGTGTGTCTGAAGACAGCAACAGTGTACTCACATGCATGAAATACATGTTTAAAAAAAGTGTAAAAAATGTTTTAAAAAAAGGAGCCTGAGCCGGGCGTGGTGACGCACGCCTTTAATCCCAGCACTTGGGAGGCAGAGGCAGGCGGATTTCTGAGTTCAAGGCCAGCCTGGTCTACAGAGTGAGTTCCAGGACACCCAGGGCTACACAGAGAAACCCTGTCTCGAAAAAACCAAATCAAAAACAAAAACAAAAGGACTGACTTGCACATAGCTCAAATGACCGTTACCTAGGTGCAGGGCCTAAGGCAAGCTACCAACTTCTCCGGGCACTTGTCCTCATCTGTGAGCGAGCTAAGTTGGACTTCTGCTTGCTGAGAGGACAGTGCATGGCATTCCCCCAGTGAGAGCTTCGCATTCTCCTCCTTTGTCTGGTTGCTTTATTGTAGCTGCCAGCAGCTACTGTGAACTGGGTCCCTGGAAGAGACACTGGGATAGAAGGGGGGTGGCGAAAAGAACAGAGGCCAGGACAACCCAGTTGCTGATCGAGGTCCAAGTTTAATGGAGGTCTGACAATTTAAGAGTTTGGGCGAGCCCCTCCCCCCAGACTCGGGGGTGAGCTCCAGGAAGTGGTCTGGCAGTTCATTGGTGCTACTGCGCCGGCAGCTGGGCGGGTCACCTGCTTAATTCAGGAATTCGTAGACCTGGAAGAACAATGAACTTCACCTTCACTCTGAGAGCTCCACCCTAGTGGAGCAGGATCCTGACTAGCACAGGAATCCCTGCTCAGCGAAGTCTGGGAGAGGAAGTTCACCTTGATCAGTGTGGAGTTCCTACCAAGTGGCATGACACCCCAGTATGGCTCTGTACACTTTATAGCTGACATTGAAGACACAGTTGTTAATCTCTCACTGTCGATGGCAATGCCGTGGAGGGCCCGCAAGGACAAGCAGATCATAGGATGTGTCTCATGACATGGGCTACAAAAAACATGTACTAATGGCCCGAAAGATGTCAGTCAGGGCCCTCTGAAAATGGAGAAGCAGCAAAATGGCCGCATCAAGATAAGGCCACCGGGACAGAAACTGAGCTGCCTAAGTGGGGCCAGGACTCCAGCGCCGTCGCTTGCATGGATATAGAGGTTTGGCATCGCCCCGCCTGAGGCAGAATGTGCCAAGTAACTCTGTCTCTGGGAAAACATCCATCCGCTCCAAGCCTTCATTTTTAAAATCTGTTAAATGACATGCTTTGACCAAATCTGTAGCTGTCGTTTTAATCTATGTCTCAGAGTCCATCGGAGAATTGGGCAGGGCTACAACACCAAGATTTCTGGCTTCCCCCAGATCACTTGAATCAGAATGCAGACAGTGATGTTCGGAATTTTCTAAAGTTCCCCAGATGATTCTTCTGCGAGCCAAATGTGAAAGGACCAGCCTGAGTAATTTAAATGTCCGCCTGGGTTCCTCTGAGTCTGAGGAGGGAATATTCTGAAGAACTGGATTTTCTGGTGAACTTAGAATTCACCGCCAGAAATTCCTTTTTGTTTCTGTTCCTGTTTTTTTTCTAAAGTGAACCCATGCAAATCATTTCCAGTGCCCTTCCCACCTCAGACTTTCTACGGTCACATGAGAAGGGTGTTCTGAGGAGGTGAGTTTTCTGTAAATTTAGGACTCACAGACTGGTTGTATTGCTGGTTTTTTGTTTGTTTTTTGTTTTTGTAGGTTTTACAATCTATTTATGTATGTGGGTACACCATCGCTGTCTTCAGACACAGAAGAGGGCACAGGATCCCACTACAGATGGTTGTGAGCCACCATGTGGTGGCTGGGATTTGAACTCAGGACCTCTGGAAGAGCAGTCAGTGTTCTTAACAGCTGAGCCAGCCCTGCTGTTTGTTTTTGGTTTAGACTAGGTACGTCCTGTCTAGCCCAGGCTGCCCTCTACTCTCTGTGTAGCTGAGGATGACCTTGAACTCCGGAGTCTTCTATCTCAGTCTCCCTAGTGCTAGGATCGTGGGCATGTATTAGCTATGTATTAGCACCACTGAGAATTTCTTTCTGCTTTTATTTCCATTTTGTAAATCTCCTTTTAAGTATACAACTTGAACTTCTAGCCTAGGGACAATAAATTCATAATATGGGACCAGCTCATATTCTCTTTCTAGAAAGGGTGCAAACATACACATACACACACGGAGGGAAAGACAGAGGGAGGGAGCAGGGGTGAGGAGGGAGAGAGAAAGAGATTTTAATATGTTAGGGACTGAGTATCTTAGTGTAGAACCACTTGTTAGGCAAGTGCTGGGGGCGGGACCCTGGGCCATCCCCATGCTAGGCAACTGCTCTAGGTAATATCCCCAGATGCAGGCCAGTTTTCTCATATATATATATATATATGGGGGGGTGTCTAATACCGGTTTCTGCCTCACTGGGTGACTATGAAGTCTGAGGGAAACAAAGTCCTATCCCCCAGGGGCTGACATACTAGGAACTGTCAGGGAATTGCTGTCAGTGCTATACTCTAGGAGGTTACTAAAATCTGCTAACTCAGAACTGCACCGAAGGGTCAGACATAGACAGTAGTAGTTGAGGTACTGGACTCTCTCTGCTATGCTCCAAACCCCAGCCTGCATCAGGACCTCAGTCTGTGTCCCCAAAGACTGACAGTGTGGTTGGTCATGGGTATGATGTGGTCATATAAGAGCTATGGTGACCCAGAGGCCACAGTTTGGAAGTCGGCAGGTATGAGTTTGGTTGGTGACACCATTTACCACTGGCATCAAGGATAGGGAAGACACAAGGTGTGGTGGTGGATGCCTTTACTCCCATCACTGGGAAGGGACGGGCAGGCAGGTCTCTGAGTTTAAAGCCAGCCTGGTCTACCTAGTGAGTTTTAGGATAGTCGGGACTACCTAGTGAGACCACAAAATAAACAATTAAAAAATATATAATAGGGGGCTGGAGAGATGGCTCAGAAGTTAAGAGCACTGACTGCTCTTCCAGAGGTTCTGAGTTCAATTCCCAGCAACCACATGGTGGCTCACAACCATCTGTAAAGGTATCTGATGCCCTCTTCTGATGTGTCTGAATGTACTCATATACCTAAAATAAACAAATAATTATATATGTAAATATATAAATTTATATTTATATATATTTAATTTATATATATATATATATGTATATATATATATATAAAATAAAAGAACAGGGAAGATGCTAGATGTTTTATAGTGTGTGAGTTAGCCTCATCAGAGTATTGCTAGGGAGATCAGGCTGGCCTGGAACTCAGAGCAGTCCTAGCAGCTTCCCCTGGACTCTGCTGTAGGCACACCACACATCCCTTTCGACTGTCCCCTAGACTAAACTCACTAGATCTGTAAGTCAGCAGTACTGAAAACACAATTCTGAAGGTCGCAAGAAGGTACTTAAAGGAATGCCTGTAATTTAGAAGAAGTCTCTCTCTCTCTCTCTCTCTCTCTTTTTTTTTTTTTTTTTTTTTTGGTTTGGTTTTTTGAGACAGGGTTTCTCTGTCTGGAACTCACTCTGTAGACAAGACTGGCCTCGAACTCAGAAATCTGCCTGCCACTGCCTCCCAAGTGCTGGGATTAAAGGTGTGCGCCACCACTGCCCGGCTTAGAAGAATGTCTCTTATAGAGTCCTTGATGAAAGAAATAAAGAATAACTAGCCTTAAAATAATGAAGTAACTTACTTCTGCTGTGCAGCTAGTTGCTTACACTATGTCTTCAACATTTCTAATTGAAAGCTTTCCTAAAAAGGATTACAATACACAATACAGTAGGGCATTTATTCGCATAATTATAATAATAAGTGTAAAATATTACACAGGTTTAAAATAACTTTTTAGTATAGTATTTGATTTTATTATTAGTTAATTGATCTCTTACTGTGCCTACCTTATACATTTTTTTTATATTTTACTATTTTATGCGAATGAATGTTTTACCTGCATGCATGTAAGTGCTGAGGTCAGAAGAGGGTGTTGGATACCTGGGACTGGAATTACGGATGGTTACAAGCCACTGTGTCAATGCTGGGAATTGAACCCAAGGCCTCTGCAAGAGCAAGTGCTCTTGACCCGAGTCATCTCTCCAAGACCTAAATCCTTCTGCACCATGGCTATGTGTGTATAGGAAGACACTGTGTAAGTGTTAGGTACTTCCTGCACTTACAGGCGTTTGCCAGGGCCTTGGAGTGTATCTGTCACAGTGAGGGGAGATTCTGTCCAAATGCTGCCTGTTGCTACTTAGCATACCACTTGCTTTATTCTAATGCTCATTCATATCTGTGGCTCTGCCACGTTTCTGTTCTTGTACAAACAGCTCCTGATCTTCATCTCTTCTATGTGAATCAGTCATCATCACAGGGCAGGTGGCAGCATTGTCACTGCCTGTGCAGCTGTGCGTGGGGGCTTTTATTTTATAAACTCATGCTGCTTGATCATCCGTCACCTTCTCTCAGCCTTTGTGTCGGAAGACTGGTTCCCAAGCAGGGGTGTCGTGCCTCTCCTCCCCCTTGGACATTTGGCAGTCTCTGGAGACATTCTTTGTTGCCACGCCTAGAGGCAGATGTTGCTGGCATCTCGAGAGCCTGGGATGCTAATGAACACAGTGATTCACAGCACAGTCCCCAAACACTCATACCAGGCTTGAGAAGCTCTGACTTAAGAATCATGACATTTTTGTTTTGTTTTTCGACACAGGGTTTCTCTGTGTAGCCCTGGCCGCCCTGGAACTTACTCTGTATGTAGAGCAGGCTGGCCTCAAACTCAGAGGTCTACCTGCATGTACCACCACGCCCACCTATCCCCCCAACACACACAAGAATGTTTAGATGTCTATATATATATAGGTCATATAATCTATGCGTTTCCTGTGTGATGTTAAAGGGAGTTTACAGAGTATTTATTATACAAGGCTATACGCCACTGGAATGACAGAACATAGCTCAGTGATGCTTGCCCTGAGACGGGGTTTCCATCCCTAACGTGGGGGGTGGGCATCAAAATAAAAGGACATGGTTCTGGTATATTTTGGATTTCCCACTCCTGCCATAGCCACAGAACATGTATGTAAATAGAAACTGTCCTTGGAAACATGTTCTACCCTCGATGCCCTGGAGAAGCCCCATCCAGAGTTTCTGAATTGCTGTGCTCATTCTAGCGGCATTTGGTGATCTTTGCACAGTGCCTGGTTGTTTCATGTTCTTCTCCCTTCCATGTTCATGGTAAGTTTTTCAGGCACGTCAGAGGATCTAAGGTTTCCACAGGGTCTGTGACACCCTTACACAGCACCAGCCCTGGGTCTCACCACGCCAGAGTTCCTAACCTACAGAGCGCAGCTGCACTAAAGGCTTCCTTCACAGCCACAAATATCCAGAGAAGAATGTCTCATAATTACAGGAAGGCAGGGCATTTGATGTGACCAAAATGTGGGAGAAGCCAGCTTGCATATAGTGCCATTTAGCACATTCCTGCTCAAGATGCATCAGGCAGCCTCCTTACAAGTGGCATTCGACAAATGGAATGGAAAATTCCAGAGTGCAAAACGAAAACGGAAGGAGCAGACAGGTGGAGGCGAGTTTCATCATGGGGGGTCCATCACTGATCCTGTTGTGTGGTTTGGGCACAAACATATCGGCTCTGTGAGCTGCTGACTGACTGTCCCCTTCTGGTAAAAAAAAAAAAAAAAAAAAAAAAAAAAAAGGATGAGGTATATGAAGTGCTCTGCAGGTGTCCCCACACGAGCTATGCTCTCACTTTTTTTCCCCAGCAAATAAATCCACAGATGGCCTCCATTATGTCAGAATGGGAACCTGACTGGGGAGGGGTCCTCTGGGGACTGCCTGGGGTTGACTGCCATAGGTCTGGGATCCTCGCTGCATTTTTAAGAGCACCTATGTGCAGATTAAATTCTCATTTCCCCCATTAGGCAGAGTAGAGGCACTACTGTCGCAGCTAAGTCAACGGCAGGGCAGGGCAGCCGCCCACCCAGGCGCCCCACGCAATATTGCGCAGGCGCAGCCTCTGCCCACTTGGCGCCTGGTCGGGGCTCTGTAGCGCGACCATCCTCAGAGCTGACTTACTCCCCACCTGCGGGGCAGGGCGGGCAGGCTCTGTGCAGTCAGCCAGCCTCGCCCCTCTTCAGGACCCCATCTCCCCAGCTCAGTCTCTTTCCTGCTGTGGGCCCCCAAGCCTTGGCTTTCGACAACCACATCTGCTTGGCGGAGAAATGGGTGGGCCCCAAATAGCTTCTGGCACCTCCAGAGCCTGAGGCTCCTGCTCAGCCTTGTAGAAGTAGACTTTCGCCAGGGACACATAGATAGGTCTCCAGGGCCAGCCACCCAGGGTTCAGATAGTCCCTGCAGCACTAAAAACAGTCCCAGGACACAGGCAAGGCCCTTGTTCGGTCCCATTCCCCATGCTTGGAGTCCGGCCTCCTGTGGGGCAGAGGCCTTGCAAAAACCTCAGAAGGGAGAAAACAGAAAACGGGGCTTTGAATTGCTCCCCAGTCTTTCTTGTCCAATTGTGTTCCCCCTTTCTCCTTTCTGACCAGACCTCACCATGGTGCTGGGGTCCTAATGGTGACGACTGATTCTCCTACCACAGCCACCCAAGCGCTGGCCTACAGGCACGAGCCTTTCCGTCCTACCAAGAGCTTAAGATTTTTCTGGAAAGTGGCACAGCTAGCGAGGAAGTGAGCTGGAACCGCTGCTTCTGGGCTGACGCGCTGGCCACCTCCCTCCCTCCCTCCCTCCCTCCTTCCTTCCTTCTGAGTCACAAGTACAAAAGCAATTTTGTAAGCTCCGTTCTTCAGAGGCCAATAGAACGGCTGAGGGCTGGGGAGATGGTGCAGCAGTGAGGAGGACCAATGGCTGTGCTTCCAGAGGACTGCATTTCAAGTTAATTGGGCTGCTTAGAGAGACAGAGAGACAGACAGAGAGACAGAGAGACAGAGAGAGAGAAGCAGTAAGAAGGGAGGAGGAAGGGGAGGGCGGGCACACACCCACCCTGAGGGAGCTGGTGAGATGGCTGAGCAGGTAAACTCAGGCCCTGGGACCCACGTAGTAAAAGAAGGGACCCAACCTTAAATTGCCCCTTGCCGTCTATAAATGCAACACAGAACTCCCCCCCCCCATTTTAAAAATCAACACTTTATAACCGAGTCGGGGTGCAGCTGTCCCACCTGGACACGGCTACCGTCACACTCACACCTCCTCATCTCTGTCATGGGGAGTCTGCTTGAGTCTGCAGAGCATAACTCTGTGGTGGAGCCATCCACAGCTTTTCTTCAGGAACTAGCTGTAGCCGACGGGCTGCAGGGGACAGACGCATGAGCCAGTGTGGCCCTCCCTCGGAGATGGAACGTCCTTCCTCGGTCCTCAGGTCACCACAGCGGCAGGCTCTCCTGAGGCTTCCTCAGGCCTGCTCAGAAAGTGTCCCTGCCAGTAAGAAAGCACAAAATACCTCCATCCGCAAAGCCCTGGAAACCCAAGCCCCGCAGAGAGGACCAGAGCTGGAGAGACGCCTGGGCAGTTGAGAGCACGTCCTGCTCCTGCTGAGGACCTGGCCCCGTTCAGTTCCCAGAACCAACATCAGGTGGCTCACAAGCACCCCTGACTCCATCCCTGCGGGATCCAGTGCCCTCTTCTGGCCTCGGCAGGCACCTGTACTCGTGTGTCCAAACACACACATACACATGTAACTAAAAAACATAAGGACTGGAGAGACGATTCAGTAGTTAAGAGAATGTTGTGTTCTATCAGAAGACCAGATTCCAAACACCAATATCAGGCAGTTTGTATCAACTTGTGATCTCCAGCTCCAGGGAGTTCCAGTGCCTTTGGCCTCCTCTGAAGGTACCTGTACTTACATGTGGGCACACACACACACACACACACACACACACACACACACATACAGAGAGAGACAGAGACAGAGACAGAGAGAGACAGAGAGAGACAGAGAGTAAAATAACGCAGGCGGATTTCCATGAGTTCCAGGCCAGCCAGGGCTATGTAGTGAGACCTGTTATCAAACACACACACACACACACAACACACACCACAAAAACTGATCAAAAGAGACCTGGAGAAAATGAGGGAGGAAGCTATACAGACATTGAGGGGCAGTATATATTTCAGATGGAGGGACTGGTAAGTGCAAAGGTCCTGAGGCAGAATATGTCTGAAGAACAAGGAGGCCAGTGTGGCTTGTGGGAATAAAAGAAAGGGGTGGAGAGATGACTCAGTGGTTAGAGCACTTGTTGCTCTTACCTGTGACCCAGGTTCAATTCTCAGCACCCACATGATAGCTCAACTATCTGCAACACCAGTTCCATGGGCTCTGCTGCCCTCTCCTTCTGCCCAAGAGCATCAGGCTCACATGTAATACTCTCTGTATACTAATATGAAAATACACTATATATAATTTTGAACCAGGCTAGATCCTCTTCCACTCAGCCCTGCAGGAGAACTAGGCCACCCCCAGGATGCCACAGCGACCGCTGCCCTAAAGCTTTGTCTCTGGGTGTAGCACTGTCGCAGAGGGTGCAGGGTCGGTTGGCTGGCAGCTTTGCTGTGTGGAAGGCAGTGGGGAAGAGCTGGAGTCACTGAATCCCTGCCAGACTCCTAATGGCTTTCCGAGTCTGTTCTTCCCGCTGGTGGGAGGAGCCTCTTCCTTAGCATCCTCCATGGAGGCTCCGGGAGATAATGATGCTCACCCTGTCCACCCCCACCGCCACCCCCACACCGAGCAGTTTTGGGAAATCACGTGGAGCAGCACACGCTTTAAGGAGGCTTTGGGGACTGTTAAAAGCAGGCTGAGCAGGGCACAGGAAGAGGCTGTCAGGGAGCGCCTGCCTTCCCTGAGATGTAGCCAGGCGATGAGCTATTAAAGCTGCTCCTGTCTCACAATCTCATCAGACATTCTGGGCAGGGGGTCAAGTATGCAGCGAGTTTTGGGCTCAATCAAAATGAGCTTAGTGGGTGCTGCGGATGGATTGCAGGAGTGCTCAGTGGTCAGCACACCTCCTCCTCTGTCTCCGGAGGGCTGGGATTAGAAGCTGTCTTAGCCCATCACATCTGGGTACCTTTAGGACTTTCTGTTGCTATTAGTAACAGTGTCGCGGGGAGCATCTTCCTTCAGGGAAATGTCCCTACACAGATTTGGGAGCCACATTGTCTTTTTGTTTTGAGACAGTTTCTTATTTAGTCCAGGCTGGTCTCAAAGTCACTCTAAAGTTGAGAATAACCTGGGACTCCTGAGTCCCCTGCCTCTAGGGACTACAGCATGCAGGGCACAGCAGGCTGAAGGCTGCCTTTTCATAACAAAAACAAAGATGGAATTACAAAGTAGGTGAGGAGGGCTGGAGAGATGGCTCAGCGGTGAAGAGCGCTCTGGCTGCTCTTCCAGAGGACCTGGGTTCAATACCCAGCAACACACAACTGTCTGCGACTCCATTTCCAAGGGATCCGACAACCTTGCACAGGCATGGGAGGTAGAGCACTAATGCACATGATTAATTAATTAGTTGAGCAACATACTATAATACACCCCCAGACTTGGCAGTAAAGGAGTTAGCACTACCCAGCACCCTAGGGACAGGTCTGAGTAGAAGCAAGGACACAGATAGCAGGGCTCCTCACCCAGCTGCACCATCACATCATGGTATCAGTCAGGAACTAGAAAGGACACAGTCATGCCTGCTGACTCAGCACAGTCACTAAAGGAGGCACCGATGAAACCAAGCAGCAACTAACAGCTAAGCAGGGGCTGGACCGGGGTAGCTGGCTCCCCCTCTGCCCCCCCACCCTCACCCCACCCCGTGCTCTGCTCCTCCTGAGAGCACACACCTGCTTACACCTTCCCTAGCGGCTCCCAAGGCCTCAGGAGGTCCTGAGCTGCTTCCAGGCTCAGAGAGCGGGTAAAGGCCGACCGGTGGACAAGTGCCTCCCTACCCCATTCTGCACCCCAACAAGGTTTCTCTGTGTAGCCCTGGCTGTCCTGGAACTCACTCTGTAACCCAGGCTAGCCTCAAACTCAGACGTCTGCCTGTCTTTGCCCCCCATGTGCTGGGATTAAAGGTGTTTGCCACCAAGCCTGGCTTGTGGCAGTAGTAAGGACACTCCGCTAGGGAGTCATAGTCCCTGCATATCAGCAGCTGTCTGTTACCCTGCAATACTGACTGAGCCAGTCTGTTTCATCTTGAGTGACTTGGAAGGGTGAATCATATGCTGATACCACAATGTCTTCCCACTGGCCACAGCTGGTCAAATGACTATACCAACTGTAAGAGACTGGGGGATGGGCCTGTGGTTTGGGACCTAAGCATCAAGTCTGTTTGTTATGTGCTGAAGTTGGTGGGACCAGGGGGGCCGGATGCATCGAGCAGAGAGTGAATGCAGGGCTGTTGGAAACTCTCAATAGCTTTGGGGACCAAAATAACATTTAGGGGCCTCTGGGCAGATTTATCTGTAAAGTCTGTTTCTTTTCTTTTCTTTTCTTTTCTTTTTAGCTATCTTATAAAATAAATCACAAAAACCTCCAAGACATTACAACAACTGCCCCCCAAAGTAGGAAGCCCAGCCCACCAGGCCTGGGAATTTCAGTTGTGAGGTGCAATGGTCCTCCAACGCTAAACCCAGCTTCTGAAAAGGAAAATTCTGAATTGCAGAGGTAGATTTATGCCTTTTTCTTTTTTTTTAATTTTTTATATTTTTTAATTTTTTTTTTGGTTTTTTTCGAGACAGGGTTTCTCTGTATAGCTCTGGTTGTCCTGGAACTCACTCTGTAGACCAGGCTGGCCTCGAACTCAGAAATCCGCCTGCCTCTGCCTCCCAGAGTGCTGGGATTAAAGGCGTGCGCCACCACCGCCCAGCTGATTTATGCCTTTTTCATCTTGTTTATATATAGAGAGAGCCAAGGTCTTACTGTGTAGTCCGGACTGTGTAGGCCTTAAGGGGGTCCTCATTTTTCAGCCTCCTGAGCCTCTACCACATGGTTTGCAGAGTACACACACACACATATACACATATGCACAGGAGGGCACTAGGTGTACCACTAGCTGTACCACTCTCTGGCATATTCTTTTGAGACCAAACTTCCCACCGAACCTGTAGCTATACTGGGTATATGCAGCCATGCCTGCCTTTTTTTATATGGGTTCTTGGGATTTGAACCCAAGTCCTCAGGCTTGCCTCCCAACTGTTCTTACCCACAGAGTTATCTTCAAAGCCTCAGAGCTCTATGTTTTTAAATAGGAGCCAGTGAGCATGCAGTGTGCCTGTGAACGTGAGGCTGTCCTCCATCTCCTAAGACAAATGAAGAAATGTGAGTGATTCCCTAGGCAACAGACCGCCTCCTCATGGCTCTGACAGCCAGGGTATGAGACCACCCGAGAGACTGTGCAACTTGCTCTATGTCCTCTAACTGTGGGCCACGCTACAGCCTAAAGGTCAGTCAGCTCCTGGAGGCTCCCAGCTCTGGGAAATGACCTGTGGCCCCTGCCCAACTATGATCTGCCTCAGAGCAGCACAGGATGTGTGGAGAGGATGCATCCTAAAAAGGCTCCTCTTCCTGGTCTGGCCACCATCCTTGCTGATGCAAACTCTGCCGGGGGTGGAGGGTGGGGGTGGGAGTGGGGGGATGGGGGTAGGTGGGTGGGGGTTTAAAGGGGTGGGGAGTGGGGGATGGCTGCCTCAGACACCTTTAGTGAGCTCTGCCAATCCAGATTTCTAGGCTCAGGTCAGACTCCAGAGAGCATGGGTTTCTTTCCTTTCCACACTGTGACCTTTGTACCCATAATGCAGCTGACCCAGATCTTTGTGGAGAAATGGAAACCAACCCTAGTCAGATGAGAGGAGATGAAGCAAATGCAGAGATACTTGAAAGTTCAGACATAGCTCTCCTGAGGAGGGGGTGAGAAACACCGTCCTTGTCTCTTCCCAGCATTTGGGGGAGGGAGAGGACTTCCAAAATACCAGAGGATGAGGGCTGGGTGCAAAGCCTTCTGTCTTCTAGAAAGGGATGAGTCACGCAGAACACGTGAATCTCCCAGTCCCCCGAATACAGCACATGTATTCATATTGAGTGTCAGTTTACATGTGCACCTTAGCTCTCCCCCACCTCCACCTTCTCCCTCCCTTCGAATCAAAAAACACCAGCAGAAAGCCCACCATTTCCCTCCCTGTGAAGCCTGCTGTGGCAGGAGGAAGTGGCCGTGGATAGCCAGCCCTCCCCACCTTCTCCCCTGCTTCTCCTCCCCCCACCCCCGTGCTCTGACTCAGGCCTCCTTCAAGGTTGCTTGCTTCCTGCAAAAGAAACTTAGAAACTGATGAATGGGTCTTCCCGGCATGATGCATCCAAGGAGGCATGACATACTTGCACAGGTGCACATCAGGTTTGCAGAATAAGACCCCTCCATGGAAGTCTTTGGGCTTTGGCTGCAGTGGTGCCCTTTCAGAGGGGCACTAGGCTGGTCAGGAAGCAAAGACAGTCACTAAAAAGCATCATGCGGGAGACACCACATTTCCTGGGCCCAGATGGGAAGACTCAGAAGGACCAGTGACCCCGGGATCCTGTCTGTCCTTTTTCTGTCACTGCACTGAACAGGGTGATTTTGTGATGCTGTAATTGTCAGCTTTTAAGGCTGGGCAGACAGGATCGATTTTCTTTCTTTTGGCAGGGAGAAGGGATTTTTTGGAAGCTACCCAGAGGCAACCGTGGTTACTGAGGGGGCACGGTGAGCAGGAGTCGGAGGTAGTTATTATCCAAGCCTGACAAAGAGGGAAACTACGTGGGTTGACTTTTGCATCAAGCCACAAGTACTGATCCCAAGGACGCCCAGATGAGTGTGGGTGCAGGACAAGATGCACCTGATACGGCTTAAGGTGTTCCTGTCAGACTGCCAGACGGCTCACAGGAACCGGAAACCTGGCAAGAGCCCTCAAGCAAAGACAGGTCAGGAGCCAGTGTCCTGGCAGGACTTTCCTGTACCGGATTGTCCTGGGGAGTCGTACAGGAGACCGTTCTCAGATTTCCTGCCATTCCTGTTAGCCCCTCTGAGCCAGACGGGCCCCGGGGTGAAAGGCCCAGTTTCATTTCACCCAATCCCTTGGTTGATGGCCGTCTTCCACCAGGGTGGAAATGATCTCCTCCTGGTGTTTTCTCTTCTTGGTTGTGGTGCTGAGGAGCAAACCCAGTGTTAAGTAAACACTTTCCCAACTACCAACTGAGTCCTATACCAATTCCCCTGGCCCTCCCTCAGAGAGCAAGCTTTGAGCATGTGTCAACTCCTCAAGATGTTTCGTTGCTAAAAGAAGTGGAAGGCATGGAAGAGAGGTTAGGGTGCAGGATGCGGCTGCTCAGACAGGACTGGAGCTCTACTGAATTCTCTCCCTTAAGGATCCCAAGAGGTGGGCAGCCTGATCCAACTGTTGGCTGGCTCAGAAATATCCTGGTAACAGTCGCCAGGCATGAACATCAAAACTAAGCAGGCATAGACCTACACAAAGGAGGAGCTTCAGGCAGACATTCACATTTGCCTTGTCTGATGATCAAGGCTGAGCCACATGGCTCCCCATGCAATGGAAAAACACCAACAAAGGGCCAACAAAAGATAGCAGAGCTGTCCTCAAGCCCCGGAAGTCACACATCTCCCTGAATGTTACTGTCCCGAGTGAACTAGATGCTGGCTTCAGATAACCTGGTCGTGACAGCTGCATGATGCTGGACCGGAACTCAGTGGACTTAGAACAAAGAACTAACGGTCTGAGATAAGATACAAAGAGCAGAAGGGGATACAAAGTAACCAGAACCAGAGGAGACAGAGCCACTCTCTATACCAAGACTGCGAAGAGCAGAATTGACAAACTGGGTGCAGAAGCACCTGTCTGTAATCCCAGCACTTGGGAGACTGAGGCAGGAGGATTAGGGGCTCAAACCTATTCTTGGCTACATAATGAATTCAAGGCTAATCTGGGCTACATGTAACCCTGTCTCCTACAAGGAAAAAATAAATAAAATGAAGGTGGAGGGGATTGCTCTGTGGAAGTAAAGGGCTTACCATGCAAACAGGATGTCCTGAGGTCAGATCCCCAGAACCCACATAAAAAGCCTTGGGAGCAGGAGGTCAGGGGGCTGGGAGATAGGTGGATTGCTGAAGCTCATTGGCTAGGTGATGAGTTCCAGGTACAGCAAAATGACTTCTCAAAAGGGGAGAGGAGGGGAGGGAAATTGATACCTAATGTCAAATTCTGGGCACACACACACACACCATACACACACTAAGAAAAAAAGAGAAAAGGGCTGGAAATGATCACAAAATAATCTGTTGACCAGAAATGGGAAGAGAACATGTTTTGTTTTCAATATATTTTTTATATACCTAAAAGTTACTGAAAGCCCCAAAAGCGCTTGTGTAGGTACACATAGATATTTTATTTATTTATTTAATTAAGTTTTTGTTTTTAAAAATTTTTTTACATAGATATTTCATAATTTAAATTTTATTGTTTTATGTGTGTGGGTGGTTTGCTTACATGTGTGAATGGATACCATATGTATGCAGTGCTCAAAGAGTCCAGAAGTGGCCCTTAGATGCCCTGGAATTGGAGTTACAGCCAATTGAAAGTCACTTGAGTGCTGGGATTTAAACCTAGATCCTATGGAAAAGCAGCCCGTACTCTTCACTGGTGAGCCAACTCTCCAGCCCCAAAGATCCTTCCAAATCTGTTCTTGTTTTGCTTTTGAGGAAAGGTCTCAGTATGGGCTCTGGTGGCCTGGAACTCTGTGTGTAGCGGACCAGGAGAGATTCAACATAAGCCATCTGCCTCTGCCTTGGGAGGGCTAGAATTAAAGACATGCACCACCACAGCCAGCTTTCCCTGGTTAGATCTATTAATATGACTGCATTAGAAATTAAAACTGGCCGGGCGGTGGTAGCACACTCCTGTAATCCCAGCACTCTGGGAGGCAGAGGCAGGCGGATTTCTGAGTTCGAGGCCAGCCTGGTCTACAGAGTGAGTTCCAGGACAGCCAGGGCTACACAGAGAAACCCTGTCTCAAAAAAATCAAATTCAAAAAATTGGAAAAAAAAAAAAAAAGAAATTAAAACTGAGCTGGGCGGTGGTGGTGCACGCCTTTAATCCCAGCACTCTGGGAGGCAGAGGCAGATGGATTTCTGAGTTGGAGGCCATCCTGGTCTACAGAGTGAGTTCCAGGACAGCCAGGGCTACACAGAGAAACCCTATCTTGAAAAAACCAAACCCCAAAAACCAAAAACCAAAAACCAAAAAAAAAAAAAAAAAAAAAAACCAAAAAACCCCCCCAAAAAACAAAACCAAAACAAAACCCAAAAAGCTCCCCCCAAACAACAACAACATAAAACCTCAAACAAACAAACAAACAAACAAACAAAAAAGAAATTAAAACTGAGGGTTGGAGAGATGGCTCAGAGGTTGAAAACACTGGGTGCTCTTCTAGAGGACCCAGGTTCAAATTCTAGCACATGGCAGCTCACAACCGTCAGTAAGTCCAAGATCTGACACGCTCACATAGATGTACACATAGATGTACAGGCAGGCTAAATGCCAATGCACATGAAATAAACATACATAAATAAATAAATACAACAGGAATTAAAACTGGCTGGGCATGGTGTACATGTAAGTGCTGGGCCAATCAAGGCTCCATAGTGATATCCTGTCTCAAAAACCAAAACCAAACCAAAACCAAACCAAAACAAACAAAAAAACCCAAACTAAACAACAGAAACAAAACCCAAACTAAACAAATACACACAAAAATAAAACCCTTAAGATCCTCCAAAGCAAGAGAACCACCCCTAACTCCCCAAATCAAACCATCAGGAACAAAAATAAAAATTAAAATAAATATTTAAAATGATTTTATTTTTATTTTACGTACACTGATGATGTTTTGCTTGTGTCTATGTGAAGGTATTAGGTCCCCTGGAATTACAGACGACTGAGCTGCAATGTGGTCACTGGGAATTGAACCCAGGACTTCTGGAAGAGCAGCCAGTGCTCTCAACTTCTGAGCCATCTCTCCGTTCCATATAAAGAGGTCTAAACGAAAAGACTTCTTTTTTGGTTTTTCGAGGCAGGGTGTAGCCCTGTAGCCCTGGCTGTCCTGGAACTCGGAAATCCACCTGCCTCTGCCTCCCAGAGTGCTGGGATTACAGGAGTGTGCCACCACTGCCCGGCAACTTTTTTTCCCCCCCTGAGACAGGGTCTCACTATAGCTCTGGCTGTCCTGAAACTCCATCTGTAGATCAGGCTGTTCGTGAACTCAGAGATTTGTCTGCCTCTGCCTCCAGAGTGCTGGGATTGAAAGCGTGTGCCGCCACCTCCTGGCTCCCTTTAAGAGTTTTTTTCAATGGCTTCCTGTCCAGACTTTCTTTTTGGGGCGTGGGGAGTGGGGGTGGGGCAGAGAAGCTGTCACAAAGGCCTTCTATGTCTCTCATTGTCAACTCTGAGTCTGTAGTCATCAATACCATTGCAAAAGAAGCTCCCTTGCCCTTTGCGGTCAGCAGCAGCAAGGATCATGGACGTCCACACGGTTTCTGGCCATGGCACTGGCCACAGACACGGGCCACAGACATCAGCGTGGCTCCAGGAGGCAGCACAGACTGTGGGCATTCCCATGGCCTTCAGTGGTAACTGGGACTGTGGACTTCAAAATGCCCGCAGCCCCACCCCATCCCAGAGGCAGCACAGCTCACTGACACCAGCGTCGCTTCAGGCAGTAGCTCAGACCTCGGACACCCACTTGGCCTTTGGGGGTAACTCTGGCAAGTGACAATTTCTTAAAGGTTAGCTGCTCTGTAGAAGCTGAGAATGCACTATGCTACTATGTTGCCACACCCGACCGATCTCTGTTCTGAACGGATCTTCTGCCCAGGTATAACTTTATAGCTGCATACTTGACAATTTGGAAGCAAAAGTACAGTGAATAATAGAGTTATTCTGAGAGTTGGCCCACTTCATTCCCATTATTTTAAATATTACACACAGAGGCACATACACCTTGCCCCCACCCCCATTTTTTTTTTTTAAGATAGGATCTCATATAGCCCAGGCTGGCCTCATACGACCCTGAGCGTCTGCCTCCGGAATGCAGAGATTACAGTAAATCTTTCACTGCATGGGCAGAGATGTCATCCTGCTCAACAGATTCTCATTCCTTCCTGTCACTCAGTTTGCACTCCCCTTGCACTGCCCGTCAGATTCCCCAGAAGCCTTACACTAATATGCAAAGTGTCTCGCACCAAAGATGAGGTCACAGGCCTGAAGGTTAACCGTATTTTTTATTCACCAGGAGGAAAACCTATGGGGCAACTGGTCAAACACGTTCTTCAAAACTCAGATGCGTTTAAGGGCTTGAGTTTTACCACAGCAGCATACAGTGGCAGCTGTCTTCCTAGAATTTTTAGACTCATGTTTCTCATTTTTTTTTAAATTAAACTTCTTTTTTCCTTTTAGAGACAAGACTCACTCTTATGTAGTGAGACCTCAAACTGGATGGCCACAGAAACTCGCCTGCCTCTGACTCCCAAGTGTTGGGATTAAAGGTGACTGCACATATAAATATTATAAATCACCCAGGGAGCCGGGCGGTGGTGGCGTATGCCTTTAATCCCAGCACTTGGGAGGCAGAGGCAGGCAGATTTCTGAGTTTGAGGCCAGCCTGGTCTACAGAGTGAGCGCCAAGACAGCCAGGGCTACACAGAGAAACCCTGTCTTGGAAAAAAAAAAAACCAATAATAATAATAAAAGAATGAAAAGAAAATAAATCACCCAGGGGTCTGTTCTGTGCTGGGAAAAGAAACCATTTCTGCACGCATACGATCAGAGTTCTCTGAGCTAAGCCCCAAAGCACTGGAGTCCGCTTAGCCTAGCCTTCCCTTTCAGTGGTTCCTGTAACTTTGAATCAGAGCTGAAGGGAAGAAAGCTCCTAGTCTACCACATCCATAGTGTGGGACAAAGCACGTGTATTGTTCCCGGAGGAAGGGTGTGAGTTGGGTCACAAGCAACTAGGTTTTACCTGGTGAAGAGGTCAGAGCCCACTGCAGGGAGACCTGGCCTCTCCTGGGACCACGCCCTTGACCTGCAGGCAAAACCACACCCACTGAATATATAAGTTCTTATGAAGAAAGAATAGGCTGAAGAGGTTCTTTGGTCCTCAAAAGCAGATGTCTAGAAAGGCACCGAGGCTGTGGTTGTGTGTGTGTGTGTGTGTTGTAGGGTGAGGGTACTCCATCCCAAGTTGCATGCAGAGCTTGGCAGTATCCTTGGTGTTGGCTTGCAAGATATAAAAGATCAAGACTGAGAGGTCAGGGAGAGCGGCTGAGGCGGACGGACACTGGCAGCTTGGGCTGCCCGCCTCCAAGGGTCTGGCTTGGGCCTAACCAGTGCGGCTAGGGTGGGAGCCATGGGGGCTCAGCCTGTAGAAGGCCCTGGGTTTGATCCCCAGCACTGCTAAGAGGGAAACAAATCCAGCAGGTGTGGGGTAGAGAACTATCTTATTTCACAACTACAAAGCCCAAAGGCCTGCAGTAAAAGTGCCTGGAGCTCAGGCTGCTTGCACAAGCTCGGGTGTCCATTTACAAGCCTGCCGGCATTCCAAGCCTGCCCGCATTCCGTGACAAACGACGCTGCAGGTCCCTTAAACCAGGCTTCAGGGGCCATGCTTTTCCCTCGGAAGTGAGTGGAGGCCTAGTTTTGGGGATAGACATCCAGCATTCAGGGGAACAGCGGCCACTTCACTGGAGGTCTGACTTACAGGAGAGGACCCCAGAGTCCATGGAAGTGTCTTGAGTTCAGACAGACAGCCCCCTGAATATACTGTGTCCCTATCTCGGGCAAGTTCCTCTGAGCTGTTACCTACCAGCTCTCTCCACAGAACTGCTTTGACAGAGGTCACTGGCTTTTTTTCATGTTGTACATTCTGGCTGCCCAGAATCCAGCAAGCTGTGCGCCTCTGCAGGCATCATTGACTTCTGATATTTTTAAGTGTCAGGAAGAAAGCTCAAACAAAGAAAACTAAGGATGAGCCAGGCGGTGGTGGCGCACGCCTGTAATCCCAGCACTTGGGAGGCAGAGGCAGGCGGATTTCTGAGTTCGAGGCCAGCCTGGTCTACTGAGTGAGTTCTGGGACAGCCAGGGCTACGCTACACAGAGAAACCCTGCCTCGAAAAACCAAAAATAAATAAATAAATAAATAAATAAATAATAAGGATGGAGTGACTTGTGGATAGATTAACAAAGCATCTGCCATGTACTTCTCTACAGTGCCTTGAGCAGGCTGTCTTCTTCAGCAACCCGTCTTTCCTCAGGGTCAGAACAAACAAGGAATGGAAGTGAATTGGTCCTGCGGGTCACAGTACCGAACCTGTGAGAGCAGGGTGTCGAGGCTAGCCCGTCATCCTATCTCATTGCACCTCACCTGACCCATTTTCCACACTGAGAGGAGATTTGATTTCTTTGGGCAGTCACTCCTCCAGCAGAACAGAGGAAACTAATCAGTGTGAAGAGTGGCCCTAGGGAGCCGTGATCTGCTCTGAGATGGAAGAGCATCTTGTGACTGTTGATGAGGATCCCCTGTCTTTTTGTGCAGGCCCCCACCAGTGGGAAGGCATCTGACATCCTGTGCTTATCCGGCTATGTAAATCTCTGTTGGCTTCAAGGGAAGATGGCCTTTGGGCACACTAGCTCAGGCTCCTGGAATTCACTGCAGAGCACAAGCTGACCCTGAAGTCAAAGCAATCCCCCTGTCTCAGACTCTTAAATGCTAAGATTATATATATGTCACCAATCTTGCTTGGGGTGGGTGGGTTTTGTTGTTATCTGGTTGGTGGGTTTGGTTTTCTGTTTTTCTGAGACAGGGTTTCTCCGTAGAGGAGGTTTCAAACGTAAGAGATCTTGGGATTAAAGGTGTGAGCCACTATTGTCTGTACTTTTGTGTATAGGAGTGTTTTGCCTGTATGTATGTATGTATGTATGTATGTATGTATGTATGTATGTATGTATGTGTGTGTGTATGTATGTGTACTTGATATGACCTGGTGCCCACAGATGGCCTGGAGCTGCAGACTGTGTTGTCATGTGGGTGTTGAGAACTGCAGGAGTCCTCTGATGGTGAGTAGAGTGCTCTTACCTGCTGGATCATCGTTGCCGCAGCACATTGTCTCAAGGCTTGGTTCTGGCAGGATTTCATCTCCCTTAGCAAGGGGGAAAGGAGGGGCAAGCAGTTGGATTTGGGTCCTGTAACATGTATACCAGAGGAAAGCAAGAAAGGTGCTGATCAGACAGCAGACCTCCTGGGGGCGATCCGGCCACATCAGCTCTTTCCGGGCCTCCTTCTGTGTGAAATGAACATGAACACTTCCCTTCTTGGAGGGATAAAAATGAGAGTCACAGCCAGAGCTAGCCCGCCAGCTCCTGGTATTGAAGCCCCTGCCAATTCCTGAGGCAGTCAGAACAAGTGGCCACTTTCCATGTGGGGAGGGACCCGGAAGCTTGGGGAAAGGCCCTCTACAGACGTGGGGTTGTCACTAGCCAGCCTGCATAGGCCCTCGGCCTCGCTGACTTCAGGGTCACCCTGACTCCCATTCTTAGCTTTAGACTCATAGAACATTGGGAGAGGCTCAGGTCAAGTGATGGTTCTGGATGGCCTCTCCAGCCCCGCCCCCCGCCCCCCCACGCCAGCTCTCGGGAGAGCCTGAAACCTCGCTACCTAACTTTAAGCAGCCATCTTGCATTTGACATCTGTCAGAGGCTTAGAAACACCCTTCTTTCTGGGGAAAGTTAAAACTAACATGGAAGAGGATTGGGGTGGTGTTGGGGTGAGGGCTCCTCCGTAAACCTCATTTTAGAAAAGAACACCGGTAAGTTCTCTGGAGAAACCACTTCTCTTCTGTAACCCTCAACATCCTATTTTATTTTCTCCTGGGGATGCTGTCATAGCCTTCTGGTATGCAGAAGAGGCAGAAAGGGGGCCATGGGCTGGCGCTGGTGCTGGCTTCCGAAACCGGCCTCTCATCCCCACCCCACTCTGGATTTCAGCAGGGATGAGGGGAAAACAGCTCAAAGGAAGTATAGCCCCCCTCCCCTCTGAGGAGGGCTTGAAGGAAGACTGGCTAGGAGGGAAGAGTGGAGGAGGGGACATGTCACCCCTACTCCACCCCCCACCCCCTCCGGAAATAGAACCACAGGTGGGAAGTGCCTCACAAAAGACCCACATCTCATGTTCTTCTTTGAAGGCAACCCCACCCCATCCTGTGTGTGAGGACTCCAAACTAAACAAACACTCCAAAGCCGAAAGTCTGATAGGATGTGTTTATATTTACATGGCACATTTCAAAGCAATGGCTACGTTGGTCATACATATTAGAAACCATAAAAAAAGTTAAGAACTAAAATGTACATCATACACTTGTATATATATATTTTTACAGAGGTAAAAAGGCTTATTATAAAAAAAAAATCAATACAACAGGGGCTTTAGTATACAGGTAATGAGTGAGGCTTCAGGCACTTTGATTTGTTAATGTGAGCGAATAGCTTGGGATGAGAATCAGGGAAACTTCTGAGCAGGAAACCTTTTGGTTAGGTTTTGTTACCATGGATATAAAAATAAAATCTGAATAATTTCTCTCAAATGATTGACGTCAGTATGGCAAAGCTGACTGGGAAAATACTACACACCGTTCAGCTGCAGTGTGGCAATTAAACATATTTACATAAATGTCCCCATAGCTGTCTTTGTGCCCTTAACCGCTGCCTTCACAAACCAAAAGACAATGATGCACAGAGGATTAAGATGCACCAGCATAACTCCTAAGAGGGTGGGAACCAGCCAGGGAGGACGGAAGCACAAACAGAGGCACCGCCGCGAGAGAGGCGGTCAGGACGCGCATTCTCACTGAAATAAATAGGGGCACTTGAACGGACTGACGGACGGACAGACGGAGGGCTGAGGGAACAGATTAGTGTTGTGCTTGGTAGAGAGGCGAAAGGCCCAAGGAGTGTCCCTCAGGCTGGGGACAGTCTCTCCAAAGCACTGGTAGCTGGCTGGAGGCGTCTAGAGTCTCCTAGCACAGAGACCCCCTCCATCTACAATAGATAGCCCCAACCAGCCATCCCAACAAAGAAAAACACCTCCCAATTAACGCATAAGCATGCTGATTATCTACACCGATGGATGGTCTGTCTAAAGAAAGACGACAGGCGGTCAGGCGAGCAGAAAACACCGCCAGGAAGGTATACAAGGCTAGCACTTTCCCAGTATGATTGACAGACTGGAAAAAAGGCCTTTTCCTTTAAAGACTGTGTGCAATAAGGGGGGAGGGGACTAAAGGGGACTGAGCCTGCCCTCCACTGTTAATCACTATGGGAAGAACAGCCAGTGGCAACAAACCTGTCCCTCCTGTGTTAAGGAGTTCTGATTGTACTATGCTAGGTATTGGTAACCACTTTCGCTTTTCTTTTTTCAGTAAGATTTGGCTATTCCTTATAATGTATATATATATATATATAATGTATGTATGTGTGTGTGTGTATATCTGTGTATATATAGATACACACATACACACACACACATGCTCTTTCCCCGCCTCCAGTGAATTAGAAGCCTTTTGCATGGTCCAGCAACAGGCATTATCAGCTGGTGACCTACCCTTTATCTGTGCACCCCAAGTGGCAACTGTGGGTGTGGAGTGGTAGAAGAAAAGACACTTAGGCATTGAAAGGTTTTTCTTTTTTCCTTTACATATGGCCTTGTTTTTTTTCAAGTATAAATGAAGAATTGAGCTTCAAATTAAAAAACAAAACAACGCCCCCCCCCAAAAAAAACCCCAAAATATACACTTAAAAAAATGCAAGCCACAACTCTGAATCGATGGTATTTAAAATGCCCCCTGAGTAATATAAAACAGTGTAGGGGCAGAGAACAACTACTGTTTTAATCCCAACTTTAGTGTTTTTCAACTGGAACTTGTTCACAGAACACTGGTGTTTGAATAACTTGATTTGGTTTGTAAAATGGTGAGTAAAGTTTATCTCACTGACGTGTTATTCCAAGTATTGCTAGGATTTTAGAAGTGGCAACACAATTCTAAAAAGTCCTATTTTACGGGCAAACTGGGCAGGCTCACGGAAACCCAAATCCCCTTGCAAGCCCCGGTCCAAGAGGATGCAAAGTGATTTGAGGAATTTTCTCTTGATTCTCACACGTTAATATGGATTTAAGGCTCAAAAAGTCATTTAAAAGGTGACTGTTTTGCATCAGTGAATGAATTCAAGGTGGGGGTGGGGCGGGGGAAGAGATGACCGCAGGTTAAAGACAAAAAACAAACAAAACAAAACAAAAAAACAAAACAAAAAACGATCGCTGATGTGGGAGATTTGGCTAAGGAGTGAAAGTACTATCGTTTCGTGGTACATGCTCGTTACCGGGCTCACCTCCTCGCATAACAACATGCTGTTGTGGTGATGGCTTCATCATTAGGGCACATCTCTGAGGGACCTATTCTAATTAGCGACAGGCAAGCCCAATGGGGGGCAGGGAGAAAACAGTAAACCCCTCCAAGTGGGAAGGAGAGGGGTCAGGAAACCAACACTCAGATAAAGACAGCATGATTAAATACACGAGCCTATGCGGAAGGTTCCTTTCCTCAGAACACTGCGGGGGTCGGGGGTCGGGGTGGGGTGGGGGTGGGAATGTGGCTGACACAGGGGGCGGCGGCTACCCCAGGTTTGGAATGATGTCACCAAGGGACCAAGGAGCCTGGCCTCCTCTTCTTGGACTCGCCTTTTGGAAGGGAACCGGGGAGAAGATGGGGGAACACGCAAGATAGACAAGTTGCCCGTGGCTGTGGCTGGAGAAGCAGCAGGTGGGGAACCCGAGTCACGCTGCGGCTTTGTGCTTCCCGCCACAGCACCTGCACATCACTCCACAATGGTGGCAGGCCCGGAGGGGCAGGTAACAGCACATACACGGAGCCAGGAAGGACAATGCAATTAGAGCCATCCACCGGAGGCAAAACTTCTCGTCGCTAGTGTCACACGAGCAAGGGTCGGTGTAGTCTCCCTCGGGGTCGGACATACAGTGGTACAGCATGCTGTCCGCGCACCACATACAGCTTACCCGGCGGATACAAGTTCTCACGGCGTCGGGCGCATCTTGGCAGTGGCCCCGTCGGTTCTCTTCGTGGTTAAACATATCCCTGCAGTACACACAGCGCGATCGCTCGCCGTTCTCCTTCCGCCGACGGGACTTGGTGCGCGGCGGCTGTGTCTTGATCACACCGCCTTTGGGGTCCTCGCCGAAGCCAAAGTCCGAAGAATCAACATAGGGATAGGTATATTCGTGTTTGGGGACTTCGCCCTTGGCGAAGCGCACGTATGAGTCCGCGTCTTCTGTGGTGTCCAAGTATTTGCCGCGAACCGGAGCGTGCCGGTAATCTTCATAGCCGGTCATCCAGATCTTCTCTCGGGGGTTGATGCGTACAATTTCTTCATCATCTTCTGGGAAGGTGACCCGGGGGAAGGACCTCGGCAACCGCTGTTCAGAGAAAAACCAGACAGTGTTACAGCCTGGGGCGCCACTGACAGCTGGCCGGCCACCAAAGACAGCGGTGAAGAAAGTTCCCTTCTTCAGGGCATTTTCGGAAAAGAATGGAAACCGAAACAAGCTTGCCGTATCCGATACAAGCTTGCCTCAGTTGTGAGCAGAACCCGGCAGATCTGCCCTTCCTGTTGGAGTGACCAGGTTCTTAGGATAGCCGGCTCACCTTGGGTGCAGTTTTGAGTCCAGCTGGTAATTCTTATCTAGCAAGACAGAGCCCTGAAGTCAATCAGTCCTCAGGATCCTAAATACCCCGGCGTGAGAGAACGCCTGCAATCCCAGGGTGCGGGAGGTGGAGGGAAATCATTGCGTTGCTACACAGTGAGTTCTCTTCTGGGTCAGCCTGGGCTACAGGACGCCCCCCCCCCCCCCCCCGCCAAAAGGAGTACAGTTTGCTAAGTCCAACATAACCATCCTAAGAGGAAAAATAGTCCTGCCTTACTTTTAATCCCCACCTCCGGTGTCTCTCAGGTCAGCTGCCCCCAGATCCTGTGCAGAGCCAATCTTTAAAAGGGGACAAGAAGTTCCGTACCCACTTTTATAGTGTATGTACTCATCCGTACAAATGCCAGTTGGTTATTTTGAGTCAGGGTCTCACTATATTGGCCCGGCTATATTGGAACTCACAGAGATCTGTCTCTTCTTTAGTGCTGGGATTAAAGGCATGGATGGAATGCCTGAAGACTTTCTTCTTCGTCTTTTTTTTTTTGAAAATTTTGTTTTATGCGTTTGTGTGTGTCTGTGTGTGTCTCTTCCTGTGTGTGTGTATGGAGATGTCCAAGGACAACAGAAGAAGGAGCTGAATATCTTAAAACTGGACTTCTAGGTAGTTGTGAGTCTAGCTGTGGGTGCTAGGATGTGAATTTGGATCTTTTGCAAGGGCATCAGGTTCTTAACCACTGAGACTTGTAACTGCCTAGTCCTCGCTGATGCTTAAAAGCAAAATTATAGCCAGGAGTGGTGGTAGGGCTTTGATGCTAGCACTTGGGAAGTGGAGGCAGGCAGATCTCTGTGAGTTCTAGGACAGCCAGGGCTACATGGTGATACCTCATCTCTGTTAATTTATTTAGTATTCCACAGCACACATATAGAGATCACAGCCATGCCGTGGACTTTGTTCTCCTGTTCTACCTTTACATGGGTTCTGGGGATCAACTCAGGTCTCTAGGCTTATTACTCGGCAAGCACTTTTGCCGTAAGGGACGCCTCAGTGGCCCTTTACAAAAGAAAAATATTTTTTAAAGAAGACATCTCACAAGGTTCACTAGCTTGCACTGACATTGTAATCTGACTGAAAAGACTGACACACAAATGTGAGAAAGATAAGCAGGTTCCAGATACGGATCACATTTGACTCCTACAGGCATCCTTGATGGTTAATCTCAAATATCAATTTGATGAGAACCACCAGAGAGATAGCCTTGCAGGGGTCATCTCTTTTAGGTGGGAAGATACACCGCACCCTCGGTGGGCAGCGCCATTCCCTAGGCAGGAAGTCAGGCCTGTATAAAAGGGCAAAGGTGACCGGAGTACAATTATTCTTTAGGCTATAGATACACTGCGACCAGGCGCCTTATACCTGCTGCTTTTCCCACCACAACAATCATCTCCCTTCCTCTCTTGCTTATTTGTTTTTTTCTTTAAAAAAAAAAAAAGTATTTGTATCATACAACAACATCTTCCAAGTGCTGGGATTGCAGGCCTATGCTACCACACCTAGTTTAAAAGCAAATATGTTGTTGTTGGATTTTTGTTTGTTAAGACAGGGCCTCCTACTTTTAGTTTAATCTGGCTTGGAGCTCATGTAGCCCAGGCTGGCCTACCTCAGTCTCCCCAAATCAGGTTCACAGGCATATGCCACCATGCCCAGCTAATAACAGAACATTTTAATGTCAAAATGCTAAAAGCACACAGCAAAACCATCTTAAAACAGCAACAGAAAAGGCAAAACAAAACAGCATCTCCCTGCCCAGAGCTTGCTTCTTTTCATTTCAAATTAGCCTAGAGGTCATGTAACCGACACAGGCAGTCATCCATGCCCCATCATTTATTTGGGAACTTTTTCTACAAAATAGCCACTCAGTAGCTATTTGTTGAATTACTGAATTCAGACTAAGGCACTACAGCTATATGCCCCTGAGCAAGACTGGGCCTGGAGCGGCACGCCAGCCAGGGTCACAGGCAAGAGGGCAACATTCTTTCCCTTTGACTCGGCCAGTGCTTTCACAGCCAGGAGGCAGGGACACAGAGGAAGTCTGGCACAATTTTTGCCTAGGATCCCCCACCCCCCAGACACTCCACAGGTCATCATGTTCTCATCGATAAACTGCTGCTACCACCAGGTAGTACTTCCGCCACAGGCAAGAGGAAAGCAGGTGGGAGAAAGCCGGAGCCAGGGCTATCCTTACAGGGTAGAGGCATGAAGTGTCCGGCTCACCTGGTCGGGGTGGTAATGGTCCATGGGGTATGGCTCAAGGGTATAAATCCTCCGGTGCTCACAAGATGTGGGGGAGGAGATTGTCCTTGTGGTCGGTTCCCTCTTCTGTGAGGAATTAGAAGAACTGTCTGTAGCTGTCTGTTTGGAGAGAAGCAATAAACAGTTCATTAAAAAACAAAAAACGAGCCCCGCTCAGTACGTAAAAGTACATGGACCACGAGATGCCACTCCCTAGAACCTATAACATGAGCAATAATTCCCAAAAGTTGTCCTCTGATATTGTTTGCCAGTACACACACACACACACACACACACACACACACACACACGCACGCACGCACACATAAATAAACAATTACAAAACACACAAGCTCTGACATGCACCAATCCAAACACTGTTTCCTGGCTGTGAATCTCTTTGGACCTTCCAGTCTCCATAATTTATTTATTTTTTGAAACAGAGTCTGAGCTGGGCCGTGGTGGCGCACACCTGTAATCCCAGTACTCTGGGAGGCAGAGGCAGGCAGATTTCTGAGTTGGAGGCCAGCCTGGTCTACAGAGTGAGTTCCAGGACAGCCAGGACTATACAGAGAAAAAACTGTCTTGAAAAAACCCAAAATCCTAAATAAATAAATAAATAAATAAATAAATAAATAAATAAAAAGAAAGAAAGAAAGAAAGAAAGAAACAGAGTCTGGTTGCATAGACCTGGCCGGCCTGAAACTCATTAGGTAGCCCAGACCTGCCCCTTCCTCCCCAGAGCTGGATTAAAACTGTGTGCTGGGGACTGGAGAAAGGGCCCGGGGTTGAGTGCACTTGCTGTTTTTGCAGGAGACCCAGGTTCTTATCACCTACATCCGACAGCTTGTACTGCCTATCACTCACATTCTGGGGGATCTGGTGCTCTCTTCCGGCCTCCAAGGGCCAAGCTTACTTGGTTACTTGGTTTTTTAATAATGTGCATGTGAGTGTAGGTGCTCATGGAGGTCAGCAGAGGGCGCTGGGTCCCTTGGAGCTTATAGGCAGGCAGCTACCTTGAGCTGGGTGCTAGTAGTAGGAGGTGCTTTTAATCTTTGAGCCATCTCTCTGTCTCTGTTCCCTCCCCTTCCATGATGGCTTAGTTTTCTGACTTTACATCTCAAGGGCTGGGATTACAGAATATGAACCAACACTCCTGGTTTTCCAGTCTTGAGTTCATCTTATACAGGAGAACGACCAGACTGTCTCAACGTGAAGAAGTTAGCTCCACAGCCGGAGAGGCCCAGCAGCAAGGCCTTGGAAAGACAAGCTGTTTATCTAAGATGTAAAAACACAGTACTGGGCATGGGAGAAAGGCTAGATGCTTGGGTCCTACCAGCCACTCTGCTGTGACTGAACACGCTGATCCATTTGTAACCTTGGCTTACAGACACCATGACAAAGAGATGTGTGTTAAGCCGAAATAAAAGCCTGCCCCACCCCCACTCCTTTTGAGACAGCAGGGTGTGTCTATACAGCTATACAGACTCTACAGACTCTCAGGGATTGGCCTTTCCCTGGTGAGGACTAGAAACTTAGTGGGATCTTGGAAACTAAGAATTCTGACAGAAACATGGACAGTGGAGGCTTGGTCTTGAGGGTTTCAGAGGTCCACTATCTGGACTTGGGATAAGGAGTGTTAGTGTAGTAATTTGGCTAAAAATGTGTGCACACTATTCATCAGGGCTCAAGAATCAACAGTGATCAACAAGAGAGCAACACCACTGAGGTGAGCCTGTGCTCCCGGAACAACAGGACGCCGGCCAAACTGGGGCTGAGAGGTCAGCTGTGATCACTGAGAAAGTTCCCTAGCTGGGTGCTGGTGGTGCGTGCGCTTAGTCCCAGCAATCAGGAGGCAGAGGTAGATAGCAGATGTCTGTGAGTTCAAGGCTAGCCTGGGTCTTCAGAGCAAGTTCCAGGACAGCCAGGGCCACACAGAAAAACCCTACCTTAAAACAACAATTCTCCCCCCCCCCCAATTCTTCAGAGTAGGTGCTCCCGAACTGGTGCATGGGAGGCAGGCTGCATTGTGTAGGTGGAGAACTTGGCAACAGTATGTGAGCATTGTCTAGGCAGCACTGGGTCGAAGGCGTGAGGCTGTCAGAGTAACTGAGGCTTGGCACAATGGACAGGTGTCAGAGAGGCCATTGGTGAAGTGCAGCCTCAGTTGCTTTGGAGACCCCAGCATACCAGAGATGCCAGGAGAGCAGCAGGTGTTAGCGGACCCAGCAGAAGACTATGGGACAAGCTGTGCTTGCTGCAGACGGCAGAGCTGGCGAAGTGGGGCTCCCCAGGCCTGCTGGAGCCAGAAGACACACATACCACGACCGAGTTCTGATGCTGGAGGCAAGCTACAGGATCTTTGACTTACACGGCTGGTTGTTTTTATTCATTTTTAAAATCTAATTATTTTTATGCCCTGGTTCTTCCCTTCTGGAATAAGTTAAGAGAAGTTGTATTGTGATACTAACACAAGAAGATCTTGAGACAAGGTTACAGTTTAGAGCAACAGGTTTGTGTGTCGGGTTGATAAGAGTGGAAGTGTCCCAGTTAGCTTTAACTGTCACCTTTATAGGCCACTCACCTAAAAAAAGAAGTCTCATCTAAGGAGACTGCCCAGATCAGACCGGACTGTGGATCTTGCGAAGTGTCGATGTGACAGGGGCACGTACCTTGGAACAGGGTCACCTATTACCCCATGGTTGCCAGAGTGAAGACAAAGTACCGTACAAAGCACGCATGCACACACGTAAGTGTGCAAGACCCTTAAGTATTCGTGTTACGGTCAACTTCAAGATCTGACCATCAATCAAGGCTGCCTCTGATCTGCCTTGCTCCTGGGTAGGTTTCAGTGAACTAACATGGATGCTCTGTGCCCAAGAAGACCAAAAAGCGAAGTTCTAACAACTCTGGGACCCAAGGCTTTTGAGAGAGGCGGCTTTAGTAACAGGTTTCTCAGCCGGCAGAGACAGCAGGGTTAGAGCGAATTCGTTAATGCCGAAGCAGTAACATGGGAACCCTTGGTGGGGTGGGGGACACACTCAAACTGGTGGTCCCAGTGTGTAAGTTAATCAACTTGTGCTCTTAACTACCAACCATGTCCATAGCGTCCCGTGGCCCCCAAGTTCCAAGGAATGCTGAGAACCAAGGAAACCTCTGGCCCCAGTGGCAGAGACAGAAACCACACACGCGTGAACTCTCCGGTTAGACCTACGAGGGACTCCCTAATGCAGATGGTTGCCTCTGGAAACAAAATCCTAATTCTTAAGAATCAGAAACGTGGGATGCTTAGCAGTAGTTATACCCCTTCTGATAAGAATCCCATTTGTCTTCCAAAAAGCGGTTCAGGACGCTGCAACGCTGCACCTACCCGGGAAGCAGCTGACCACGGGGGCTACAAGCGCCGCTCCATTCCTTGGTTCATACTTCAGACGCCATTACTGTCTTGGGTCAGAATGTGCAGTTACGTGAGCTCGGCAGTGACTAGGAATCTGGCTTATGAGCCCCTGCCACTGTCCCGTCTTTCTACAGTCAAACAGCCTCGGAATAAAGATGGGCCTGTTATAAATAGGCCCATGTTTGCAAATAGGCAAGTGACCCCATAAACCAGGTCTACGTGGAATGCAATCTGTTGTGGTGCCCTTCTCTGGAGTCAGTCTCCCCGGAGCAGTGTGAGAATCCCTGCAGCTTAAAGGACAAACGAGGCCGATTCTGGCATCTGTCACCCTTCCCGCCCCGCCCTCGCCTTTGCCCATAAATCACTTCTGGCAGGTAGCTGGGAAGCAGCTGCGAATTACGATTTTGCTCTAGAGCACAGGAAACCACCTTTAACCTGCCTGCTGTTGTCTGGCTCCCCAAACGTGACAGAAGAACAGATGTAAGCAGTCTGCCAACTGCTGAGAGGATCTGCTCCGAGCACCAGAGAAAGCTGTGTAGCCACACAGCCACCAGCAGTGCTGAGGAAGAACCACCAAGCTCACTTCCTGACAGCCCCACATACAATGCTCCACAGCTCACACGCCTGCCTTAGCCTTTGGGCCCAGAGCTCCCTAGACCGGGTCCCTTTCCAGAATCCTGTGTAAAGGTCAGTGACATCCTGTTGATCCACTGGTCATGGTGAGGAGTGTTCTGAGCCCTTGCCGTCTGTGTAGACTGGATTACCTTCCGCAGTCTGCCCTCTGCCCATCTTAGGCTTCGTGTGGGATAAACTCAATTCTGTACGCCCTGCTATTGGCTGTGACCACTGGTGCCTTCCCTTACACATCTATATAGTCCCAGGGCAGTGTTTTTCCCACCGATGGCCACAAGGCATAAATGCAGAGAAACAAATTTCATCAACTACTCCCAGTATTTTAAAATGTGAAGTTAAAACAAACAGAAAAAACAGCTTACAAAAGGGAGTCTCGGAATAACCGGGTAATTATAAAGGAAACGTTAGATGCCATTATGAAATCTTGGCTGTCCTTGTGTAGTATAGATGAGGCCTGTTACATTTAAATACCGCCATCCAACTTTATCTCCTGTTTCATTTTACACTTACGAACAAAGCTGACTTTACAGGTGCTGAGATTCCCTGCAGTCTCTGCCTCACACTGTGCAGCCCACCAGACTGTGTTGTTAAAAATCAATAAACTGTTCATGTCTGCTGGTGCCCTCAATTAATCCCAGCACTAGGAAGCAGAGGAGAGACAGGTGGATCTCTGTGAGTTCAAGGCCAGCCTAGACTACAAAGCAAGTTCCAGGTCAGCCAGGGCTACACAGTCAAACCCTTTCTCAAAAGAAACAAACAAAGAAATGAACAAACCACCAACCAACTGAAAATGCAAAAACAAAATCCCAACTACAAAGTCAGCGAACCTCCCCAGCATGTTATCTCCCGGGTCTCAGTCTCCTATGGCCCAGTGTGGCTGTTACATAGTCTGTGGGTTTGGACAGATGTCTGATGACTACCATCAGAACAGACTGGTCACCCTAACGTTCACCTCTGTGGGTGCTCTTGATTATTTTTAAAAGGGATGTGAGATAAAGATGGGTTAGAGGGATGGATGGTTCGGTGGGCAAGTGTGCTCTTCCAGAGGGCGGGAGTTTGGTTCCCAGCATTCACACAGGGTGGCTACCAACCATTATGACTACAGCTCCGGGAGACAGGATCCACTCTTCTGGCATCCAAGAGCACCCAAATGCGTGTAGTGTCCGTGTGCATGCGCACACATATGCACAGACAAACATATACGTAAAAATCAACTAAACAGGGCTAGAGAGATGGCTCAGCAGTTAAGAGTACAGACTGCTCTTCTGAAGGTCCTGAGTTCAAATCCCAGCAACCATATGGTGGCTCACAACCATCTATAACAAGATCTGACACCTTCTTCTGGTGTGTCTGAAGACTGTGTACTTATATATAATAAATAAATAAATAAACCTCTTTAAAAATTTAAAAAAATTTCAACTACGAAGTAAGAGTACAGGAGAATTTACATTGAGCTGGATCAGTAGAAATCTGTGTGTGCATGGGCCCTTGAGTGTGCGTGTGTTTGGCTCTCTCATGATTAATACTCATTGTTGGCCTGTGAGATGACAGTCTACCAGAGAAGGGCTTGTCATGCAACCCAGGTTCCACCCCTCAGACCCCTCCTAAAGGTAGTGGGAAAAAACAGATTCCCATCCTCACAGCACACACAGATAGCAACACAATAACAAATAAAATGTAAAAGTGATATACTGAATGTCACTCATAAGAGACAGGCTGTAATAAGAGACTGACTGTGCCCAGGAGCCTCTAGATTAGCCTTGGGCTGTTCCGGTGAAGCGCCGACTTCATCATGTCAACGACATGGGACGATCCTCCCTCCACGCAGGAAGCATCATTCCCAGGCTGGGTCCTGGACTGGATGAAGTCAGCCCAGCGGCGGGCGGGCGGCACCCTTCTGCCTCTGTTTCTCAATGGCAGATGCAATGTGACCCCGCTCAAGGCCGTCACAATGACTTTCCTTCCTGCCACAATGGCCTGTACCAACCATAACCCGTGAGCCAGAGTGACCCTCTCTTCCGTAAGCCGCCTTTTTTACGATACTTAGGCAGAGTCACAGGAATGGAGCTAACAGGTACACAGATTGCGCTAGAGTGCTGGGGTGACAGACCTGCTGAATCTAGGTGCTGTGTACGAGGGGGCACTATGCCATTCTTTAGATTTTTCATCAACAAACAAACACCCCCCAAAAACCAGACCAAAAAACCCCCAAAAAACCCCACCCAAAACAAACAATCCAAACAGGAAATGAAATAGGACAAGACCAGGAAGTATAGCCTGAATGAAGACGAGCCCTCTGCTGGGCCACACCAACGCCTGTCTAACTGCGTGCGGGTCACGGATGCTGCCCCGTCTCCTCACTGCTCCCAGCACAGGCGATGAGCAAACAACCATCTTCAGAAGCGCAGGATCTCCACGGAGAAGGAAGTGGAGTCATCGCTTTGTCCCAGTTACATCTCATTAACTGACGCATTAGCTACACGCTAACCTGACATCGGCCATCCGCGTCAGCATGTGGACTCACTTGCAGGGGCGTGTGTGCCCACCCCTCACCTCTCCCCCCCCCCCCCCCCCGGCTTTCCTTTCCAAGTATGTTCACAAAATACTGCAGAGAGGCCAACTATCCTGGTCTGTCTGGGACAGTCCTGGGCACACCAGAGAGTGCCAGGGCCTTAGGACCTGAACTTTGATGGTCTGGGAGTGTGCACACTGCTGGGCTTCACGGTGAGCCGCATCACTGGACATATGTGCGAGGGGGTCAAGACCAGAACATGAAAAGCTGGGATGAGAGAGTTTTCTATAACAGCAGCTACACGGCAACTGCACATGCCACAACTCAAAGTGTCCGCCACGGGTGGCTTCTCTGCCAGTCGTCACCCAATGAGAACCGAAGGGCAAAGGAAACTCACTGTGAAAACGTCATCGTCTCCAAGCTCAGCTTCATTATGGATCGTGGAAGAGGAGGTTGTTGAACCTGAAAAGACGAGAACGTAACGAAATCAATCAAGCTGTGGATACTCCACCTCCATCGTTTAAAAGGCGCTAAGTGTGGCGGCACGTTTTCCTGCCCTTCAGTACTGAGGACTGAATCCAGAGCCCATGCATGCTAGGCAGGGTGTCCGTCTACCACTGAGTCACATCCCCAGCCTTTAAAATATGCCTGTGCCAGCGATGGACCCCAGAGGCTCCCTACCAATGAACTGTCCCCATATTTACTTTTCAGTCCACCGACCACATCATGGGGACTCAATGATGTAACTCATTCCTCTTGGCTCCAGCTACAATGCTCCCTAAACTAACTTGGCCTGCGGTGGTTCCCAGCACAGAGGCTGGGGAAGAAACACGAGGAAGGGAGGAGGTGAGGAGAGGCTGCAGCCCACTGCACCGGAAGGGCTCACATCAGCCTCAGGGACCTCAAGGTCCCAGCAGAGTAGGAAAAAAGCTAAAGGCCTCTCACTCAGACCTGTGAGCCTAGGAGAAGCTGGGCTTTGTTTACCTGATAAGGACCTAGTGATAAGGACCTCCGACCCTCTAGCTCACCCAGGGTCTGAATTCAGACACCACACTGCCTCTGGCTACACTGTGGGAGCTGTGCTGTGCTGATCACACCATGAAATGATCTGGTGATTCAAATTCAACTTTCTCGCTCAACTCTTTATCCAGAGTGCAAATCAGTACAGGAACCTCCCCCCCTTCTCCCACTGACAGGAGCCAGAATGTGTGTGTGTGTGTGAATGCAATAGCTACATCTAAAGAGAAACTTAGTCTTCATAAAAACGTGTAAAATTGTGTGCGTGTGTGTCCGTGTGCACACAAGCACATGAGAACAAAAAGGCCCTGGCATCCCTGAGGTTAGATAGAGGACGTTTGTGGAGTCAGTCCTTTCTTTCTCCTACACGGATCCCAGGAGTCAGACTCAGGTTGTCAGCCTCGACAGCAAGCACTTCTACCCACTAAACCTCCCTAGCTCACAGCTCATTTCCTAAGCGAAGGAAACAGCTTTGGAGACCATTTCTTCCAATTCTCACTCTAGTGTGCCCATGCCTCAGGGTCCCTGCACCTTGAATCCTGATTTGTAATGAATTGTGCAGACAAATTTGATGATATCAAGTGTTTCACCACTTCTTTTCCTGAAAGCGTGTGTGTGTGTGTGTGTGTGTGTGTGTGTGTGTGTGTGTGTGGAGGGTTTTGTGTGCATCGATATTTGTGCACTGTGTGTTTGGTGTCCCTGGAGGCCAGAAGATGGTCCCCAGGAACTGGAGTAACAACTGGCCATGAGCCATCGGTGTCGGGGAATCGAACCCCGGTCCTCTGGAAGGACAGCAAGTGCTTCTAACCACTGAGCGGTCTCTCCAGCCCTGTTTCATTATCATCTGACCACCATCAGAAAGGCAGTAATAAGATTCTTTCCCTCTTAAAGTATTTCTCCTGTGGGAAAGAATGCATTGTAGTTAGTACTGACCCGAGGCTGCTGCTGAACTGTAAGTCTATTTTAAAAGCACTTTCTGTTTAACTTTTCTTATCTTCCGTCTTATTTACTATTAGCACGTTTGTGAGTGCAGGCATGACCTTCACACGCCTGCGTGTGCGTGTGAATTTCCAGGAGTCCCTGCTCTCCCTCCGCTGCAGACTCCAGTGACGGAGTTCAGGTGTCAGACTCGCACATCGTGCTTTGACCAGGTGAGTAGTGTCCGGGTTTCACTTTGCAATCTCCTCTTTGGGTTTTGAGACAGGGTCTCTCTACATAGTCCTGGCAGTTAGTCATGGAAACTAGACTGGCCTCAAACTCAAGAGATCTTCCTGTCTCTGCCCACTGAGAGCAGGAACTAAAGATGTGTGCCTTAGCACCCAGTACTTTATCCATTTTAAAAATTCATATTTTAATTTGAAATAGTACAAGAATCCTATTGTTTCTAAAAATAAAGAAACAAGAATCCTATTGTTTATTGTTTGTGAACATTTGCATATAAGTAATTTATTCTTGCTGTGTATAGTTCCAGATTGTTAATCTATGTATTCAAATCACAGGTATGACTTAAATTTCTTTTAAAATTAAAAAAATATGTATGGGGCTGGAGAGATGGCTCAGTGGGTAAGAGCACCCAACGACTGCTCTTCCGAAGGTCATGAGTTCAAATCCTAGCACCCGCATGGTGGCTCACAACCATCTACAAAGAGATCTGATGTCCTCTTCTGGTGCATCTGAAGACAGCTACAGTGTACTTACATACAATAAATAAATCTTTAAAAAAATATGTATGTTTATGGGTGTTTGATTAGCATGAAAGTCTGTGTGCCATACGTGTGCATCACCTGTGGAGGCCAGAAAAAGGTGTTGAATCCCTCGGAACTCGGGTTATTGGTGATCATCAGCCAACTTCTGGGTGCAAGCAGTGTTAGAAACCTAACCCGGTCCTCTGCGAGCGTAGCTGCTGCCCTCAGCCCCTGAGCCATCTCTCCAGCTCCGGCTTCTGCTCTTCTAATGGAGCCTTTCACGTTACAGATTAGGTACTTACACAAAACAGTAAATATCTCAAAGGCAGCCATAGCCCTGTGTTCCGTTCCACAGGCGACATGGGTGATGCCCACCCACGCGGAGACCCAGAGTTGCTTGGGACACTCTCAGCCAGCTAAGCCACTCAAACTGAACCCCCTATCCCCCAACTGCTCACATGGGGTGCTTGGAAAGCCTTGTCATCTAATGACCTTCGAATGGCCCCAAACCCTCTTACGAACAAGCCACAGATACAAGACAGCTGACTGTTGAATGAAAAGTAATCTGGAACATTCCACAGTCCCACTAAGTGACGGCAAATCCAGTACCTTCTATAAGGTCCTCAATGGCTTTTCTCACGCCCCTGTCAAAGGCTCGTGCATCCGCAGGACTTTGGAAAGTAAGTCCAAACCTCCTGTTATCAACCTTCCAATGATGAAACGTCGGATTGGCTTTGGTGTAGACCAAGTCCTTTCTGATATAGCATTCCAATACCACCTAAAGGATTGAAACACAGGCTGGTTACTTGTGTGACAGCCGTAATGGTGACTGCTGTGACAGAGCCTGGCCACCGTGTGTGCACCTCTGCACCTGGGGTGCAGCTGACCCACGACACCACTCTGTGATGCTCACTGCCTGGCCTTCTTCCCATACAACTCCTCCTCCTGCTGCCCCCACAGTGCTGGGAGGTCTGTGCTGATGCCTCTTCCCCTTCCTGGTCTGTGGGTGTCTGTCTCCCTGTGTCAGTCAATACAACAAGCTGGGAATGAATTCATCTCTCCCAACTCCCTCCTATCTGGCAACCCCAACCCTTGTCTGCTCATTCGCCCTGGCTCAAAACTCCTGTGGTTATCTTCGTCTCCTGATTCCCTGCCCCCTGTCCCGTTAGTCACCAAGCCCATTTCCTGTGTCTTCCAAAGTGTTCGGTCCCTGCAGGTCTCCTCTAGTGATCTTACTAACTGTACATTAGGATTATGGGCAAAATGTTTCTAACGGAGACTAAGGAATGGCTTTCTATCTTTATATTAAATCTAGTGCTGTTTACCTAGGCTGGGAACAACAGCAGGGGTCTGAAAACACCAAGGAAGAATATAACAGCTCACACTCACACCCCAGAACATCTTAAGGACATATCCACAGCTCCCCCATACTCACAATAACTCAGTTCTCGGTGTAATATTCTCTAACAGTTTCTTGTGTATTAGTATCGATCCCATAATTAGATGGCAGGATATATTGTAACAGAACTGTCCATGTAACTCAGAACTCTTGTTGACAGACACCAGTGTTTATATCATGTCATAGAAGAGAAGCTTTGCAATCAGGCAAATATCAGCTTCACATTTTCATTAGTAACAATCTCAAACCGTGTTCATTCCCATAGCTCTATTACAAACACCAAAGCGATTTTGCTGGGTTTTAAGCCTGGATCTTGTTTTGCAAAGCTCTGTCATCACCACGTGTGAACTTGTTAGTCTCTGCCAGGTGAAGGGCAAGGGGAAAGGCTTATGGAAATCTGGATAAATCTAGACTAAAGAAGAGTGCAAATTTCAAGAACGTATCAAAGCAAAAAGAAATGATACTGCCTACTAAACAATATTCAATGGGCTTATCAACAGCAGTACTGAGTTTAATTTTATAACACAGTACTGAAAGGGGACAGCCCCTCACAGTTCTATTTATGATTAAGTTTCTTACTGTGGTCCTTTTCCCTAAGAATAGCACAAGTACTAAATGCCAGCCCAGCCTCATTCCAAACTGAGCAAGTCCAAATAACTGAGGCTTTAATTAACAAATGCCATCCATTTTAGAAACAAATAAATGGTTCAATTCAAAGTCTCAACTTATTATCATTACTATTTTACCTTATTTTTTTGCCAACAAGGAGACTCAAGTTTTCCCATATTTTTCGAATGAAGAAAAAAAAAATCTTTGTTATCATTGTCTAACCTTTTTACGTTTTTCTCCTCCCTGCGCCCATTCCCCGGTTGTTCAGACCAGCTTTGAACTCTCCACGTAGTCAAACATGACTTCCCAACTCCTCCTGCATGCTGGGATTACAGCGTGTGCCTGGTCCATGCCGGGCTAGGGACGGATGGACCCCACGGCTTTGCAGGTGCATGGGAACACCCTCCCCGGTCCAGCCTGGCTAATCAGCATGGAGGCTAGAGATCCCAGCCTTCTGCTCCTCCCACTCCTTCAGTGGGCGGAGCCACAGCCTCTGGTGTCTGCTTTACGTATACACAGAAGTTTGTATTTCAGTTTAGCCATCCTTATAAAGTGCTTCTGCAACTTGTCCTCTGTTTTTCTTAAAAGCATGTGGGGGGAGGGGGCGCTAGGGGTGGTTCCTACCATCTTCGTGGTGGCTCACAACGCCAATTCTAGGGGATCTGATACCCTATTCTACCACCGTGGGCACCAGGCACACGGCATACATACAGATGGCAGAACACTCATAAATAGGAAATAGTTTTTATTTTTTAAAAATCATGTCTCAGGGATTTTGTGCGTGAGTGCGTGTGTGTGTGTGTGTGTGTGTGTGTGTGTGTGTGTGTGTGTATGCATGCATCTATACAGCTCTGTGGAAAAGCATACATTTAATATGCCAAAGGCCCTATATTTGACTTTTAGCATTACCCACCCCCCCCCCCCAAAAAGAGAGAGAGGAAAAAACCAAAGAACCCAGACATTTTAGGAGGCTCAATGGCTGTGTGATGTTCCTCCCCTCAGATGTGAATTTTTCCAACCATGGTTCACACAAACAGCCCCTTTTACAAACACCACTACCATCTACACCATTACACATAAACAGCTCCCAGACTTGGCCTGTGGTGCCCTGGGATCCTCCCCAGTCCCCAGCCCCTTTCTGGGAGTCTGAAACCAGAGAGAATTATACAAACACTTCTGCAATCTTCTCTCTGTGTGGAGATTTCTGCAGGTGAGGGATGGGGGTGTAACTCACACAGCAGTGTGAATATGGCAGCCTGGTGGCTTGGGGCTGCTTGGGGCCACCACCAAGCACCACACTAGTTCTAGTTTCTCCGGAATGCCCTTTATCCTCTGCTTCAGGGCATGATGGGAAATACACACGACATCGGCTTCTGTATATCCAGCCTTGGTAACACAGTGCTTTGGCAGCAGCAATGTAGAAAGCCTGGCTTGCCCAGATGAGCAGCCAGCACAGGCTGGGGACTCTAAGTCTCCCCTCTTCCGACCAGGGAAGGAAACAGGGTAACTGTGAACATACTGGCTAGTGTGACGTCTAGCCGTGATCTGAATTCCTTCCTAGGCACACACAATCCCTTTACGTTCTCTTCCATCCCCTAGCCCCTTTTGGGACAGGGTCTCTCATGTAGCCCAGGATAGCCTTGATTCCACAATAGCTAAGGCTGACCTCAAATGTGTGATCTCCCTGCCTCCACATCTCAAGTGATTACAGGCAGGCTGTATCTGTTCCCTCTGTGAAGCACCACTTTTTGTTTTGTTTTGTTTTTTGTTTTTGAGACAGGATTTCTCTGTAGCCCTCGCTGTCCTGGAACTCACTCTGTAGACCAGGCTGGTCTCGAACTCAGAAATCCACCTGCCTCTGCCTCCCAGAGGGCTGGGATTAAAGGCGTGCCCAGCTAACCACCACTTTTATTAGAAGATCAACCAAAGGACTAAGGATGATTAATTGAATATTTGGCAGAGATTTTCTTGAAAATGAGCAAAGAAAATAACTTGGCCACCTCCAAGAAAATAACTGCAGTCTCATATCTTTAATAAGAAGATCTGAGCTTCCCAAGTTAAAACAAAAATCAGAATCTTGGACAGTTTTCCAAGAGTTAAACGCTTTTCTGAATCTGTTTTTACTATTGTTTCCACTTTATATGTCTGGGTGTTCTGTCCGCGTGTATGTTTGTGTACCACATGTCAGATCCTCGGGGACGGGAGTTACGAGGTGACAAACTGCCATGTGAGTGTTGGGAACTGAACCCAGGTTTTCTCCGCTGAGCCACGTGTCCTCTGATTTTCAAATATGCACCGTGTCATGTGTGCATGTATCATGCGCATTCGTGTGAGAGAGCACACACACACACAATGCCATTAATATACAATGCCATTAAATAATATATTTGTGTGTGTGTGTGTGTGTGTGTGTGTGTGAGAGAGAGAGAGAGAGAGAGAGAGAGAGAGAGAGAGAGAGAGAGAGAGAGAGAGAGAATGGGCATGAGTGTGGACCAGCAACGGTAGCACATAACTGTAATCTAGCACTGGGGAGGTTAGTGTCTGAAGACTATAAGTTCAAGGCCAAGGGATGTAACTCAATTCCTTGTTCCTTTCTACCCACCACAAAGAAAACAAAATGAAAAGAAATGTCTTTCTTTTATATCACCGGATAAAATGTGTCACCATCCGGAAGACCGGCCTAACCCCAGAAAACCCCCTGTTCTCTTCTCCAGGCAACCAACTCATTTGCTACAGTCAGGTATGAGTAAGACGCCCCCTCAAGGTGAAGGACTAAGTAGCGGGCTTTCACGGCAGGCAAGGAGCAGTAAAGGACGCGTGGGCTGCGGATGGAGCTGAAGGATGCCTCACCAGCAAGGCCTGGGTCCCCAGCACCCACTGAAGCGGGAAGTGCAGGCTTGTCATCCTGGGGTGGAAGTGGAAGAACCACAAATTCAAGGTCACCCTCACCTAAGAGCTCAGGCCAGTGTGGACCTGGACTACCAGAGTCCCTGTCTTTAAAAAAGAAAAAAGCCCATTACAAAAAGGGAAAGTGTTACTAGTTGAGTTGATTCCTACAATCCGGGAAGAACATCTATAATTACAAGAAAAGAGGGCCAGGCCTGGTGGCACAGACTTGTAATCCCAACGCAGTTTCTTCTTAATCCCAGTGTTTGGAAGGCAGAAGAAGGCCAAGCCACCATGAGTTTGAGGTCAGCCTGGCTAGTCCAGGCCAGGCAGGGCTACGAAATTTTAGTTTACATATTTCTCTGGATAACCTGATTTTCTCTAGTACCATAAATTCTATGACTAATTACTTGTGAACCAATATCTGTAGAAGCCACGTCAGTAGGAGCTCACAGGCTCATCCCTAACTAAAACAGACGCACACAGCACCTTGGAGAACCTCCTCATACGTGCCTATGACAGACCCATGCTCTGGCTGTGGACTAAGGGGGACTAAGTCTCCATCCAAAGCTTAGCCGGAAACCACCATAGTCCCTTCATACTCTCCCCACCTCCTAAAGGGGCTTCCTTCAACATCCGCCCCCTCAGAGCTTCTACAGCGGCTCACTGCCTTGCGGAAGCTGGGCTGCTGGATCTGTAGATGGTGTGGGAGCAGGGACAGAGATCAGAACTTCCTGGAGCGGAAACACAAAAACTGGGGGTGAGAGAGATGAAGCACAGCCGGGGGGTGGGGGGGGGGGGCAGGTGTGTGACTCAGCGTTGGGCACAGAAGCAGTCACACGCTTACAAAGGCCACAGGGGGAGGGACGGAGAGACAGAAATCTAAAGATGGGCCGAAAGGTGGGTAGCAGTCATCCCTCAGAACCAGAGGCTGCTCCACACACAATTCCACAGGAGGTGGACATAGAGAAAGTGGCCCAGGCTGGCTGCCATGTACGAATCTCTCTCTCTCTCTCTCTCTCTCTCTCTCTCTCTCTCTCTCTCTCTCTCTCTCTCTCTCTCTCTCTCTCTCTCTCTCCATGAATATAACCGACATTTTTCATGTCAGCTCTTTGGATAAAACAGGAGATTTGCATTTACTCAACGGGAAGTCACAAGTTCATAAATGCAGTTTTAAAAGGAAGAGGCTGGGTTAGACAGTCTCAAAGGCTGTTTTAGAACACTGGGCGTTGTGGTACATGTCTGTAATCCCAGAATTTTGGAGGAGCAGTCAGGAGGAGTTAGGAGTTCAAGGTCATCCTTGGCTATAAAGCTAGTTTGAGATACAGGAGAGACTATCTCAAAAAGCCAGAAATGGCCAGGCTGTGGTGGTACACGCTTTTGATCCCAGCACTTGGGAGGCAGAGGAAGGCGAATTTCTGAGTTCGAGGCCAGCCTGGTCTACAAAGTGAGTTCCAAGGCAGCCAGGGCTACACAGAGAAACCCTGTCTTGAAAAAACAAAACAAAACAAAAAAGCCAGAAATGGGGACTAATCTTTTTTATTTCCTTGGATTTTTTTTTCTGGGATTTTTGGTTTTTTTGAGACAGGGTTTCTCTGTTTAGCCCTGGCTGTCCTGGAACTCACTCTGTAGGCTGGCCCCGAACTCAGAAATCTGCCTGCCTCTGCCTCCCAGAGTGCTGGGATTACAGGCGTGCGCCACCACCGCCCGGCTGGGACTATTCTAAGATGACATTTTCTACAACAAGCTAGAGGAATAACAGGAAAATGACTATAAGGATACAGAACTCTTCATGTAAAGATAACCTGATAACTCAGACTACAACGGAGGATGCAAGAGAAGCAATTTCTACAGAATTCTGCAGAATACCAGTGAAAGCACTAAAGTCAAGAGACAAATTATTAAAACATATTAGCTGTAAATGCTGTAAAGATGAATACCCTTATAACACTACACACAGCCGGGCGGTGGTGGTGCACGCCTGTAATCCCAGCACTCCGGGAGGCAGTGCCAGGCGGACTTCTGAGTTCGAGGCCAGCCTGGTTTACAGAGTGAGTTCCAGGACAGCTAGGGCTAAACAGAGAAACCCTGTCTCGAAAAAACTAAACCCAAAAAAACCAAACAACCATCCAAACAAATAAAAAAAACCCACCACACAAACCAAGAGTAAAGTAACAGCAGAAAAATATTCAAGGGACACTGACAGATAATTCATTCATAATGAAAAGAACAAACACTTGTGTGTGTGTGTGTGTTCATGTGTGAGTAATATGTATGTGCCAATCAGGCTGGGCTGGCCTTGAACTTAAGAGATCTACCTGCCCCAGCTCCCCATGAGCTGGATTTAAAGGTGTGCACCACAATTACTGGCCACGTCATTTTCTTTATAGTATGGTCACACTGCCTGTACTGAGAAACAAACCAAGCATGAAGCAATTTCAGTTACTCGATTCTCGATATTTATAAACTGTTCCCCCTTATCTGTTTGGTAATCTTCAATCCTAAGAAGTGGCTAGTAAATAAAGATGTATCTACACATTCCAGTTTCTCAAATGTAACAGCAACGCGGTGTGGAGCCATCTGCATTTCCTCTGGGAGATCCGACATCATCAATCACATTGTCAGTCACTGCAGATTTCTGTTATATACTTCCAAAGACAGGGGAAAGTAACTGTGTTTGGAGTAATCAATCTCAAGGAGGCTTAGGACTTCGAACACACAGCACTCTACAGAAAAAGTGCTTGCCTAGCACGGGAAGGCCCTGGGTTCAATCCCAAGCTAGAGAGTAAGCAAGAAGGGGAGCTAGGCTAACTTGGACTGGGGGTGCAGTTCAGGGTTCAAGTGCATGCTTAGCATGCATGAAATCTTAGGTTTGAGCTCTGGCACCGCCCCTCCCCCCAAGAATAATAAACTGGACTTGGATGGTCTGCCTTCCTCTCCATCAGAAACCTATGTAACTGGCCATCCAAGTTCCTTTAAAGACTAAGGAAGCCACCCTTGGTGTAGGAATCACTTCCGCATGCATTTGTCTATAAGCACGAACAATTACTTATGGAAGCATCCTGCTGCTATTTTTCTATTTCCTTACCAGAGACATTTCACTAGTTGCTTATGACAAGAAAGTAGTATGTGTTTGTGTCACGTATGTGTGCTTTTGTGAGTGGAGACCACAGGGGAACACCAGGTACCCTGCTCTATCACCCTTCATCTCATTCCTCGGAGTGTCTTGTTGAACCTGGAGCTAAGGCTGGGTCGCTAACTCCCGGCGATGCTCCTGTCTACCACAGTGCCTGGGGTTAAAATGCCACAACCACCATGTTTTTATGTGGGTACCGGGATCCAACTCAGTTCTTCATGTTTGCACACGGAACCCTCTGATTCTCTGAGCCATCTCCCCAGCCCCAGCTCTGGTATCTTTTTATTTAGAAGGAATCAGGGTTAGGTAATACTCTCTCACAGGTTTTCTTCTATCACCTAAATCTCACAAGGAAAACCCTGACTCTACAGCTTGTCATTATATGACTTGTAAAAATAAAGAACATACTTTTGCTTTAAATACCTGTTATAGCCCTGATTAATCACAGATTGCAAGCAAGATGGTCAAATGCCCTCATCCACACGCACTCTGTATGGTGCGCGGTCAAGCGACTGCACTGGAAAGGGAAGTGGGCTGGAGTTCGTGTATAGAACTAGCTGTTGCTATTTTAACCCCCGCGATGTGTGCTCGTCATTACCAGTTTGTCTTTCTGCCGTTCGCCATGGATGAGAAAGCCGCTTCGTCCGTTGCCTTCAGGGTGCATGACCTTACAGACCCCGACACGACTGATCCCGCCTCCTTCCTGTGGGAGCCATCCTCCGCTGGAGTCATCTCTGGTCATAACCACAGCCTTGACACGCACGATATAGCTGTCACTAGAACGACAACAAGAAAGGGCATGACAACGGTCTAGTAGCTGCAGAACGTGGTTCCCAGGGCAAGACAGGCACCAGCTAACACGTCTCTTGGCTTGTCTGCAGAAATAGGCCTGACAACAGCCTGGAATGGGAGCCTGCCTTGACATTTAGGAAAAACATGTAATACAATATACAAGTCCATCTTTAAAAATATACATGTTTCGCTTGTGAGTCTTGTTTCTTTTTTTTAAGATTTATTTATTTATTATATGTAAATCTTGTAAGTACTTATTATATGTAAATATTATATGTATATCTGTAACTGTCTTCAGACACTCCAGAAGAGGGCGTCAGATCTCATTACTGATAGTTGTGAGCCACCATGTGGTTGCCAGGATTTGAACTTAGGACCTTAGGAAGAGCAGTCAGTGCTCTTACCCACTGAGCCATCTCTCCAGCCCTACTTGAAAGTCTTTGAAGATACACACAGGCATAATACTCTCCAGCTTCTAGGTGTTAAGTATTAACTGAACAAATAAGTTAATCTCTAGAACTTGACATCAGAGTTGGAAAGTCAAGCCCATTACTTAAAAGGATGTTACAACTTAAATCTTTTAAACCTGGTTTACAATAAGTAACCAAGTGTTAACATTTTATGAAGCTAAGAATCCTATATAGCAAACAAAATCCACTTCTAAATCACGAGTCCCCACACACCACTTACACGGGTGGGAAAAGGCTTCAGTTCAACCTATGCACCTGCGGCCTTCGCTTATGTCTCCCCATCCCAGGCTAAATGTATGATTTCTGTCCTAAGCTCTACTGTGCCATTGCCAAAAACCCCTTTCCCCTCCCCAAAGACCAACATTAGTGTCCTTTCATTCTTTGTTGGTTTAAGATAAAATTAGTTACATTCTCGCTTTTTAAAAATATTTATTTATTTTATGTATACGAGTACACTGTAGCTGTTTTCAGACACACCAGAAGAGGGCATCTGATCCCATGACAGATGGTTGCAAGCCACCCTGTGGTTGCTGGAAATTGATCTCAGGACCTTTGGAATAGCAGTCGGTGCTCTTAACCGCTGAGCCATCTCTCCAGCCCAATGTTCTCCTTCTTTGCATGTAATTATTTCCCCCCCATCTTCTGTATGTCAGGCACTATATGCAAGAGTTGAAAAAAGCAAGAATGGGGAACAACCTTTAGTGTTTCCCAACCTCAGCTCTCAGGGACAGACGCCACAGTTTGAGAGACGATGTTCTGTCCCCATCATCACCCAGACTTTCTGTGATCCGCTACTGTGACGTCACTGCTTTCCCACACTCAGGCAATATCTTGTCCTCCACAAAAGCCCTGTGTGCTTTCTTCACCTCAACTCAGTGGAAGGCGCCCTGTGGCCACCCTCTCAGGCAAACCGTCTCGCCCTGATCTGCGATGGACCCCTGGAGCAGGATACCTGCTTTCTTAGTTCCTTCTTTTATTGTGGAGTCAAGGTCTTGCCCCGTAGCCTAGCCTGGCTTCAAACTCTTCTGCTTCAGTCTCTGAGTGGTGATATTACAGGTGTGTGTTACTAAGCTTTACCAGTCAGGTGAAACTGTGCGGGTATCCTATTTACATTACCAATGCCCCTGCAGAGTTTACTGACACCTCAGCATGTGGTGTCTTTGGGTTCTGGGACTCATCTGATGTCCTTGCACTCACCACAGCTTTCCGTGCCCAGGGCACCAGGTCAACCCCAGAGCTTATCACCAGTATAGGCACTACCTCCAAGCCTCATTTCCTCCCCTTCTTTTAGAGAGTCTCATGATACTTAGGCTGGTCTCGATCTTACTTCATAGACGAGGCTCGTTCGGTTTCTTGCCTCCATAGCCCCCTCAGTTCTGGTGTGTGCCGTCATTCACACACAGTGTCATTCACACACAGCGGTAAACATCCACTCTAATCAGACTCTCGCTCCTTCCTTCTTCTAGGACCAGGAGTCTCCTGCTCACGCTCTTCCCGCCTGCTTTCCCCCTCTCCACAGGCCACTGCCGCTTTCAGCACCATGGCCACAGGACTTATTCTAAGCCCCGATGACTTCAGCCAGTCTCCTGTCTCCAGCCTCCGAGGTGATGCATGTGCTTTGGTTTCATTGAGAAGACCAAGGTTGGTTGAGACCCGCCCCTGCCCATCTCACCTCCCAGCCCCCCATCACACCTTCCTGTCACACTGGCTGGGCCCACACTGGCATGCCCCATCCCTCCACCTCAGGCAACAACACCAACCTTCACCTTTCCAGCTAGCCTGCTACCTACCGAGGTCCAGGCCAATGACCACACTGGATGGCGACATGTCTTTGTTGCCATCTCCAGCAACATATGTCAGATGAAACTCTCCCTTCCAGGGCCTTCCCACACTTCAGCGGTTCTCTCTTCTGTGGCACCCCTTTTATTACCCTATGGTTTCTATGCTGACCCTACCTTGTCTTGAGGCTACTATACTGGTACCACAAATGGCATCTTCTGCTCGTGTCTGTCCAATCTCCCCAAAAACGAAGAGGTTGGTCAGATTGCTTCCTGTATCCTAGTAGCCCAAATCTTGCCTCCTGAATGCCACTCCCATCCCGATGGCTTCCTGGGTGGCCCTCCATGCCCAGTTCCAGGGCCTTGCCGCTGCCATTTCTCCTTCTCTCATTTCTCACTGTTCTCAGTACCCAGCAATCAGGCACTCTGTTTCTCTCGGGCCCCTGCACACCACTCCAGGAGAGAGCTCTTTCGTGACATCTTCTCTAAGTGGCACCTGTCCCCAGCCTCACGCTGCTGGCCTTGGAACCTACTTGCCCAGGATAAGAAGACTCAGTAGGCCCCTCAGTCGGCCACTTCGGTTCATCATGACAGGACCTACGATGGGATCTAGCCCACTGATAGGTTGTAGGGTCAATGGACTGAAACTGTAATATGAATAGGCTTTTAGAAATTGAAGCTAACAAAGTCTCTGTATCAATACTCACTTGCTTACAAACCGCAATAGCTTAACTGAGACACAGGTTTTTGTAGGGGTGGGAACTGACTGTAAAGCACTTGTACATTCCAGGCCACGGCTCGGGTACTGAGCTAGCGCCCCCTTTTTATAATTATATGTAAATTTCGTGTTTAACTACATTTATTTATGTGGGTGCCACACTGCATGTGTGAAGGTCAGAGGACAATTTGTGGGAATTGGGTCTCTCCTTCCACCACGTGGGTCCTAGGGATCAAAACTCAGGTCAGGCTTGGGGGCAAGTTTACCCTCTGAGCCACCTCTCAGCCAGTTCTTTGTATTGTTTTGTTTTAAGACAAGGTCTTACTAGGTTGCCAAGGCTGGTCTCCAACTTGTGATTCTCCAGCCTAAAGGTAATGAGGCATCACATCACACAGAAACTCAAGCCTTCCCAAGTAGTCCAGCTGCACAGAGTACCAGTGGCTGGGACCCTCACAGATGGCTGGGGTCACAGGCATGAGTTTTCAGTTCTAACAAGCTGGGCCTTCCTTCCCATGAATAGGTGGCCGGAATGAAGTGTCACAGCTATCCATGAAGCAGTGCGTGTAGACGGCACAGATCACACCCGCACCTCTATTCTATGCTCACCTCGAGATTTAATGAGCCTGGTCTTTGACAACCTAAAGAGGATTGAGAACACCGGGTATAGAGATGGCTCAGCAGGGAGAGGCACGTGTCACCAAGCCAGCCGGACAACCAATCATCTCCAGGACCCATGTGATGAAGGAGAGAGCCGATTCCCTTAAGATGTCCTGCCCTCCACACATGTGCCATGACACACGCCCCCAAATAAATGTAGTAGTGATAGCAACAGTGAACGTACTAGGCGCAATGTACAACAACACTGATAAAACCTACTGGGTGCCATGGGTTTAGTGTGTGTGTATATATATATATATATGTGCGCCATTCTGGAGAACCCCACATTTTCTCTCCATATGACACCAGTTCCAGAAACAATAAGAATCCCCAGGATTTAGAATTTTCTGGTATATACTATACTTTGTCAAACATTCCACGAGGGCATTATGAGCTCAACGCCACAGGCAATGACCGAGGTAGGAACTGAGGCTCTTCATACCACAGCTAAAGCTCACATTTTACTTTCTCAAGTTTCAGCTGTGCCTCCTTCATCTGAGGGGATAAAGTAGACATGAGAAGGGTAGAGAGCTACATCAAGTGTGCCACATAAGTATAAATTTATTAGAGATTAAAAAAAGAAAGTGCCCCAGCCCCTTGTTCCCAGGGGCTGACTGTGTGCTTTCTTCTAGCCTCCCAACTTGATTACTCCTAACAAGTGCCTTCCTTCACGGGGGTGGGGTGGTAGGGGTGGTGGGGGGTGGGGGTGGGTTACTGCTTAAAACCAGACATGGGCATGTATGATGTCTGGGTACTCAGCTGTAATGCCAGGAGACAAGCACTTCCTATCTGTGGCCCACTCCACACACTGCCTAAGCAGGACTCTGCAGTCAAATAGCTGCTCGAAATCAAACAGTACAGAGGGAAAACTCCCTGTCCTTTCTCCTTCCCTGCTTTGTAAAACTAATTAAAACAGTGGTGTGGGGTTTATTCATGGCTGCATAGCAGGAAGGCAAAGGACAGGCCAGGTCCACTTACAAATTACAATCTCTCAATCTCTCAATCTCTCAATCTCTCAATCTCTCTCTCTCTCTCTCTCTCTCTCTCTCTCTCTCCCTCCCTCCCTCCTTCCCTCCTTTCCACCCCCCCCCCCCTGGTACAGGTGTCTCTTAAAACATTTCAAATCAGCCAGGTGGTGGTGCAGCATGCCTGTAATCCCAGCACTCTGGAGGCAGAGGCAGGCAGATTTCTGAGTTCGAGGCCAACCTGGTCTACAGAGTAAGTTCCAGGACAGCCAGGACTATACAGAGAAATCGTGTCTCAAAAAAAAAGAACAAATTCAAAAACAACACAACAACCAAAACCAAAACCAAAAACATTTCAAATCACGCTACTACTTACTGTCCCCCTCCCCGGAAAAAAAAAGCTCCCCAAACTGGCAAACTTTGGATGTGGCCCCCAAATCAACTGAACGTGAGCTAGACCCAAACAGCCAATGTCATTTCCTATGACATTAGGTGATGACCACTTAAGCCAAACTGGCTGGACTGGGGACCTTTCCATTTAAATGTGCTTTCTATAAGGAAAAGCCCTTTCTGGTCCTAACATGCTGACTAATTTGTCCCACAACAACTCAAAATGAAAAGGCGGCAGGTGACTATGGCAGGGTCAGAATGCTGGGACTTCCTTTCCATTAATAGGTAACCTGAAAGAAGGGTCACAGGTTACACATGAAGATGTGATTGCACAGAAAGCAATTTCAAAATTGCTGTGACTTTTTTTTTTTTTTTTGGTTTTTTTTTTCGAGGCAGGGTTTCTCTGTGTAGCCCTAGCTGTCCTGGAACTCACTCTGTAGACCAGGATGGTCTCAAACTCAGAAATCCGGCTGGCTGCCTCCGACTCCCGAGTGCTGGGATTACAGGTGTGCGCCACCACCGTCCGGCCTGCTATGACATTTTACTTGGCCACATTACAGAAGTAAACAAAGGAAGCCACGATGAACTACACATTCTCGGTCCCGTGGAGGACCTGTGCTCCTGGCCGGGCTCCTTTGCTGCCGAGGACACTTCCTTGTGATTTTCATTTTCTTTCCGTAAGGAAGGCAGAGTCCACCCTGCAGTAAGGCAGCAATGAAGCCACTTGTCAAAGCCAAGGTGGCTTGTTTTCACTGGAAGGCTGACTTTAATCACAAAGGTGTGTCTCTAAACCACAGCACCCCTGCCCACTGAAGAATAAGTGTGCAGAGTGAAGGCTTTGCCGGCTGCCAGGCACCTGTGAGGATAGCATCTGAGTCTAGCCTCAGCAGCAGACAGGGTCATAAAACCCAGGATGGATGGCGCTGCCCGCACACCTGCAGAGGAAAGGGTTCCGTCTGCCATCTGTGACCCTCCGCCTCTCCCGCCTCCCTTCTGGGATTGAGCCAATTTCATACCACCATAAATCCTTCCCAGCACACCCCGGGGCAGGCCAGCCCTTATCACATCACGTGGCTTCTTTATCTCTCTATTATGCTATATACAGGGTTCACTTCCTTCAGGCCCTACACGATTCCACCAGACCCAGAGAGGAATTATTCAGGATTATTCAGGTCCCAGCCCCTCTGGCCCAATTCCCAGATGCTTCCTGAGCCAAAAACCTAGCTTCCCCTGGAGCTGGGCACACTTACTTTATTTCAATCACACTCCCCCCGCCCCGTACCCTAGGCCTCCTGGGGCCTACAGGTTTATAAAGGCATAGGGATCTCACCCAACTGCCCATATAGGTGTGTGCTTATGTTCCATGCCTAGTGAACTCTGTAAAATCAGTCGAGATTCTGTGGTGAAGTCACATATGCCGAGAAGCCAAAGGTGCTGCTAGTCACAGTCCACTCCTGACGCTCTTTCGAATGTTCCTCTGAAGTGTCAATTACTTAAAATGCCATAAACGATGACAAGCCCTGATTTAAAATAAATCATATATTCTGAACTTGACAAGCTAGACAAGTTATCCACGTGGTTTTCTGAGTGGTAGTTATAGGGTCTTCTGCTCCGTATGAGCATCCAAGGGAGAGAACATTTGCTCTGCACGCTTAAATGCATAGGAAATAAGGTCTCTAGACTCATTACTTAAGTGGTTACTACATGTCTGGTTAGTAGCTCATTATGGAAAAACAGTTTTAAGAAAAACCTCCTGTTGGATAGAAGATTTAGTTACAAAGCCGCCATTTCTGGCAGAGGGCTGTCTGGGAGGGCAGTCAGTCAACTCTCCTCTCCGAGGCTGATGTGAAGCATTTGGGTTCCTTTCTCAACACTAACCCTTTGCTTAGTAGGAGAAACTGTGTCCCTGATGTTGCTAAGGGAAGCTGAAGAGTGGGCGAAAATCACTTCAGAAAAAGGCCTGCCTGGAGATACTTCTGATCAGTGAGGCCAACCACAGAAGGGAACTCGAGAGCCACCTATGAAACTGCCCCTCCCCAGTATCTGGGAGCGAAAGGTCTGTGTACAGAACAGGCCAGTCTTTCAGCTGGAACTCAGTGCCGAGGCACAGAGCCATTCTGAGAAGAAGCAGGCCCCTGGCCCACTTCGCGAGTCCATCCCTAAGTCTCCAGCCCACTCCGGGAAACTGTGCCACACAGAGCGGACAGCTTCTATCTTCAGTATCTTTTTCATTTAATCGTACAGGGTAGGTTTTCAGAAATGGAGCCCCCAAATATAAAATGGTATCTAAAATGCCAAGAACTCTTAACTTTCACCCAGCAGGTAGGCCAAGGGGTCATGTTTACCCTGTAGGAGTCCTAGCCCCTCTGGGGTGCAGAGTTTCACCTTTTGCTCTGAATTGGCCAAGAATCTATGAATCTAAACCACAGAAAACATTTAATGAAATTCCACTATGGCCTTGAACCAATGACCCAGACACAGTGTTCACAAGTTACACTTGGAAGGTGAGGTCAGAGTCTGTCCACCTTGACACAGACACACGCGGCGTGAGCGGCCTCCATACTTGCGGCATATTCTAGCACACTCATGGGGCTCTGTCCCATCTGGTATCAAAGACGGCACACTTGAGATCTGAGCAAACAGAATTATTTGGTAATCAAACTGAATTATGAATCACTCTTCAGAATGAATGCTAGCAAGTGGAAGTTTGTTAGATCACTAGGCTGTTGGGGCTTTTATTTTCCTATTGAAGTTTTACTACAAAGCTACTGCTAAAAATAGCTGCGAACTCCTTTGTTACAGACAGGTAATTCTGATGAGAAACTTACACTCACCCACCCCTTAACACGCAGGGCCTACTGAGCATGCTCACACTGTTAGCCCCACCCCCTTAACACTCAGGGTCTACTGAGCATGCTCACACACTGTCAGCCTTTACATTATTATCACAATGTGCTGTAAATTTCTAATCTGACCTTTCACCCCCATGGCACAGGGAAGCCACAGCTCCAGGGATGCTGTGTAAGCTAATGCTAGCACATTCTCTTGTGTGGGGCCTGCTGCCCTGGCCCTAGAGACTTCCTGGGCTGTCCCAAGGTTGGGGTACCAGCAGTGTGCCACCAGCCAGTCTGGTCTTTCCTTTTTCTTGGCTGCTATATGCTGTGGGCCCTAGCTGCCAAAACCAGGCAGCTAAGCCAGAGGAAGAAACAGAAGCTGAAGTGAACCCAGGAAACTTTAGAGAGAGAGGCCCTGGAAGGGAGTAGACGACCACCACAGATCCCTGTCGGCGCTAACCCGGGCTCCTAGTGAGCTACAAGATCTATGGGCGGTTTGATTTCATGGCTCCCAGTAGCCCTCAGTCAGAGTGCCAGTTCCGGGGGCGAACTCGCGCCTTGCGTTCCCTCACAGCGCACAGCAGCTTACAGAGTTGTGTTCTTACCGTTCCGTATTGCATTTGACATGAAACTGAGGTACAAAACTACATCTTCACTGGGCGGGGGTGGCCTGCATGCCTTTTTTGTTTGTTTGTTTGTTTTGTTTTGGTTTTTCTGAGACAGGGTTTCTCTGTGTAGCTCTGGCAGTCCTGGAACTTACTCTGTAGACCAGGCTGGCCTCGAACTCAGAAATCCACCTGTCTCTGCTTCCCAGAGTGCTGGGATTACAGGCCTGCGCCACCACTGCCTGGCTGCCTGCATGCCTTTAATCCCAGCACTTAAGGCAGAGGCAGGCAAATACTCCGTGGTCAGCCTAGTCTACGGAGAGTTCCAAGACAGACAGGGCTACACAGAGAAATCCTGTTCTGAGGGTTGGAGGAAGTACCCCTCCCTCCATTGGTGTTTCTGAAAAGGCAATGTTAGAAGTGTTGTCTAAGGCAGGTGACCTAAAATAAAATACTCTTGGGTCACCCTCCGTGTCGGCGTGGCTTTCCCGAGTGAGTTAACCAGGGAGTATCAGCCCTGCCCAGGTGATTTTTTTCATGGTGTCTTTTGATTTCTACTGTTTTCTTTTAGAATGCCCAGTGCTTTTGTGAATACGCCGCACACAGCCATCAGGGAAGGGAGGCTCTTTTCTGGAAAATCTGAAGAGACTCTGCTTTCATCCTTAAAGCTGAAAAGCTCATCCGTCTGCCCTGGGACCCCAGGGAGAAGAGACCACGGGCACAGCCCAGGCCCCTACACCCCTCCTGTGACAGCCTCACATTCATCCCCGCTGTAGGCTGCTGACTGCACCCCTGTTATTACCACCGCTGAGTCTGAGACACTGGCTCCAGGGAGTTAAGCTTGTGACCCCCTCTGGCAACAAGAGCAGAGCCATCAGATTCAACAGCACGTGCAAATCACCATTAAAAAAAAAATCAAAATTCAACGGAATTCAAGAATTCTTTAAAAAATAAAAGGTTAAATAAAAAGAAAAAGAAAAGAGAAGAAATTCTCTTTAGAATCTTGCACCTAATAATTCTGCACCCCACTCTAGGTGGGTACATGACAAGGTCAGGTCAGGCTTTTTCCCAGCCAGCACGGTGCTCCATCCTCCCCTTCCTCCTCACCACCCCTCCCTCCTGTGATTTCAAGTTACTCCAGGACTGCAAACCTTGATGCCTTTGCTGTCCGTCACGTTGTTAAATCCACAGCATTATTCACAACCTTTTAAAATGTGAACACTGGTATGTTGGGGAAACCACACAAACATTTTATTCTAATAGTTTGTTAACATTCAAAATACCAACTGGAGGTAGCCCAGACTTTTTGTCCAAAAAAACCACTAAAACACAATAATTTTGACATCAGTAGTTTTGGAAATAAGCTTAAGTTGTTGTTGTTGTTGTTTTAAAAAAAGAATGCATCTAATTCTTACAAACTAAGTAAACCCTCACCCTAAAGGGGTGAGTTTCAGGGTGACTACTTTGAAAAACTTGGAGAGGAGAGAGTCCTGGGAGGTCAAAGGGTCAAATCTGAACTGAAATTCAGGACTTTGCCTTTATTGTCTGTCTGTCTGCTCTGGGGAGCCCAGGGTCAGCGTTCATAATTAACCATGATCTAAGGGATTTCCATCTGAAGACAAACTGACCCGCCCTGAGAAAACTCTCTCCTGTTTTTACCTGAAAGTAATTGTGCTCTTGGGTTTTCCCTTCACTGTTGCACAAACCATATTCCTGGTCCTGTTTAAACCTCAAAGCCAGTTAACAGAGACACAGAGAATGGTTCCCACCCCCATTAGGTACACCAGCAAATAAAACAAAACCAGTTCTTTAAAACGCAAACAGCAAAGGAAGTTACTTAAAGTTAATAACCTCTGACCCAGGGTTCCGACCCGCAGCCACAGACTTCTCTGCCTCCTTCTCTTGACTATTTTTTTTTTTTTGCTTTTGCCCTCATTATTGGAGAAAGCAAAGGAAGTGAAATGTCAGCAAGAAACCAGCAGACGGTGGCCAGGGAGTGTGAAATCTAGGTTTGTACTTTATCAATAACGCCCCGAACAGCCTGACTACTTCCGCCCAGTACACAGGTGTATTTCTTCCCTGACCCCTACCCTGTCCTCTTCCTAGGTCTAAAGGTCAGGAAATTACTTTACCGAATTCAAAACCTACAAACTCTTTTACCGGCCAGTTCTTCTTAAGATCTCTCCCAAACAAAAGGTGATAATTTAGCCCACAGGAAGGAAGGAAAGCCAGGACCCGCAAGCCACAGGCAGGGTTTTTACGAGCCTCACTTTATATTCTAGACAGATCCACCCAGAGTGTCCTTTTCCGGAGGCGAAGGCCAGTGATTCACTCTGTCCTCTTTCACCTTGGTTCGGGGTTCTGTCACCTCCTTTACTATGGAGGGGGGGGGGGGCTGAATCTCTACTCCCCAGCAGAAATTGGCTAGGAGGTAGTCATCCAATCATGTGGTGAAGTGACATTAAGCAACAGAGTTACAAGTTCCTCTTAAGCTAGAAAGAACAGGAGAGACTGAGTAGGATTCCTCATTCAGGGAGAAGAGGGACTGTTCAAGGTTACTGACGCGCCCCGCGCCCCCCCCCCCCCCCCCCCCCGCCCTGGCGCGCAGAGGAAGGGTGGGGAACCACTGCTGTCCACGCTGTTTACAAACAAGGGCTCTATACTGCAGGAAAACTCCCCGGCTTGGTGCTGTTGGGATTTTAAGATTTACTGGCTTAGGTAACAACTGTGAAGGAATTTTAAGTGAAGGAGAGAGGACAGCTGGAGGAGGGTGTGGGTCTTCTTGGCTGTTCCTCCTGAACAGAGCTCATTCCTTTTGGCATTTATTAGCATAGCTAGACCTATCCGGTAACACATCCCCTTCTCACAACTGGGTGTGACACTCCGAATCTTCTACTAAGCCACAGCCACTTCATATGCAAGACAGGGGGCAGGAGCCAAAGGGCTTCAGAGGTCTCTTTACAACTTCTGGATTTTTTTTTTTAATTGGTTTTACAGCCCCTTAGTGTAGCCAAGGGCTTTAGCAAACACATTACTGAAACATCCTGCAGAAGCAGAAAACTTGCAGTAGTAAACTCCAACAGAATACATTTAACAGAAAAAGACCAGAAGCCACTATGAGCGCAACACAGGCTCAGCTCCCACACTCAACCTGGAGCTACTGCGCAACCACAAAATTCCCAGGGCAAGGGAGGCCTACTGAAGATGGGCTCAGCGGCAGGGTGTTTGTCTAGAATGTGCCTGCGTCGCACATGTGCGTACACACACACTCTTACACACACACAGCATGAAAAACGCTTTTTAAAAACTAAATAAGCTGCATGTGTTGATGAAAGGCTGTAACTAGCATGGGAGGGCTTTTTCTTTTGTTAACCTGCACTGGTGTTTTGCCTGCATGAGTTTGTATGACGGTATCAGATCTCGGAGTTACATACACTTGTGAGCTGCCGTATGGGTGCTGAGAATTAAAGCTAGGTTCTCTGGAAGCACTGAGCCAGCTATCCAGCACCCCACCCCACCCCCGCCTTTTTTAGGTTTATTTATGTATATGAGTACGTAGTGACTATCTTCAGACATACCAGAAGAGGGCATCAAATCCCATTAGTGATGGTTGTGAGCCACCATGTAGTTGCTGGGAACTGAATTCAGGGCCTCCGGAAGAGAAATCAGTGCTCTTAACCACTGAGCCATCTCTTCAGTCTTTTTCTTTTTCTTTTTTTTTTTTTTAAATAAACACATTATAGTTATATTCCCAACGTTTAATTTCTTTTAAAAGATTTATTACTATATATAAATACACTGTAGCTATCTTTAGACACACCAGAAGAGGGCGTCAGATCTCGTTATGGATGGTTGTGAGCCACCATGTAGTTGCTGGGATTTGAACTCAGGACCTTTGGGAGAGCAGTCAGTGTTCATGACCGCTGAGCTATCTCACCAGTCCTCCAATCTTTTTTTTACAAAGGCAGTCTCACTGTATATTCTGAGCTGGCCCGAGACTCCCATATGTACACCAGGCTAACCTTGAACTCACAGAGATTGACCAGAAGTCAACTTCATAAAGCCATCATAGTGGCCAACACTTTAGTTCAGAAGAATAAAAGGTCTCTAACCTGCGGCTGGTCAACACCCAGCTCCCTATCCAAGGCGGAGCTCGCAAATGCCCCCTTCTTACCCTTCCACTTTCTAAAGATTAAATTTGGCTATTCAAATCTACCTGTGGGTGTGGCTGCGAGGACTTACAGAGAGGTCAGAGCTGCCGGTAGTTAGCGCTTCCCTTTCTACCATGTGGGCTCCAGGCCTCAAACTCAGGCCAAAAGCAAGAGCCATCTCTTCTGGCCTTCACCTGATTCTCTGGGGCAGTCACAATTTCCATGGCACCACAAATAAACCACCTCGCCTCTGGCAATTTCCTCCAGTGAGCAGGTCTTAGATGAGCTGTAACAGGATTGAATACAATCAACCTCAACCTTTATTACAAGGCTATTCCGCCTCAAAAGACTATTTCAAGCACATTCTCACTTCAGCATTCACAGTAAGCCAACAGGTGGCAGTAATCTAAATTTGTTCATCCGAGATGACTGTTAAACAATGTGGCAGCACACACAATGGGTCATTGTTCAGCCTTAATAAATGATGGCGTGGACAATGGGATGAATTTTGAGAAAGCGAAGCAAAAGAACCCAGTTAAAAAAAGGGAAAACAAAGGCTGGAGAGATGGCCCAGTGGTTAAGAGCCCTGACTGCTCTTCTAGAGGTCCTGAGTTCAATTCCCAGCAACCACATGTAAGGAGATCTGACGCCCTCTTCTGGAGTGTCTGAAGATAGCTACAGTATATTTGCATATAATAAATAAATAAATCTATAAGAAAAAAAAAAAAGGAAAACAAGCTGGGTATAAGCGGTTGTGCAAGCCTTTAATCCCAGCACTCAGGAGACAGAGGCAGATGGACTCTTGAGTTTGAGGCCAGACTGATCTACAGTGAGTTCCAGGGCTACACAAAGAAACCCTGTTTCCTTTAAAAAAAAAAAAAAAAGCCATTGTACCATTCATTCTGTTTACATTGCTATCTAAAAGCCATGGGAACAGAGAGTAATATGGTGGGTATCCTGGGCTGAGGAAGAGTCAATCAACCACCATGCGTGGAGTTTCAGTTTTGCAAAGTGACGTGTTCTAGAGATCTAGAATACATATAATCACTGTCACTGTGGTGTACACTAAACAGTCATTGAACTGGTAAATTCTGAGTACTAGGGTGTTAAAAAACAAAAACAAAAACAAAAACAAAAAAACATTTATTTGTGTGTATGGGGAAGGTGTGTTCATGTCACAATGCAGATGTGGAGGTCAAAGGGCAACCCGAAGAGTTTGTCCTCAGGCTCGGGGACAACTAGTGCCTTAAGTTTGCTGAGCCATCTCACTGGCCCTGTACCCTGGTTTCTGCCACGCTGAGAAGGGGGGCCTTGAGAGGTAAGGGAGCCACTTGAACTAGGTTCACAAGGTCTGGGCTACATGCAGGAACACTCCCAAAGCGTTATGGAGCGTCACCACTGACAAAGGTGACCATCAGCACGCGCACGGGGACCCTCTCCAGGGGCCACTTCCAATGCCAACGACGTTACACTCTGCTCTATTGCGTACAAGGCAGGTCACACACAAATGGAACTTCTCAAGCACTGGCTTTATTGACAGAAAATGGCTTTTCTTATAAAATCATCTAAAAAAAAAAATCAGACGAGTTAAATAGAACAGTGTGCCCCCAAACTCGGAGGCAACATTCTAAATAAATAAACAAATAAACAAATGGCTTGTTTATTTTCACGGGAACGTCTGAGTACCTGCATATATGCACACGTATCACTGTGTGTCCACAGTTTCTCCTGCCACTGTTGTTACAGGTTGTATGTCGCCATGTGGGTGCTGGAAACCAAACGGGGGTCATCAGCAAAGGCAGGCAGTGCCTTCAACACAGAGCCTTCTCCCAGCCTTGACAACAGTGTTCCTAATGAACACTTAACAGTCTACATATAACGCAATCCACAGACTCCCGAGATATTTTTAAGATTTTTTATTTCCTTTTATTTCTTCCGATCTTAGGTTTGGAGATTACTAAAAACAATTACAAAAGTTTTCTAACACTTCCATTTCTCCTCCATGGGAGTTAGCCGTGTTTTTAATATTACTCAAGCCAGGGGGGGAAAGGAGGGGGGCTGGCTTGATTTTTTTTCCCCCTTTGGAACAAGTTCCTGCCAGATTTTGCACACTGCAGCTCTTTGGCTGTGTGATGAGAACACGTGCCCACCCACAGACACTAACTCTGCTCCTCACCCTCCCTGAGCAGCCCGGGTGACACAGGCTGCTGTGCTCATCCGACAGAATTCACGAGCCCCAGGCCAGCAGCAGGGCCCAATGGGCCAGAGCAGCAGCAGGCAGGCAACAGAGGAAGCCAGTGTTTATAAATAAGGAGTGGGTGGGAAGAAGGGAGGGAAGAAGGGAGGGAGGAGGGAGAGAGAGGAGAAGAGCAGAGAGACAGAGAGTGTTTCCATTCTTTACAATTGCATGATTTACCTTTTGATTGGAATCTAAAGATAGTATCTCACTGAAATTTCTTCCACAGCGGTAAGACAGCAAGAACAGCAATCCCAGCACCACTCCCAGGAGGTGTAGCAAGGAAGGCTCCACTTACAGGCCAAGCCAAAAGCTCTTTCAGAGAGAGCTGAGGTGCCAGCCTCCTTCTGAAGTATACTGGCTCTCTCTATGGTTCCGATGAGCCACAAGGAGTCATAGGAACCCCAGAGAAGCTCACGTTCATGGCTCCTGTAACTGCCCCACCTTCAACCACAAGGCAATCTAGGTGTTAATGCACCGTCCTGCCAGCAAACTCATGCCAGGTAAAGGGAATGGTCGAGGTGGCTCGATGAGGGGTGGCCACACCCATGTACACCCCCAGAGGCTCGTGCCCTGAGAAACCCACAGGATGCTTGTCTTTGGCTTCTCTGAGCTGCACAGGAAACCTACACTTTCCGAATAATGACAAAAATTGCCTCCAAGTGTGTGCCCCAAACGTGAGACAAGCGTGACAGCCCGACACGGGCGATGCACAGGTAAAGTCTCTGCTGGAAGCCAGGCATGTTCTCAGCACACACTCATACATGCGAACGGCAGGGGCAGGCCGCAGACCCCAGAGACAGGACTCTCAAAAGCATGGCGAGTATTTTTAAATGTTGGCAGCTGGTCTATAGTGATTTTAAATTAGCTTGTTTTTATGAAATAGTTACTGAATGCATATAGCTGCAAGTGTGAATATAACTTTAATAGACCCTAAAAAGAGGAGGAGAGTCTTCCAACCAGCAAAAACTGGGAAGCTGTCTGTTCCACTAAGATACCATGGACACTATGCTGTCTTAGGACAGTGTGCTCCTTGACTGACACCTCCCAGAAAACAGAGCGGGAGAGAACATCTTTTGTCTACACCACTTGGCTTGGTTCAGAAAACACGGTTATCAAAACCATCAGGTGGATTTTGGGGTAGAGCATTTTTTCAGCAAGCAAACTTAAAAGAGGTTGAGCCTGGGTCTAAGTGTGCATACAATTTAAGTGCTAGCCCATGCCTCTCATCAAGGGCAGCAAGTTCAATCATTACCCACTGACTACTTCTAAGCTGGAGAACAAGACCTTTGGTAGCACTGGTAGCTTGGTATTCTTCTCTCAGAAGAGAAAGAACTCTTAAAGACCATGGTCGCCCTGGGCTGATGGCTCGGTGCTCAACATCAACGGTACCTCTGGGAGCCGTAGTCACAGCTCATGTACAAAGCTCAGAGATCTGGGAGAACTGGTCCTCACCGGGGCTAGTCCTAGTAAGACGAAGAATGGGAAAACAGGATGTTTTCATAGAAAATACCAACCAACCAAGAGATTTAGTCTCCCTAGGTAGCCTGGAACTTGCTATGTAGACCAAACTGACTATGAACTCACAGATGTCTGCCTGCCTCTTTTATGGTTTTGGAGATGAGATCTTATACTGTAGTCCAGGGTGGCCTGGAATTTACAATAATCCTCCTACTTCAGCTTCCTGAAATTATAGGCAAGAGTCATTATGCTTGATGAAGTTTTGATAATGTGAACCACAAACTGATTATGGCTTTTACCAAAACTCTGGGGGGACCTCATTTCCTTTATATTTTTTAAAAAAGCTACCAAAACTATGTATTCTAGTCCAGTTAACAGGCTCAAAGTAACTTTCCTGACCTTGAAACAAAATCTTAATGAGAAGGAAAAAGGCTCTCATTTTGAATCTGAAATATTTTTAATATCAGCAAGTGCTATTATTGAACGTGTACTATATATACATATATGCAACACAAAAATAAACACTACAGATGTGGGCAGGGAATTCTTAGCCAGACCCCCACATACTCCAAACACTATTCTTCCTCATTATCGTTCTTGACCAAAATTAGCAAGTTACGGCATAACAGGTGGCTTTCATTTATAGAATGTAAAATTAATGAAATTTAAAGGTGGTTTGTCTTGAAAAACAAGCTGGCCATTCTTTAGAAGAAAAAAAAAAGCACACTTTAATCTACAAACAAATCTACACACATAACATACTGGGCTAACTCCTTCCAAAATCCCTGAATGTGCTGAAACCAATAAATGAAATAAATCTGTTTACCAGTTTAAAATTCATACATGTAAAGAAAAACAAGGCATTACTATAGGTTCTATGATAACAGAAACAGGGACAAAGCCTGCCTTGCTCTCCAGATTGGTAATTCCAGATCTGTCTGATGCTTTCTCCAAGTGACGCAGGATTTACACGAGAGGGGACTGTGTAGTCAATGCTTCATCTAAGGCAAATGTATGGGCAGCGGAATTAGAGGTCCTGACCCAATTCGGAGAGACGGTCCAGCAGGGCAGACATAGCACAGATATAAACTAACTAGAGCATCTGTCCCGGACAAGGAGGACTTAAAATATGAGGAGACACTGAACAGTCTGTCGACACACATAGGAATGTTTAATATACTCAAATAAACAAGGCATGTGCCTCCACTAGCCAGGCATTGTATAAATTTAGTGAGTGAAGAAAAGAGAGAAGGTCAGACAGGCAGCCACAGCCTCTCAATTATGTGCAAAGATCCTCCAGGTCATGTGGAAGCTCTAATTAAAGGCTGCTACCAAATCCTCACTCCCTTTTCTTCTACCTTGGAAAAGTTAATGCCCTGATTCAGTACTAGCAAATTGTGATCAGCAAAAATAAATATATCCACTCAGGAGGGGAATAAAGCTTTCTTGCATTAAGCCACGCAAGGGAACTGGGGGCTGGGCAAAAGGTGCCATAAGATATTCATAATTAGACTGTTAACACCAGATAATATCCCCCAGCTACGCCCTCTGCTTATCCATTGTTTCAACATTCTAAGCTACCCACCTAGAAGGTCTGGTGTCCTTCTGTTTCTAAGCAGCATCTTTAAAACTTATTCATGTAAAATGCTGGGTTAAAGCCATTTTGATGTGAACCTCTAAGGAGATTCAGAGAGGGAAATGAATGAAGAAAAACTCTCCGACAAAAGATCAATCATGTGGGTGATCACACACACGACATACACACACACCACAGGTTCCTGAGATAATTTTTCTCCCATAAGAATGTTACAAGCAAACACTGGAAAGGCTCAACAGAGAGGAGGTCAAGGAGAAACTACGACCCAAGCAAACAGAGGCACATACCTGCCCGGAGATGCCATTTCCTCTACATCGCGGAGTCCAAGGGCTGTCCATTAGCATCATCGCTACTATAAAGCTTCCGATAAAAATGGATCCTCTCTGGCTGACCTGAGAACCAGCAGGCTGCTGAGAAGTAGTTTCCCCCATATATGATTCAGTCTCCTTGACGAATACACTGCATTGTACTGGATGAGTCATCGGCGGGTTAGAGTCCGCATTTCACAGGCTCCTTGTCATTACTCACCAACATCCTGCTCCTCAAAAGTAGAAACCAGGAGGCTGACAGCGGACAGATGCTCTGGCTTTTCAATTAAAATATGGTTTAAAAAATTCCTGTAAGTTACAATGATCAGCCATGGACAGCTGTCCGAAATGCACAGGAAGCCAATCTCGTACACAGCTACCTGAGATTCCAGTCTGCAGACCCACACGTGTGAGCAGAACGGAGCTGATGGCTGCCCTACCACATGGTGTTGTTGTTCATAGCCGTCTCTCACATGGGTCTGCTGGGGGCTTTGTTGATTACTGTGTTCCTTTTGTGACCACTGTCACTATTCAATCCACCCTGGCCTCAAAATCACCATCCTCCTGCCTCAGCTTCCCTAATGCCGGTATTACAGGTGCATGTGACAATGTCCACCTTGATTCTTGGGCTGTAAGATTACCAATAACAGGACTTATAGTAACACACTCCTGTGGCCCTCCAGCCCGCAGGAAGCTGACACAGGAGGACAAGAGCCCGGGGCTTGGGTTACAGTGAGACCATTTCTCCAAAATAAGGAAGTAGTGACCATACAGGGAGCTGGGAACGTGCCTCTGTTGGTAGAACGCTGACATAGCATGCCTAAGCCCTGGGCGCCTCTCTACACAGTATACACCCGGGTGTGGTGGCACATTCCTAGGCACTAGGAAGGTCGAGAGGAGCTCAAGGTCAACCACAGCCACTAAGAGCTTGAGGTTCAGCTTCAGACTCATGAGGCCTGGCCTCAAAACTTATAATTGCTGAAGTATGTCAGTGCCAATAGGAAATGATATATGAGATCTGTTATAAATATTTTACACCCCCCTACACACAATAAGTAGTATAAAGGCAGGAGGTTAAAAAAAAAAACAAACAAACAGGAAAACTTGGATAAACTAGTGCATCTGAGACTTCTTTCTTTCTTTTGAGTTATCTTGGCAACTCTGCATGGGATATTTACACGCGTGTTCTCTTCGGTCCCTAGGATGCAGTGTGAACCAGAACAAGGGCCATTTGACTTGGGCATGAAGCGTCCATGCTTGTGAGTCGGGGAGAGGATCCCTGTAGCCTGACACCCTGTGGGTGTGGGAGCCAAGGCTGAGGCTCGAAAGTCTTCCAGCTGGGATGAACTACAGGCCCTCGGGCTGCTGTGAAGGCTCCACCAACACTGGAGTGAACGGCTGGTGTTCCTCTCTGGCGGATGAGAGCTTCCTTGCGCTCTGAAGCCATGCTCATGAGCTCAGCTGTAACACTGAGGGAGAGGCGTCCGTTCCGGGCTTCCTTGTAAGGCTTTGGCAATGTTCCCTGAGAACGTGTGTAAGTCACATCCCTAGTCCCTTAGACCAACAAAGCCCTATGGAAGGCGGCAGTGCTGGCTAAACTTACTTCATGCTCCAATCATCTGGAGAAGAGGGCTTTTGATCTCATAGCTGAGAAAGTGAATCTAGGGGTTTTGTTTGCATGCTAATCAAAACTAGAAGAAACCGACTGTCATTTCAAACACTCCTAGTTGATGAACTGTGAATGCAGGACAAGTCACTCTAGGGAACAGATGATGCCCTACTAAGTCCCAGATCCCTCCCTCAAGTTCTGAAACTGACAGCCACCTCGGCCAATCACCAACTCCAGGTTTCAAAGGATGTGGTCTAATAGACTGCAAACTGGCCACAAGAGGTAGGACAGCCCCATGCCACACCAAACCTCACTAATCCGGAATGATTTGGATGAATGAGTCAGATGGAGTGTGGGACCTAAGGACAGAAAGCTGAGCAAAACACTTTCTCACAATTCCTGACTTTATATAGCGGCCCTGAGGCAACAGGCAGTCAGTCACATGGAGGTCGATAGCTCTCTAGTATAAGGAGTCTATGATTATGCATTTTAAAGAAATAAACCTATAGCTCTTTAAGGAGTTTTATAAATTAGGAGCTGGTAATGGAGCATAGCTGGCAGAGTGCTGCCCAGTAATGTAACACTGTCATAATAATATAATGTAACACACTTATCATAGCACTGGTGAAGGAGGTGCAAGATCATCCTCAGTTACATACTGAGGCTAGCCTGGGCTATATGAGACACTAGTCTTGAGGGGAGGGAGAGGCTTTTCTAAGTCAGAATTCAGTAATTAAAAATACAGAAATAGCTTGCGCGCCCGTGGTGGTGGCACATGACTTTAGTCCCAGCACTAGGAAGGCAGAGGCAGGCAGATTTCTGAGTTTGAGGCCAGCCTGGTCTATAGAGTGAGTTCCAGGACAGTCAGGGCTACACAGAGAAACCCTGTATTGAAAACAACAACAACAACAAAAACAAAACAAAAATAGAGGTAAGGGCTACTGCGCAGTTGAGAATTGTAGCTCAACACCTTGAGCCCATGTCTAAAAGCCAGGTGCTAGCCAGCCAGGGCGTCGTGTGACTTTAATCCCAGCACTCTGAAGGTAGAGTGCTGGAGGATCTCTCTGAGTTTTGGGCCAGCCTGGTCTACAAGGGGAGTTGCAGAACAGCCAGCATTGATTCTGGGGGCGGGGTGGGGTAGTCGTGCAGGTGTTACAGTGTGTGCTGGTAACACCAGGGCAGGGCAGCAAGCTCAGGAACTGTGACACTGCAGAGGCTGACACCTGGCCAGCGGCCTGGCCCCCAGGTGAGCCCAGGGTGAAAGGCCCCATCAGAATAATTAAAAATAAACTGGACAGGGTCATGGAACACGCAGAGCCTGTTCTCCAGCCCCAACATACATATACACTGGCACCTACATGCCAGCAGGCAGGCACACACACGCGGGAAAACCAAAATAAAAATAAGCAAACCCAGCAGTAAACGTGTGAGTCCACAGAGAGAAAGAATATAAGGTAAATCGGAACTGTAGTCACTGGGCAGAGAAAGAGGGAGGTCCCAGTCCGTCCCCCCCCCCCCCGAGACAGGGTTTCTCTGTATAGCCCTGGCTGTCCTGGAACTCACTCTGTAGGCCAGGCTGTCCTCAGAAACTGCCTGCTTCTGTCTCCCAGAGTGCTGGGATTACAGGCTTGTGCCACGTTTCTACAAGTATGAAATACTTTAAAATAAAATTAAACATACAAAAGAAAATATATAACCTACGAGAAAAACTGTATGTATGTATGTATGTATGTATGTATGTATGTATATCATGATAGGGGCTGGAGAGATGGCTCAGTGGTTAAGAGCACACTTGCTGCTCTCGTAGGGGACCTGAGTTTGGTTCCCAGCACCCACTTCAGGTAGCACCCAACATCCTATACAGGGTACTATGCCCTCTTCCGATATCCATGGGTAATAATCCACCCCCCCCCACACACACAAACATACTGAGAAAACAGACCTATATCCCTGTGTTGATGAGAATATTATTCAAGCTCATGTAGCCTTGAATCCCTGGGGTTTACGTGGCCAGAGAATAAACACATCCTCTAAGTGTATCCGGCTACAGAACGAGGATATCCAGATCTTCAGCAAGCCCATCCCACACCCTCACCACCCACCTCTGCTTAGCAATTACCCACCTCACCTGACCATCTAGAGTGGCCCGTGCCACCATCTAAACCTGTGAGGAGGAGGAGGAGGAGGAGGAGGAGGAGAGGAAGGAGGAGGAGAGGAAGGAGGGGGAGGGGGAGGAGGAGGGGTTGGCAGCCGGAGTGGTTTGTACGAGGAATGTTCTCCACTGGTTTAGTTATTTGAGCATTTGGTCCCTAGCTGATGGTGCTGTTTCGGGAGATCACACGGATAGAAACGCAGAGCCGACAGCCGTCCGGATGGATGCCTGTTGCCATGCCTACCTCGTTGGCTCACCCCTGGAGCCAGAGCATAATCAACTCTCCTGTAAGTTATTTTTGGTTATGGAATCTTATCACAGCAACAAAAAGTAAGCAATACAGAATAATTCAGAAGTCCAGGTCAATGCTGACATTCTCATGAGTGAACTGGCCCTGTAGTGGCCATTTAAGGTGCAGCAACACTGGATCTTGGACCATGGAGATCAGTAGGGTATTTTTGGCCTCTGGGCTCCCATACTTTCACATGGTCATTTTCTAGCATGGTAGCCAAAACAGCCAGGAGAAACACAGCAAACTGGCCTCTGGTTTCTTTCCTTTCTTTTTAATTTTTTTTTTAAATGTACATTGGTGTTTTGACTGCATGTATGTATGTCTGTGTGAGAATGTCAGATCTCTCCCACAGGAGTTATAGACAGGTGTGCACAACCATGGAGATGTTGGGAATTGAACCCAGATCTTCTGGAAGAGCAGCCAGTGCTTTTAACTCCTGAGCCATCTCTCTAGCCCCTGACCCTTGGTTTCTTTTCTTTTCTTCCTTCCTTCCTTTAAGATGTCTTTATTATATGTGAGTATACTGTAGCTGTCTTCAGACACCCTAGTTGAGGGCATCAGATTTCATTACAGATGGTCGTGGGCCACCATGTGGTTGCTCGGATTTGAACTCGGGATCTAAGGAAGAGCAAAGTCAGTGCTCTTAACTGCTGAGCTATCTCTCCAGCCCCCTTCTTTTATTTTTCTAAAAGACTTCTTTTTGTTTGTTTGTTGTTGTTTTGAGACAGGTTTTTCTGTGTAGCTTTGGCTATCCTAGATCTCAATCTGTAGACCAAGCTGACCTTGACATACAGAGATCCTCCTGCCTCTGCCTGCTGAGTGTTTGTGCCCTGTGTGTGTGTGTGCAGTGGCAGTGGAGGCCATAAGAGGGAATCACATCCCTTGGAACTGGAGTTACAGGTGGCTCTGAGCCACTGTGTTATGCTGGGGACTTAACCTGGGTTCTTTGCAAGATGCTCTTAGCTGCTGTCAACTCTGCAGCCCCACACAGTCTTCAGGCTCTTGCCATGTTTGAATTTGTCAAGTTTTTTTCCCCCTTCTTCTAAGCTGTTATATTGTATTCTGTTTTTTAAAAACAAATACAAGCCAAAGTCAAGATCTGAAAGTTATCATGGGTCGCAAGGCACTGTAAGTAATAAATACTCGTAGTAAGAACAAAATGCACTCAGAACTCAGGTGTCTTGGCTCAAAAACCCAGGCTTATTTAGTCTTCTCAGAACCTTTCTTTTCCCTTACTGTAAAATGAGTTTATATTATTGATAACCTCATAAAGCCATCCTTTCTCAGGTAAAATGCTATGTTTATTTAAAACTTAATTCCTAGCTGAGTGCGGTACCACAATTTGTAACTCCTGGCACTCTGGAGACCGGGACAGGAGGATCAGGAGTTTGAGGTCAGCCTTGGCCAGTCTGGTAACGGGAATGCCTGGGGGGTGGGGGTAGGGGTTTGAGAGAGAATAAACTAACCAAAAACTGAATAAAACCAAACCTTATTTTCATTTTGAGTATGAAAAATGCAAACTCCACAAAATGTTCACTTTATTCTGTAGTTCACAAATATATGAAACAAAATTTTGCTGGAATGTATATATGTATTTATTAAGGAAAGAACTACATAGGAAAAATTACATTGGAGGGGGAGGACTCGGGCATAGTGGCAATGGACCACTCTAATAGGAATTGCATATTAAAACCACAGTGTTTAACAGAATACCTGCAAAAAATGTTGCAGAAGCAAGCCAGATGCACTTACCTGTGTTAGGGGACAAACTCAGAATAGGGATCAGAAAACAAAACCAGGTTTCTCCTGTCAAAATACGCAGCAGCAGCTGGAAGTCTGCCGTCCTCGCGCGATGCTGTGGGTGGGTAAGTGTGCTGTGGTAAACAGGCTCAGCACAGGGTCTGGCTCTTCAGCACACATGACAAGTAACAGTGATGAGGATGCTCGCAGTGTGTGTGACTTCCTCTTGGGGTGGCCAGCTGAGCCACCACACCCCTCTGACAACATATATACTGCGTTCCAGAGCTGCAAACTTAGAGCTGAGCAGCTGTGACAGAGAAAGTGACCCTCTTACTAAGATCTGGTCTGATAACTCCTTTGTGTGTGTGTGCCTGTGTCTGTCAGCAAAACATACAAATGCAAATAAAAAAAATACCAGGCAGTGGTGTTGCACACCTTTAAGCCTTTAGCCAGAGGCAGGAGGATCTCTGAGATTGAGTGTCTCCAGCTTGTCTGGTCTGCAGGGCAAGCTCCAGGACAGCCAGGGCTACACAGAGAAACCCTGTCTCATACTCCTCAGCCCAGAGTGTCTGTCATTTATTGGTCCGTCACTTTGCTCTGGAATTAGATACTCAAATGTTATCTGTGGTCCTCTACAACTCATGAGCTATAGTTCAATGGGCAAGCCTACACCACCTTCGCCTGCAGGGGAACTAAAGCCAGTGGTTCTTGTACCCTGACTGGCTTGCTCAGAGAGTCCCCTCCCCACTTCGGAGTTTAGTCCACCAGATGTTGTGTGTAAGGTCACAGCCATGCCTCCCTCCCCCAAGCACATCTGTGCCGTTTACAGAAACCACATGTGTCCCAGGAGTGTGAAACAAGAGGCGAAAGATGATCGGGAAAGAAACCCTCAGGAAATGAGCAGACAGGAGTGGGTGATACTTTCTAGGAGGCTGGACGGCCACGGGAAGCATCGAGAAAGCTGCCAAGGGCCTTAGGAAAGGCGGGCTGCACAGCTCTGCTGGTGTAAAAGGGCCCCACAAGGAGATGAGTACCAACCAGGGAGAGGAAGGGCAAGCCTCAAAAGACGGCCCCGAGAAAGCCCTGCATACTCACGATGCACATTTTCTTTGGCAGGAAAACTTGTTTATTTGGGGAAAAATGAATCCACAGAATTAATGGATAATGCAGGTGAAGGGACCCCTGGGACCAGTCTCTGGGAAATCTGAACAAAAGAAACCATTCTCCGGCATTCACTTACGGTCTCTTGCAAACAAAGTCTTGGCCAGCTGCTAGGACACAGATGAAATCTGGGGGTATGAGGAGAGCTGTCTTTCTGCTGGTCATGTGCTGCTTACAAGCCAGGCAGTGGTGGCGCACGCCTTTAATTCTAGCACTTGAGAGACAGAGGCAGGTGGAATTCTGAGTTCGAGGTTAACCTGGTCTACAGAGTGAGTTCCAGGACAGCCCACAGAGAACCCCTGTCTCAAAAAACAAACAAACAAACAAACAAACAAACAAAAAAACCCAAAGCAACCAACAACATGTGCTGCTTATAGAGATACCCAGGACAGCCCAGGGCAGGGATGGCACCTAGAGGTACAGATTTATATTCTTACCTCCTGAGAGAAGAGTCAGATATGTTGGCACTGTGATGAACAACTTCAGGCAAACTCAGTATTCTGCAGTACTGACCTATTGTCTAACTGGCTCTCCGTGGTTCATCCACAAGAGTTTGGATCAGCCATGCTCAGAGGCCTGCGTTGATCAGATGCATATGGGCCAATGCCCTGAACAGTTTCGTCCATTTTCCTTTCATGAGACCCTATGATGTGAGGACCCGAGACAGGACTGTGGACTCGGCCCAGCTGTCCTTAGGAAAAGACAAAGGGAACCCACATTTATCCCATGTCCACTCTATGGGGTGGGTCATAGCATTTTGCTTTTAAATTCGGTTCCTGGTTGGCATGGAGCAGACATGGGCTGCACTGGTGCACTGATGCCCTCTACAGGGTCTGTGGCACAGAGCATTATATTGAAGGGCTTTGACAAGTCACACTGGAAAACCACAGGAGGAGCCAAGGGCTTGATTAGCAAGGGAAAAGGGAAAAAAGCCTGTATTCAAAGTGCTGATTCTACACTCAGCTGGGCTCAGATGTCTGAGAGAACCAATTTCCCCTTCAAGCCTAGAGCAGGTATGCAGAGGGCCATTCAGGGCCATGGCTGACTCCTCCCAGGACCTGGACTCAAGACAAACCAAACCTGCACTAGGGCTGAAATATCAAGTTAAAGGGTTGGGGCAGGCTCAGAGCCTGGGAAGGCAAACAGAGGCAACAGGGAGGACGACTGCTCCCTGCATTTGGTACCTTACAGAGATCTCAAGCCACGAACTGGTGTTGTACCAGATGCTATTCTGCCCAGACTGGCCCACTCTGTGTCTTCGCTACCTCCAAGCCCTAAGGACACCTGAAGGTGCCCATGAGCTGCCCCAGCCCAGGAACAAGGCTGGTGAGATGGTTCTCTGAGTAAAGGGGCTTGCTCTTATGACTAGAGTTTGATCCCCAGGGTTCACAGGGCGGAAGGAGAGAAATGACTCCTCAAAGCTGTCCTCTGACTCTCACACATGTTCCCTCCTTTAAAAGGACAGAACAGTTATGGTGGTGTGCACCTTAATCCCAGCACTAGGGATGCAGAGGCAAGCAGGTCTCTGAATCGGAGGCCAGCCTGGTCTACACAGCAAGTTCCAGGACAGCCAGGACTACAAGGTGACCTCCTGTCTCAAAACAAATGAATTGTTTTTAAAAATCCCCTCTTCTGGAGAAAAATCTACTGCCCTATTTAAGGTCAGTCATCATAAAACATTATCCAATACTCAGGTGGCTTCCTAATGGAATGAACCTTCTATAAGGAAGCCATCTTTGTCAAATGGCTAGACAGATATTTGGCCAGTCTCTTCTGGGAATTCTCCGCAATGCGCCTTAATAATTTATCTGTATAAACAACATACAATTCACCGGATTAAAAGGCCTGAAAGTTAATCCTATGAGTAGCAGTTGGGTTGGGCTCTGTCACTGGCTATGTATGAGTATAGATAAGGAAAGACAGACAGACAGACAGACAGACAGACAGGAAGGGAGGGAGAGAGAGCTGGAGAACTGGAGGGGTGCTGCGAAACATGTGAGAGTTGTGTTCCAACTTTATAAAAATCAATAATCAACAACAACCCTAAATTGGGTGGTGCACACCTGCAAGGCCCACACTTAGGAGGAATGCTCCCAATTTGACGGCAGCCTGGACAATAGTGAGTTTCCCGCCATCCTGGACTAGAGATCCTGTTTTTAAAAAACACAAATAGGTTGGTTGTGACGTAGTGGTTCATACCTTTAATGCCAGTACTCAGGAGGCAGAGGCAAGTTCAGAGATCTCTGAGTTCAAACCCCACCCACCCCCTTAAGAACCAAAATAGTATCTGACCAGGTGGCTCAGCAGGTAAAGGCCTTTGGTGTCAAGCCTGACCACATGACCCACATAATAGAAGAAGAAAAGTAACACCTTGCAAAGTATCTTCTGACCTCCACACGTGCCCACCCTTGCTCCCTGCCTACAAACAAGTAATAAACAAAAAGAACTTTGTCGGGGCTGGAGATGAAGCTCACTGGAGGGCAGCTGAGGTATCACGACTGAGGTTCTATGTTCTTCCCGCCTAAAAATGATGAGCAACGGGGAAGGGGAGAGATGGAGCCCCAGTGTGGCAGTCAAGACGGTCCTCACACCCAACTCAACTCACAATTAACTGGCAGATTCAACACTCAGCAGAGAGCAGGAGACTGAAGACATTCAAATGCCGCTGTCTTCCACACCTGCTAATGTGACCTTGACTTTGTGCGGAAACTCAGAGTGCAAGCCGATCTTCCAGCATAGCTCCTAAATGTCTGCGTGCTGCACATATGCACGCCATCACTGGCGTGTCCCAGCACTGCACGCGTGGGAATCAGTGTGGCTTATTCAGATTACATCCAGCGTTGCCACCAGGCTTCAAGGGCCACCAGCAAGGATGAGGTCTACCCGGAGTCCAGCTCTGTACAAAAGAGGCCGGTGTTGCTGGGAGAACAAGTCCCTCCCCCGGTCAGTGTACAGTCAGAACCTTCCTGGCGTGGCACTTATTTAAGGGCTGATGGTGCCATTTGCAAAGAAATCTTAACATAAGTATCCGGTACTAAGCAAGAGGGAAGGGAGGATGCAGGACAACGTGGACTCCACCCACTCCAGCTAAGACTAGGACGCTGGAGCATGAATGGGGGAGACATTACAAGACGTGCCCTTGTGCTAGGGCTGTGCATACTTGAATTTGTCTTCCAGGAAACTGCTGACCAAGGGTCTTATTTCTGATGCCCCAAGATTCCCCTCTGCCCTTCTTCCTCAGCTCAGGAGGGAGGGAAGCGTCCCCGGATTTCATTCCGTGAGCCCTGCCATTAGGACTGAACCCAGTGGGAAGGACAAGTGTCAACACTTGAATATTCTAAACTACCAGGCTGGGTCCCGTTTTGCTGCCACTCAGAAGCCGGAAACAAACACACTATCAATCTGGTGGACAGAAGGCCAACAGATAAGCAGCCAGACAGTCCCCAGGCAGAGGCCACAGCCTTCTGAAAACCCCAGCTAACCACACGGCAGGGCAGGGCAGGGCTTGGCTTGGCTCTGGGCCTTCCCTGTCCCCTCCAGATGTTAACCTCCAGATGCTGTTGGCTCCTCTTGTGCTTCAGGGCGAGGAAGGGAAAAGTCTGAGGGCTTCATAACAGAACTGAGTATTTATCGTGTGTGGCCAGGCCAGGCATTATGAGGAGAACAGCAGTCATATTCCATTGGCTGATCATAGCCTTGCTGGGGTCACAGCAGGTCAGATTCTGAGGTGTTTTAGTAAGCAATGGTGAGAACTTACAACACAGATTAACTGGGACATAATAAAGCCACCAATTTATCTGACAACGTAAACACAGACAGACATTTTAGCCGATTGCTCTTCGATTCATAACTCAAAGCTTAAGAAGGTACATTCTATCACAGTCTGTAACTTTAGCCCTGCTCTCACCATCAAGACTACAGGAGTCATACGTTTTTTGGTAGGCCAAGATATAGCTTAGTTGGTAGAGTATCTGGGCAGCAAGCAAGAAGCTATGGGAATAATCTTGCCCAGCATGGCATAAACCCAGGCGTAGAGGCACATGCCTGTGGTCCCAGCACTGCAGTGGAAGGGGGAGGGCTTATGAAAACACTCCTCCCCTACGCACACACAATCATAAAGCATACTTTCCATAGTCTTCGGACCTTGACTTTAAGAAGTTGATTATTGGGCCGGGCAGTGATGGCGCATGCACCCAGCACTTGGGAAGCAGAGGCAGGCGGATTTCTGGGTTCAAGGCCAGCCTGGTTTACAGAGTGAGTTCCAGGACAGCCAGGGCTACACAGAGAAACCCTGTCTCAAAACAAGCAAGCAAACAAACAAACAAAAAAGAAGTTGATTATTTTATGTGTACTGGCATATCTGTGCACTACGTGAGGAGGTCAGAAGAGGTTGTTGGACTAGAATCACAGATGGTTGTGCTAGGAATTGAACCTGGGCCCTCTGGAAAAAGTTAATGTTCTTATTAACCTCTGAGCCATCTCTCTAGCCTTGGTTTTTATCCGTTTGATCTTTCTAAACTAGAACACAAACCACCCAACTTTTTTTCACGTATGCACACTACGATAAGGATACGCGATTTTGTTTAGCGACTGTCTGTCCTTGTGGAGCTGGAGACATGAGACCAGGGCCTCTGCAGGTTCAAGTGAGCTGTCGGTGAGCTCCAACCCCATCCCCACATTATCAGAGAGTATCTGCGTCTTCCTAGCCTTTTGCAAGATCAGTCATGCGATGAATAACATTAGAGACGTCTTTAAATACCAAGACGTGTGCTGACTGCTGTTAACCACCTGACTGTGAGACAGAAAGAGAAGAAGAAAAACCCTGCAACGGCAAACCCATTCCGACCAACACAGAGGCCCTGCAGGAGAGTCTGATTTGCTGGGCTAGAAAGTGTGCCAAAGACTCTCAACAGAACTTTGGAGGAAGGAGTGAGGGTTCACTCACGGGGTGCCTGTTCTCCTTCGCCATCTGCGGCCTCTTCCTGCCGACTCCCTCCCCACCTCTCCATTCAATCTGGAGCCATCCTGACTTCTGTCAACTTAAAAAAGTTCTGTCTAGATTTGGTGAGGAACTAGAGCGGTATCTCAGCACCTGGCAGGGAACTTCCAGAGTCTAGGTTACACAGGAAGACCCCATTTCACAACAGTGAACAACAAAACAAGTCAACTTTACAAAGAAAAGACACTGTAACAATCATCTGTCATAGCATCTACCAGAAGCTATAGATGGAGGTCAATTCCACACAAGAGCCATTCACTCCAGGGGAAGCCAGGCTGGACTTTCCCTCCACAGAGCACAAGTGCCAGCTGGGGCCTGGGGAACTTTCAAAGGAAGACTCCTCAACAGAGCCCAGACCATCCAGCCACAGCTCCTCAGCCACAGCTCCCAGCAAAGGAACGAGCAACTGTCTGCAGAATGGTCCCCGCTGTCATTCTTTCTGTGTCTTTTCTCGTGCAGTGCATGCCGGCCTCGAGCTTCTTCTGATTTTCCTGAATCGACTTCCCAGATGCTGGGACTACAGGGGAACACCATTATGCCTGGTTTGTGGAGTGCTGGGGATCAAAGAGACCTAGGGATCCCTACATGTTAGGGAAACACCCCGTCCTGAGCCCTATTCAAAACCTAGTCTTTTCAAAACTCCTTAGAGCATCCTTAGAGCATCTGGAATTTACAAAAGGAGCTTGCCTTCATTCAGGCCTAAGCACTGCCGAGATGCTGCGTCTGGGGCCTAGATGAAGCTTTCCTCTAGAACTCTGGTTCTCAATCTGTGACCCTTTTACAGGGGCCACATATCAGGTATCCTGCATATCAGGTATTTACATTGCAATTCCTAACAGTAGCAAAATTACAGTTATGAAGTAGTAACAAAAATAATTCTATGGTTGGGGGGGGGTCATCACAACATGAGGAACTGTATTAAAGGGCCACAGCATTAAGAAGGCTGAGAACCACTGAGCTAGAAGCTGGCAAGGATCCTCTAGAAGGGCTCAGGAAGGCAGGGAACCATTCTGTAAACATCAGCTGGGCCAGGTGCCATAGATGACACCTCTTTCCAAAAAACGCACACCCATTGTTACCTGCGTGTATGTCATTACAATGTCCTGGCCCCAGGGTCAAAGTCAAATTATTGAAATCAGTTATATTTTTTGGGCTCTAAATATTAAAAAAAATATTGTGAAGGTATCTTTAGTCCAACTGGAGGAAATGGAATGGATTTGTTATTAGGAGTGATGGTACAGACAGAGGTCCTCACTTTAGGTCTTAGGGATGATACACACGGAAGTGTTTCCATATGAGAGCTGCACTTCACTTTAAATGCCTATTCACTCCCAAGGCGACATATTTACTACATAGGCCCATTGGGCGGGGTGGGGTGTCAGTCACACTTTCCTCAATGACTGCACTTTTTTTCCTCTCACCAACAAAACTACTAGTTGCACATAGTGGTGGCATGTGAGATTTCTGCTGTTCTTTTAGGTGGTATAGCATTTGGGGTACAGCCTGGCTCCCTGCCTTTTCGAAGCTTCTAGGTAATGCCGATGTACTACAACCGTTGGGAATCAGTGTTGTGAGAACCTGTTGGGACTGAGTAAGAAGCGAGGTTCCTTGAAAAGACATTGGTGGTTGGACACTGGCTTCCTGAGGCCAGGGCCCCAGGGCTGAGATCAGGGCCAGCTCCTCTGAATTACTGAGACCAGGAGGGGTGCACACTAGAGCTCAGTACCAACTAGGGCAGGCGTTGGTAGACTGATCAGAGCCAGAAGTCAGGCCTACTCTATGTCCACAGTCCACTGGCTCCACGCCACTTGCTTTCATAGCATTGTGTCAAAGTGTGTCTGGTGGGGATCAGCCCAAGCCGGGACAGATAAGGTCCTGTTTTAACTGGCTGAAGGGCTATAAACACCCAATTTTGCTATGGTAGCCTCCTAGGAGCCTGGCCTTTGGCCTTCCTTATTCAGGTAGAGAGGAGCCAGCAACATTCACATCACAGGAGACTGAGTTCCTGCAGGTACTGTATTTTGATGGACAGCCGTGAGCCTCTGCCCACTTTCTTGTGGTTACGTCTAGTGTTGTCCTCGGGGCTTTGGAGAGATGTGAGGTCTTTATCTGTTGAGGTACTTTCTATGTTAACACAGACAACAACTTTACAACAGCACAGAAGTAGACAAATGTTCCCCTTTTACAGGGAGAAGCGAGGCCCAGGCAACCTCGGTTAGTTACTAGGACTGAGTCAATTCGATGAGATGATAGAACCAGATCCAACCATGCGCTGTTATAGCCCCGTCCTTAGCCCCAAGCTTCAGAATGGTCTGAACACGGCACCTCTTTCTACTCCCAGGAAAGAACCCAAAGGCTGTTTGGCCTCTCCACCCTCCAGAGTAAAGGTAGAAGCCTTTGAATTTCCTCTCAGGAGTCTCCATGGAGACAAGCCTTTAGTCCTGGCCTAGCGGTGCTGCTTAGGGACTGTCTTGTTCTAGCATTATGCCAGAGGCTAATGCCTGTCCCACACCCAACTCTAATCTTTATTTCTGTGGTGCAGGGAATCAAACCCAGAGCCTTGTGCATCTAGGTCCTGAGAAACAATGATAGCTCTTCCAAAGCCTTACTTACTTACTGCAAAGCCCTAAGAAGTTCTAAAAGGTCTCTGGAAGTGTTCCAGTAAATGGCTTTAAGATCCTAGTGACAAAGAGACCTTCCCAGGTTAGACCCCAACATTGAAAGATCAACACAGGTCCAGGCCCAGGTGCACAAGCCCAGGCTCTGATCATGTTTCCTTTAAACAGAAACACATCGAAACCATAATGCAACATTTTATCACTGTAATCCATCACAAGGCATCAAAGGGCATCATTTATGAAGGCCAGCTGACAGTTACCTGATATGCCAAATATACTCTGTGTCCCCTTAAACTCCCACAGGTCTCTTAGTCTCCCTGTTTTGAGAGATGGAGAAACTGGCCTGCAGTGAAATATGAAGGCAACATACCAAGCCAAAGAGCCAAGCCACAGTAGTCCGGCTCCCAAACACAAGGCTCGTGCTCTAAACCTCACTGGGTGAGCTGCTTGCCCAGCCTCTGCAGTAGCTATGGGGCACCCCATAAGTCACATCACCCCTCTTCAGACAGCCTTGAGCCCTCCTTGGGAACAGAGAAATCATATGTTAATCCTGTAGCTCATAGCCCTGAGTCAGAGAAGCCAGGTATGGTGGCTCATTACTTGTGATCCCAGGACTTGGCAGAGGCAGAGGCAGAGAGACTGCTGTCAGTTCAAGGCCGGCCTAAACTAGACTGAAACGTTGTCTTAAAAACAAAGACAAAACAAAAACAAACAAACAACAAACAACCCCCCCCAGGCAAAGCAACAAAAACAGCACTGGAGAGACTGCAGTACAGTTAAGAGCACTGACTGCTCTTCCAGGTCCTAAGTTCAATTCCCAGCAACCGCATGGTGACTCACAACCATCTATGAGGTCTAACTCCATCTTCTGGCATGCATGCACATGCAGATAAAACACTCATATACATAAAATAAATACATCTTTTAAGAAATAAGCAAAATAAAATAGCAAATTTTTCAAAAGGAGTAACAGAAAATATCCCCCATCCTCAGCTCAAATGGTCCAGAGAGCCCTGAAGCTAATCTTACTGTGGTGTCATATTCTAGCCCGCAGCAGATACCCACACAAAACAGCCAGAGGTGCCAATGACATGTGGCTGACCAGAGCTGGACTGAGAGGCACACACTGCCAACTCAACGGCCAGATACAGGACTTGAGCTAGCCCTAAACTGTGTGCTCCCCCCGCCCCCGCCTTCATGCGGGGCAACTCATTATAGTGCTTCGTCTATAAACAAATAGGTTGACTATAAAACAGACCACAGAGTGGGCAAAAATGTAGTCGGTACAGGATTATTGTACCGGGCAGCAAAACAGGTGTCCCCTCCAGCCCTGCAAACGGCAAGTGTCCAGGGAAGCCGGTTCTCCTGGATTCCGTCCGGGCCAATATGGAACTCTTCATTTGCAGCGGGGAATTATCTGGGGCTTTACACAGCAGCAGAATGTCCCCTTGTTCCTGAAATGGCCGCAGACTGAGGAGGGTGAGCGGAGCGAGTGGACGTCTGTACTTCCCAAAGCAGGAGTTTCCCAGGCCTCTCATCAACGTTGTGTTTCCCCAGCGCATGCTCATTCTCGGGAACCAAAGACCACGCGCCCGCACGTACTCGCATGCTCGCAGTTGGGGGTGGGGTGGGTTGGTAATGGGGGGTACGGGAGAGAGGGGATAACATACCATGGGACACAAAAGGACTGGGGACCCACTACACACAACCTGCTTGCAACAGTGGTTTCAGGGTTCAACTGAGCCGGAGTTTCTAGACAACCAGCCTGCAGTGAACGGATTAAAGGCAACCAGCCACAGAGTCTGACCCCGGGGCAGGAACACAGGAAGACTGTAGGATCTGGAAAAAAAAGGCTTCCAGGAAGGAGGCTGGTCAGCAAGGCTGACTAAGGAAAAAACAAAACAACTCTGTGTGTGTGTGTGTGTGTGCGCGCGCGCGCCTACAGGAATCACTGTCCCAACCACTGTCCTAGGAAAGTCTAGGGTTAGGGATAGGTCACCACTCAGCTTGGCCACCAGGGAGACAGCCCAGAGACTGTGTACCTGTGAATGCACCACACCGCACAGACACGGAACAAGCCATATGCACAATTTGAAATTTTTCCATAGAGTTGCCGTAACTCAATATATCTAAGATAGTTTTGTTCCCACAAGCAATCGAAATAAAATAATTACTAGTAGGATGCCTAGTAATAAGTAGTGTAATAAGGCTTTAAAATCCAACATACTTTCTGCTCTGACACCGCCTCTCAGCCCACGCTGGCTTGTTTTAGGGCTCAGAAACCAAATGACAAGTGGCCGCAGAAACTGCACGGTGGTCTGGGGGAAGTCATTCCCAATGGTGCCACCTGGATCTCCGGCAGGAGGGGTGGTGCCATGTGGTGGTAACATTTAGAAAATGTGGCTGCCTCAGGCCACCTACGAAGGCCTCAAAGAAAGGCAGCCTCCTTCCAGGTTCCACTGTGACACCAGCCAGGTCACCTCAGCCTCTGTCTGTCAGGCTCAGTCAAGAAACTTGTATTTTAAAGGACTCTCTGGAATGCCAGCTTGAGATTTCTAAGCACAAAAAGCAAGGGAGACTCTCAGGGGTAGGTGGCCAAGGCCAGTGACTTAAAACGTAACAGCCACTGGGCTAGTTGTCCCCCCTCTAAACTTGGCCAAACTGTGGGTTTCTTTCTGCGTACAGCCCTTCGAGCTTCCGTCTGTGGGGGTAGACGCCCTGCTTACAGCTCAGAGACATTGGAGCAGCCCAATGAGGAGCACGGTGCTCTTGAGAAAGGCAGAGCTACTTGCTTCAGCTGGCATTCCTCTGCAGTCGGTATTCATGGGGCGCTCGGATCTTCCTCACATGGGGGGGCCTTGGAAGGTACTGCTCTCCTGGCTCTAGAATTCTGCCTCCTAAGAAGCTACCTTTAACCTGGGAGATGGGCAGAATGTGTTCATCCAAACACTAAGTGGGCTGGAAAGAGGGCTCACTGGGCAAGGGAACCTGCCACCAAGCTTGACGACCTGAGTTCGATCCCGGGACCCATATGATGGAGAGACCCAACTCTTCACTTTTCCTGACCTCTATATGCGCGCACACACACACACACACACACACACCTATAGACAGACAAACCCCAAGCACTAACAGTCGCTCTTGCCCGGGTCTCCTCTGACTTGGCTTGAGCCTTCTTCGTCCCTGGGATTCCCAACTGAAAACCTTTCAAAGGCTGACATACCAGGATAGAAAAAAAAAATTCTCTTATCACGTGGAGAAAATAATTTTGGGCTGGGTGGATAAACATGTACAGGAAATGCTTCTATAGAGGTCTTGATCCTCTGAAGATTAATACCCACGGAACAGGAGACCAGCCTCAAACTCAGAGGAAATAGGCAAGTTATAAAAACAGGAAGAGCAGGAAGTTTATTTTTGGATGAATATTTGTTCTAGTGACGCTCTTGATGCTGACAAGAACCTTGATCTGCAGGTCATCCGCTGCAGCTGAGCGTGCCTCCAGAAGCCGCCCCTCCCTCTCCCTGCTCCTGCCTATCTGACGCTGGCTCAGGACTCCTTTCTCAGGCAGCCCCGGAGTCCTACAGGACCGCTAGCTCAGCCAGCACATCACCCACCCCAGCCCCAGCAAGCCACACCTCCCTCCCACCCCTATGCCCCAAACAGACTATTTCTATGAGGCCTGTCAGTGAACTGTACAGGTTGGTACCCTCCCGGTCGTCCTCAGCAGACTGGCAGTCTCCCTGTTCCCACCACACCATAGAACCCACCACACCATAGAACCTTCCATGCCCCCGCCCACCCATGGGATAAAACCAAACAGTCTCAATCATGACAGATCTGTCTCTGCACAAGCATACCCGACCACCTTACCCGCCCCGCATCGTGACTCATGGAACCAGCTGTGATGTCCCTGGCTCACAGGGGAAATGCTTACCTAGCCTGCGCAACACTCAAGAGTTTGAGCGCGCGCGCGCGCGCGTGCACACACACACACACACACACACACACACACACACACACAAATAAAGAATTTCAAGATTACAAAAGAGCATTAAACCAGGGGCAGCGCCAAATGTGCCAGCACAGAGCACACGTGGGCCCTCACCTGTGGCTTCCTCTTGGTGGGGAGCTGGGGGTTGGAAAGCACTGTCAGGGGGTCGGGGAGCACTGTCAGGGGGTCAAGGAGCACTATCAGGGGGTCGGGGAGCATCGTCAGGAGCCCTAGCTTCCAGTTCCTTTACTGTTTCCCTCTCACACCTCTCACCCCGTTAGACCGAGCGCCCCAGGGCTCCCACACTTGGCCATCACTGTGACCTCTCTCCTCCACCTGCCAGAAAACCCACCAGGCACACAGTAGTCTTGTTGTGCCTCGCACTGAACGGTCAGGAGGAACTTTGCTCTCCTCTTCTCCCACCTGAAGAGTCTCCTATGACCTTGGCAGGTAAACCCATGAAAGGGAAAAGGACAATCTACCTGGCTTTTTCCTTTTACTTAGGAAGAAAGGCCCTGTCCTCTAGAGCAGTGGAGGTCATGGAAGGAAACTCCTCCCATCAGCCTCTACGACAAGCCGGCTGCCAGACGCTAACTGTGCCTTAGCCGTTGACTCTGGTGGCGGTTTCCTGGGTGCACAGTACAGCAGCCACAGTGGGTGGAGAGTTTGAGTTGAGCATGGATTTCCTTGCCTCAGCCATTAAAAGCAGGAGCAGTGCCTGGAAACATCCGTGAGCGCTCATCTTCTTGGCAATGGCTGAGCTGGCCTATTCTGAGCAGAGACAGTGAGGGAGGAGGCCTGGTGGCCGGAGGAGCATCGCCTCGCTGAAGTGCAGATGTCTGCTCACTGGCGGCACTAGTCTACAGGTGTAGCTTGAACCCAAGGCGAAGCACTGGCCGGCCTCAGACCTGCGGTGGTCTTTCTGCCGGAGTGCTGGGATTGCAGGTGTGGTCCCCATACAAAGCCTGCTTCATTATTTGTTTAAGAGAAAGAAAAACACTGGCGCTTCCAAATAGCTTCCTAACTATGTAGGCAAAGTTGATTTTTCCAGTAATTCAATGACTGTCCCCATATCAGATGGCATGGGGTGGTATTATAGATCTGAGAGCAGTGTGCCTCTAGAGGCCTTCACCATACTGAATGAAGGACAGACCGCAGCAGGCAAGCCATCACAGTAACAGCAGCTGACATCTGAGCCGTTGGACAGACAGTGGGTCAGGGCCGGTGGCTTCTTCTCTGAAGGCACTTGTGCAATCCATACTCGCTGTGTTTATCCATTTCCACCCAGAGTCTCCCTTTAAAAAACAAGGCCGCTTGTGACTGAGGTCAAGACCCACACTGCAGCGTGAGGAGGCTGGCACCTACCAACTTCCCCTCAGCCTTAGCCATACAGGATGGTTCCCAATTTACAGACGAGAGCACGGGCCTTGCCTGGCGTGTGCCTGCAGGAGGAAGGCTTCAGCCCAGACCCCGCTCCCCTCGCCGGAGAGGGCCATTGCATCGCTCTGCATGGACCCCGCCAGAAGCAGCTCATGTTCCCCGGCTAATGACTGAGGGCCTGACTGACTGCTGCTGGCTTTTGCACAAAGAAATGGTAACCCCACCCAGTTCCCGGTTTATGTATTATATAGTAGAGAGCGACAGGTAAACACGCTAAATATGGGGCCTATAAATGAAAACATGGAAAACGTAAAACACACCATCCATGCTTTTAAGTTATTTCTGAGCCTAATAGAACCTCACGGAGCACTTAGACATGTGTGTGCACACTGAATGGACGGAGTCACTACAGTCCTTGGTTAAAGAACTATCTAAATAGATCTCCTGTCTAGATCTAGGTTGTCAAGCTAAAAATGATTATAGAGACATATGCTTCGCCAATACTGAAAAGCTAAGTCTCTAACCACCATTAACCATGATTCATCAGGAGGCTCGTGCCTCACAGGTTAGTACATTACCACTGCTAAGATCCACCCAAGTGTTCCAATCGCCTACTAATGCAAAGCTTACGAAACTCAATCTGAGCCCTCGAGGCAGAGATTGAGTGTCTCCCATTAGGGGTGGGGACAATAACACCTGTGTCCAACAAAGGCTGTTGGGGCACCGCCACGCTGCGGCCTGGCTCCTTCAGCCAGCCTGGTGCCCTGTAAAACGGCAAGCTCCACAGGCTTATGGCCCCGTGTCTGGTCAATTCTTGAGCCTCTAAGAATACAGAAAGGAGCCCCGAACCACCTCTACCGTGTGCTTTTGTGAAGGCAGCAGGGAGGTCTACCAACAGAGGGTTTATAGCAGGGGCATCGGTGGGATGTCTCTTGAACTCCAACAACTACACCAGTACAGAGATGAAAGCGATGTTGCACACACACACACACACACACACACACTCACTCATACGCATGCCAACATGTCCCCACTGGACTCATGAACATCTCCTGGGTATGTAAAGGAGGAATCAATCCTGAGTATACAGTCCCTTACTAAACAGTCCTGTTTCTCAGTGCTCCTCGGCTTAGGGGTACATCGCCCCCCCCCATCCCAGCCGGGCAACACAAGTGCCTGCCTGTTCAGCAGGCTCAGCAGAGGGGCTGAGGGGGCCATCCTGCACCTCGCTGCCTGGCGGAAGGCCCAGTGGCCACTGTAGCTCTCGGTCTCCTGGCTTGCCCAGCCTGTCCACACGGCTCTGGCTTCTGACGTCCTGGAGGCGGATGAAGGCCTGAACTCTGCTCTATGAGAATTTACCTGGCTAGATCAGAGAACAATCCTGCTGTTCTCCACCCAAGAGCTGCTTCACCCTCTTTCCCCAGACACAGCGATAAAAAAATGTACCACACCGTCCCTCCTCTTCTCCCTCTCCTCCCCGCCCTCTGAAGCGCCCAAGTCTAAAAGCATCCTATATCTGCCCTTCCTCTTGTGCATTTGCACAAACATTTGCTTTTGGTTTGCTTGGTTTTTTTTAATCTGTGAAATTTACTTTTTCACCAGCTTTCCCCCCCTCCTTACCGCCACCTTCAAATTGTCTATAATGGCTGGAGAAAGGGTTCAGCGTCTGTTTGAGAAAAACCTGGATTTTTGTGGACTTTAGCAGACAGTCCCAACTTCAGCTTTGCTTTAAATGGAGCAGCATCCAGACGAAAGAAAGTGCCTACAAAGCAATCTTGTCAAATATGGATTTCTAAGGAAAAATGGGGGTGGGGAGGGCTGGCGAGATGGCTCCGTGCTGCCCCTGAGCCCGTCAGCCTGTGTTTGATCTCCTGGGCCCACATGGTGAAAGGAGACACCAGATTCTCACAAGCGGTCCCCTGCCATCCACATACACCCTGTGGCATGTATGTACCTGTACTCTGTCTTGCCCCAACCCCCATACATTTATAAATGTTAAAAAGTTGATTCTAGGCCTCCACCTCCCCACTGAGGAATGCAGTGCCCTCCTGGGCACTTCATTAAAGAGAAGAAAAACAAAACAAAAAAAGCAAAATCCAGGCGCTGGCACTGTCCCCAGCAAGGTACATGTCCAGACAGTCACTGATGGCATTTCTTTTTGATACAAAAATGGAACTGCTCTAACTTGAATCATAGGAAGGTCTTTGCCACCCATGCAAATCTACAGTGAGAGTAAAACTTTATTAAATACATTTTTAAATCCTGTTAAACAAAGCAAGTTTATTAAAGAAATCATGCGTTAAGCTAGAGGCTGCAAGTGTGTGGCTCAATGACCCAGCGTTTGCTTAGCAGAGACCCAGGACTACTAAAATCAAAAGAAAAAAAACAAACTAAACCCACACAACAACAAAAGCCCAACCAACCAGCAAATCAGATAGGCAAGCAAAAACAGTAAGCATCTGCGAGCTAAGAATAAGACTCGAGGGTCTGGAAATGTCACTCACTACAGAACTTGCCTGGCATGCACAAGACCCTGGGTTGAAACTTACTGTCCCAAAAAAGAAAACTCAAAACCCAATATACTCCAAAATCCGAGCCCTTCTGAGCCCTGACGGCATACCACAAGCAGGAAGTTCTAAAACACAAAATTATTATTGTTGCCATTTGAGAACAGGTACAGGCTGGCCTCACACTTCTATGTAGCCAAGGGTGACCTTGGTCTTCCAATCCCCCTGCTTCCAAATGGCAGAGTGTTAGGATCACAGGTGTGAGCCATCGTGCCCTGCTTAATGTAGAAAAGTATTTTAAATGTTACACAAGCTAGCCTTAGGCTATGGGTGTAAGGTATGTGTGAAACAACTTAGCGCTGAGTTTAGATTTGAGAGCCATCTCTGCCAAGGCTTAGGGTGGAGAGGGCTTCTGAGGAAGGGGTGTCTGAGAGCAGCGAGAAGACTGGATTCAGAGTCAGATCAATTCAAAGTCAAAGTGTGGGTCCAAGCTGAAGACCTGTGCTCTGCTGAACACAGCTTTTCCAGTCTGCTTCTCTGTGTTGTTTTGTTTTTCCCTGGAGTTTTTTATTTTTTTTTGTCTATATTTTGTTGGTTACTCTGAGAGATCTCTGAGTGTCCATCTGTCTACCTTTGTTAAGACAGACAATAAACTAGTTAAGTGAGGCCCTGTCCTAAAATTATCATTTTCATCATGCCTAAGTCTAACTTTAGTCTTAGACTGACCCTAAACTTAAAAATTCATCTCTTTATAAACATAAATAAAAAACTTAATTAAATAAGATCACCTATGATTTCCACTCCCTAAATCTCTTTATCTCCTTCCTTAATAATTTTCTAACAAGTTGACTCACAGAATAACTATTTTTGTTCTTTTAGATTTATGAAGCCCCTCACATAATTTATATTATATCTTTATTTTTATATAACTAAAAGATTATATATTTTCAAGCTCATGTGTTAAAAGAGGTTTTTTTCTACAGCCTTAAGGGCTATCCCGGGGTTCCACTGTTTACCATTTTGCTAAGACATAGCCACACCCTCAATCCTAGACTCCTGCTGTTTCTAATTATCATAAAGTCATTAATGTTAACAAAAGACATTCCTCAAAAAATATTATTGTTATTGTTGTTGTTATTATTATTATTACTATTTTACACAAATAAGCCTATGCCCACAACATCCAGCAACACTCAAACTCACACTGGGCCCTGTCCCAGAGACAAAACCTCATCACTGTCCCCACCAAGGCCATGCCAGGCTGGACACAACCCCCATGACCACATTATATAATGTATAAGATCTTCCCCAGACAGTAAGCATTTCTAGCCACAAGCACTTGGAGTAGTGATGTATTTATGGAGGTGATCTTAGGTGGGCAAAGCTGGGGTGGAGACCTAGATTCCTGCCATCGCCTTCCCAAGCTTGGATTCCCCTAGGAGGCCTTGGGTCTAGAAGCCTCGGCAAGATAACAAACTACAGACAAGCCTGTTGGGCTGCGCCAAGAGCCTCAGGGGGAACGAGTAAGAGCCAGTCTAAAGGCAAAATAAAGGAAAAGGAGAGGGCTTCCGGAAATAGCAAGGTTTCACCTGGACCTCACCGCAAGCAAAACTAAAGCAGCTCCACAGACCCAGAGACCAGTTCCATCTTGTCAGGGTCAAAGCTCTTCCCAGACACACAGCAGAGCAACTCGGGTACAGCTGAGTCAGGTCAGAAATGGTACTGCTGTTCACAGAATGAACAAGCTAAATGCTGGCGCTCTGCAAAGACCTAAGTGGTGCTCAACAGCCTGGACACGAGATCCAGACTGCCTGAGTTCGAATCCACCCTCTACTATGAGCTGTGTGATCCTGAATGAACTGCCCAGCCTCTTTATGACTCTGCAAGTGTATCAGCGGCCTAGTTTCAGGGGCATGATCTGACCACACCAAAGGCAGTGTGGGCCTTATATGGGCACAACTTAAATTTATACATAGGTCCCCTCTAAGCATTAATTTTATCATCACAAGTAAATACAATATACCACCCCAACTTTATAATATACCACCCCAACTAGACCCTGTTACTTCTGGTAGCTTGGCCCTTCTTGCTAAGTGCCAAAACCTCATTTCAATATACATACATACATACATACATACATACATACATACCATATGAATTTTCCAGAATAGCATTTTAAATTACACACAAGCATACACGCTTACTCGAACAGGTATGCACAAACACACACACACACTCCAACACAACACTCGGATGACAATGGCCAGTGCTAACACCATATTCCAGATATGCTTTTGTGATACACATTGGATCCTGTCACACAGGTGGAGTTTCATATCTTCTTTTCTTTTACCCCAATATCGTGTTTCTCTATTACCAACAATTCCTGCAGAACTGGAGAGAGGACTCAGCTGTTAAGGGCGCACACTGTTCTTAGAAAGGACCCAGTTTGGTTGCCAGCACCTACTTTCAGTGGCTTACAACCGCTGTGAACGCCAGGTTCTAGGGATCCGATGCCCTCTTCTGACCTCTACAGAATACTCAGCTGCACAACTCACCCAGAGACACACAAATAATTAAAACAAATCCTTAGAACAAAACAAACACCCAGCAGGGCACGGTGGCACATACCCTTAAGGCCAGCACTCAGGAGGCAGCATGCGCACCTCTGTGAGTTCAGGGCAAGCCTGGGCTACAGAGTGAGACCTTGTCCCAAACAACAGAGCAAAACATAACACAACACCACAGCTCACAGCACCAGTTCCCCCTTTTCCATGGCTACACAGTATGTGGGTATTCCACATAACTGAACTATCTTATCTTTACATTTCTAGAAGAATTCCTCATGGTAGGGGAAGGGGTAAGGAACACAAACAACAAAACCGCTCCCCAGAAACAGGCTGCTCAAATTATACTCCCGACAACTGTGCATGAAAATTAGTTCTTACCTAAGTCACAATCTTACAATATTTCTCTACTGGACAGAAAGTTGGGGGGGGAACCTATAATATTTCATTACAATAGTTTTATAATCTGTGGGTTAGCTATTTTTGTTCAAGATATGTTTTTCTCTTTTAATCAGTCAGCATGCTATTTAAAAGCGGGGGGGGGGGGCATGGGGAGGCAGCGGCTGGGGGGGCGGCGGTGGTAGTGGCAGCCTAGAAGATGGCTCAGCAGGTAAAGACAGACAGCCATAAAAGCCTGACGTCCCAACTTTCTGGAACTCACTTTATAAAGCCTGGTGCAGTGGTGAACTATCCTAACACTGTGCACTGTGAGACGGGAGGCGGACGGAACTGGCCGGAGCTGGAGCTAGCCTGGGCCTCGGCACAGAGCAGAGCAGCATCAGAAACTACGGGAGAGATCTAGCCTGGACCAGGTGGAAGGCACGAGCTAGCTGCCTGGAGCTAGCCCTGACTTCTGCATGCACACTGTAGATTCCTCGTGCCTGTGCGCACGTGCACACAAACAAAAAAGGAACTGGTTGTTTTGTTATTCAGTTGTCTCATGTCTCCTTTGTTAAGTCCCCAAATTCATAATTTTATAATAACTCTTCATGCATCGTACCTGAAATGCACCTTTTCTTTGCTTGTTTGTTACGTTTCTTTGTGGTGCTGTATACAGCCAAGCTAGGGAAAACTCAGTAATTGTGAGGTTTTGTTTTTCTGGTACTTTGAGGTGTGGACAATTCTGCTTCCTTCCAAGCTGAGTTAAAATACCCACCCCACCCCCGTGGGTTTGGTAAGTTTACTCCGAAGATGTGAGGGGAGGTTCGTCATTAGACGGAAATCCTGAGTGCAGGCTCCAGTGTGGTGTGCTGAAATGAGGAAACTGTCGTAGGCAAAATCCCCAGGCTACGAACTGGATGTCTGTGTGAGATCCGCTCTTGGGAACGGAGCCACTCATTACAAAACTCTGCTCAATAGCCAGCCAGGAAGAGTTCTCCTCCTCCTGAGTGTTGGTTAGTGGACAGCAGGGCCTGGGGTCAAAGGGGCGGAGCGTGAGCCCAGGTCGGCTCAGAGCAGGGAGGGGGCACTTGTGATTGTGATCCATGTGTGACTCTACTGGCCAACTCTACCTGCAGCAGGCAAGATGCCACAAGTTCAAACAGGCTCCTTCCCCAGCTCCTTTTCAGAAGGCAAAGGTAACAGAACTAGTAGTTTGTCTAGTAGAAAGGCATTGCAACAGAGACAGAAACAACAGAAACAAGGCAGCACGATACAACCCCCGCCCTGCGGAGAACTAACCACCTTTAAGTTACAAGTATTTTAAACCCTATGGTTCTTTGTTTTGTGTATGTGGACACCGGGGACCGCTTGCAGACATCTTTCTCTCCTTCCATGACTCAGACCAGGGATGACGCGAAGCACAGTCATTTGTCAGCAACGGGGACGAGACCTAAAAGCGTCCTGAGAGAAGACTTTCTTCTCCACACGACGACATAAACCATGTCTTCATGGTCACCTGGTCTGCAGCATGCCGTGTCAAAAGTTCTCTGTGACTGGCACTAGCGTTGGTTTGGTCACACAGCATTACGCCGACCATCAATATGATCTGACGGGTGGCATTTCTGGGTAATGGAAATTTTTTCAATTACATTATAATCTTAGTGATCAGTGCTACATATGGGCACGCCAATAGAAACGCGGGATGCAGTATAGAACTGCTCTTCCTAAAGCCTTTCTTCAGCCATTGTCCCCTCCTGGCCCACTCCAGACAAGAAGCAGGAAGGCATGGCGTCACTCTCTGAGCCTGTGTGTGTATGTGTGTGTGTGTGTGTGTGTAAAACGTGAGAAATGTCTGGGATAAGTAAAATAGGTAAAAGTTTTAAGTGAGAAAACTGATCTTAAAAACGTATCTATCACTCAGGAGCTGGAGAGATGGCCCAGTGGTCAAGAGCACTGGCTGCTCCATTCCCGGCCCCCACACGGCAACAGCGCTAACTCCAGTTCCAGACAATCCAATGCTCTCTTTGGGCCTCTGTGGGACTCCATGCATGTAGGAAAACACCCATGTGACACAAATTTAAAAATATCCCCCACTTTCTTAAATTAAAAAAAAAAATCAGTAAATAAGGCTACATCTGGGAAAAGGCTTTTCCTGTGTCTTATGCACTTAAAGATAAGACGTCTTCCTCACGGAAACATTTTTTTGATTTTGTTTTATAACGTGCGCCAAACGATGGCCATGGCGAGTTAATTAATCCCAGTAGTTGGGAGGTGGAAGCAGGTTTGAGGATAGCCTGGACTACACAGTGAGGCCAGGTCTCAAAATACCAAAAAAATACATCAGAAAAAATTAAAAATTAAAAATTCTCATTTCCTCTCAGGTAGCCTCTGTTAAAAAAGAACAAAAAAAAACAGAACAAACAAGCAAACAGAAGCCAACTGGCTAACAAGAGCCAGCCACACGGCTCTGGAACTGAGCAACTTGCCTGAGAGGAGAGCGTGGGCCCTGCCGCCTGCCTCTTCCCTCAGGCAGGCACTGCAGTCTGCCTCTTCCCTCAGGCAGGCACTGCAGTCTGCCTCTTCCCTCAGGCCAACCACAGCTTTTAGAGGCTTGCTGGTACCCTGCAGGGGCCACTGTCTGACTGAAGGCGGGAGGCTTGTGGGCCAGCATCAAGGCTTACAGGGCCTTCCCTCTCACAGTGGCCTCAATTAAATGCTAAAGCCGAGAAGAGAAGCACACACTTTCTTATCAGTGTCTACTTCTCACTCAATAAACCTTCACCTAACCCCTGAGCAAGTTGGACACCTCCTTCACCAACAGCCAGCCCAGGCCCTACTGAGTGCCGTGAACACCTCCCCACCTCCCCACCGGTCTGTGTGGCTTTCACCCTGGGAGCCCCAACAGCTCTGTCACGGGGTGACACGGGGACTCAAAGACGCCATGATGCAGTAAGCTGGATGGATTCAGACACCTGGAGAAACTTAAACACGTGCTGTATTTTCACACTGCTCCACTTGTGACTTTCTCAGGAGACTCTGTGGCAGCTACAGTGATGGCCTTGGGTGCTGGTTTTTAGACAGGGTAGTTTGCAGCCCGCAGGCTCCACACTCACTCACCACAGAGCCAGAGGTTACCTTGGACTTCCCCAGGTCTGCGATTCCAGTTATGTGTCTGGTTTATGCGCTGCTGGAAGCCACACTAGGTGTTTTATGGATGCTAGGCAAGAATTAAGCCACATCCTGAGCCAAAGCCATAGTGACTTTGAATTGTTTCCTGGATGAGGAAAATGGCAGACTCTCGGGCTGAGGCTGGTTGGCCCCAGTGACAAACTTAAGTGTTCAGAGCTGTCCAGGGACCTAGTATTGTCTCTCCGTCATTCAGCTCCTTCAAGGATTCAGCCACGCTTCGCCTATCCAGCTGTCCCTCTGCCATCATCCCAGTGTGTTCTCCAAATGTCAACTACTGGACATTTCATTCCCAAAGTCACAAGCAAGTTATCTGAAGGTAGGGAGTAGATGTGGCTTTGTCTGCATTAGAGATTTATAAAAGCAGGCCAGGCCTGACCTAGCAATCTGTCTTGATATGGGGTAGCCTGCGCTGACTTGCAGTGGCAAGATCCCTCCCAGACTTGGCCACCGGGTCTTGAACATTTTGGCCTTTAGAACTTTCAAAAAGCAAACATTTATTCTTTGATCACTGCTAGAAGAAAACAGACCCAATCACCCACAGAGACATCTAGAACTCTATCCAGCCTTGAGTTAGAGTGCTCTGTAAATCCCCAGGGATCCCCTGGCTTTGCCCCAGACACCACATATATTTTCTGTCTAAAATTGAATCCTGCGTAGAGCAAAACATTCCAGCCTGATTCTTCGCTTGCTTAGAGACAGTACCAAGGAGGGGACTTGTCCCTTTTTTTTTAAAGTCAATACTAGCAGCTTACAGGGCGAAAATTGGAAGCCTCTGCCATCGGACTCTCCCAGCCTCCTCAGCTGCACCCCAGCCTCTCACTTATCCTGCTCCCCCACCTTCATTACTGCTCCAGTGACCTTTTTGCCTTTGACCTTAAATTCACCTTGTACAGCAATACTCAGTTTACTTCTGGCCAATCCTCTAGCCTCTCTAAACTTATGCTGACTTCCATTAACAGGTACAGCAGGTATCCACAGCACCTACCTCACAGGCTGTAATGAGGGTGCCAGGCTCAGGGACAGTGTCTGGCACATAGTAATGAACTCAGATGTTTTTACAGGTACAGCTGGAAGACCTGCTGTGGCCATGTCACACCCCATTAAAAAATGTCCAATGGCTTCCGGAAGCTTCCAGAGTTAGCTCAGCACTCAGAGAGGCCCTTTCCCCCATCTGTCACAAACCATATTTTCCCCCCTAAACTTTATCTCTTCAAATTATTCCTTTCCATTTCAAGTATCCAGTTGCTCTGGGGGTGCGGGTGGGGGAGAGCCACTCGGGCTCTGGGGGGTGGGGAGAGCCACTCAGGCTTAGAGGCTAAAACCCTGAGGCGTGAAGTCAGATTGCCCTGGGTTCAAAAGGTTCTAGAACTTATTTTTCTTCCCAATAGGAAAAAAAGTTAGTAAGAGGATTTAATGGGATGATGTGAGCAGGTCCTCAGGCAAGTGACTGGCATACACGAAATATGCAGTGCGGATACGCCTCTGTCCCCCCCCCCCCCCTGTGCTTTCTACACACAGGTGTAACACTGTATGTTACACCTGGAGCAGCCCTCTCTGCACACCTAAACATGTTATCCTTTAAGATGAGAGAGGCGCCTCTTTCTCCACCATGAGTTCCCAGAATTCCACCCACCTAACTAATCTCCCCCTGCCAAGAACTGCCTAGAGACCCTGTAGCTTCCTGACCCGCTTGCTCTCCTCACATCTTAGCGTTTCTGTTCAAAACAGGGAGAGGAAAGTAACATTTTTTTTTTCCTCTTTCACTTTCCCTAGGGCTTTGGCTAAACCTGTATTGCCTGAAGAGTTCTTGCGTTCTTCTCTGAAAGCCAGCTCTGGTGCCTGAGTCTGTGTACCTGGCTGCCGCCAGCCATGGACATTCCCGAATTGAGCACGCATCTTTGAGCTTTGCGTGGGCCCGTACATGGCAGAAAACCCCAGTTAGCTGAGGGAAAACACAACTTTCTGGAGCAAAGGCGAGAGGCAGCTCCAAGTTTTAAACCCCCAAGAGCCAGTTCTACCACGCAGCTGAGCCTCTCCAGACAGAGATGGATCTGTGCAGGGCTAGAGAAGTAAAGAATTTTGTATTCCAAAGGCACATGGAGGCCAAACTACACAACGCGAAATGAAGTCAGCCTTCTCCTGTCTGCTCAAAGCGAGAAACGGATGTCTTTCCAAGGCCAAGGGTAGTGGCTTTTAAACAAAGAAGTCCCAGGCCTCTGGTGCAAAGAGCCCTGAGGAGAGGCTCTTACATACCATGTACTTGAAAAATGAGATCGCTGAGCCTAGGAGGCTACTCTAAAAGTCCTATCCAAGCGTGTCTGCTAAGCAGCTCTGGTGGCAAGCACCGCTGAATTCCTAATCACTTACACCCCACAGCCCACTAAAGACAGCAGGAAGAGGGCTGCCTAGTGCGGGAGTCTTCTTTTAAATAAGAATGCAAGAACTTCAGGCCTGAGCCACAGCCCTCAGAAAACTGAAAGAGGAAACAGAGACAGGACTTATCTCTCCTTGTTTTGAAGGGAAACACCTTGGTCTGACTCCAGGCTGAGATGGTGCTAGGGCTCACAGCCTCTAGCCCCAAGCATCTACCCAGGAACACCCAGGAACCTATCAGAAACTGGCCACGCAGCAACATGTAATGACTCTGGCCCACAGAATGTAAGCAATGCGGACTTTTTCTTGCTAGCAACCTGGGGCAGGTTGTGACATGGGACACCTCTCCTCTGACGAACCCCTATACTAATTACCTACAGTGAGAGTCAGTTCTCTGCTCTAATGGAAGCTTTTCTTCAGCTGCCTAAACCAAGCGGAACCAGCCTGTCTCTGCACCAAACTCCTATGGCGTGTTTTGGCCAGCGATTGGGGAGAGGCCATTTCATTCACAACAAGGCAATCCATTCTTTAACTCAGAGCTGCTTTTCTAAGTATGTTGCCAACTTCCTACAGACAGAAGCAACATCTTGACTAGACCCCTGTAGACGGATCACCTTCCCAGAGTGTGGCCCGGCTGAGCTCTCCCACTGCAGGGAAGTGACACCAAACATGGCTGTGACCTACCTAAACCCCTGCCGACTTTCAGCTCAGCTCTATAGGCCATCCCTGTCCCAATCCTTTGTACCTTCTTAAATAGTTCAAGGAAGAGGGCTGGAGAGATGGCTCCACGGTTAAGAGCACTGACTGCTCTTCCGAGGGTCCCAAGTTCAAATCCCAGCAACCACATGGTGGCTCACAACCATCTGTAATGAGATCTGACGCCAGCTGGACAGCTACTGTGTACTTAGATATTACAATAAATAAAATCTTTAAAAAAAATAGTTCAGCTGGGCGGTGGTGGCGCACTCTGGGAGGCAAAGGCAGGCGGATTTCTGAGTTCGAGGACAGCCAGGGCTATACAGAGAAACCCTGGTGGGGGGGGGCATATCTTTAAAAAAAAAATAGTTCAAGGAAGAAGACTCTAGCTTATGGGAGAGCTCTTGCCCAGTACACACAAGACCCTAAACCTGATTCCCAGAATAACCAGAAAATAGAATTAGACTGTTACTATACAAATACATAGAGCTCATCTTGGGAGAGTCTTGTCCTCATTCTTGTTTTTGTTTTCTAATTTAAAGATTGTGCTGAGAGCTGCGGTGGTGGCCTACCCCTTTAGCCCAGCACTTGGGAGGCAGAGATACGTGGATCTCTGTGAGTTCAAAGCCAGCCCACTCTACAGAGTGAGTTCCAGGACAGTCAGATGTACACATAGAAACACTATCTGGGAAAAAAAATGTGCTGGGCATGGTAGGACACGCGTGTGTTGTAGAAATTTTTACTCCCAATCCAGAGATTTTACCCCACCTAGATTGTTTAGTTCCCAGATAAAAGACACAACTTTTATTATTTACAATAAGCCTTAATCAGCACTAGAGCTAGGTAGATATCTACCCTCTAGTTATTAAAATCTTTTTTTTTTTAATGATAACTACACGTTATTACTTACTATGTTTATCTGGCCTGTTCTCAAATCCCAATTGGCCAGACCTTGGGGCCATGGGTTTTTTGTTTGTTTTTTTAAGAATTTATTGCAGGGCGGTGGTGGCGCACACCTGTAATCCCAGCACTCTGGGAGGCAGAGGCAGGTGGATTTCTGAGTTTGAGGCCAGCCTGGGCAACAGAGTGAGTTCCAGAACAGCCAGGGCTACACAGAGAAACCCTGTCTCGAAAAAAAAAAAAAACCAAATCCAACTCTCCCCCCACAAAAGATTTTATTTATTTATTTTATGCAGGTACACTGTTGCTGTCTTCAGACACACCAGAAGAGGGTGTCAGATCTCATTACAGATGGTTGTGGGCTACCAGGTGGTTGCTCGGAATTGAACTCAAGGCTTCTGGAAGAACAGTCAGTGCTCTTAACCACTGAGCCATCTCTCCAGCCCCGGGGCCATGTTTTTTAACTCCTGACTGACCTATGGTGACATTTTTTCTTTTTACCTTTTCTCCCTGGTTGTTCTCTGATCCCCAAGCCCAGGAATCCTAAAACCCACCTAAGTCTCTTCTGCCCAGCTATTAGCTGTTGGCATCTTTTTTTTTACCAATCAGAAATAATTTGGGGGCAAGGTCACATAGTCATTTGGATCTAAGTGCAGACTCTCTTGTCTCTGGGGCAACCAGGTTTGGAGAGCCACGCTTAGCATTACAATATACAGCAGAAGACCAAACCTCAACACCCTTGTAATCCCAGGACGCGGAGCACACACAGGACAAGCAAGAGTTCAAGAACAGCCTCATACCACCATCCCAAGCACCACCCTCCAAAAACAAAACAACACAACAACACCCAGATGGACCAAAGCTGCACCATGAGAGTGGTGGGTCAGATCCCCAGTATGGGGAAAACAACAAAACAACTATTTTTGCTGCTTCCTATGATGAATTATTGTTTAAACCACAAATGAAACCAGAGCTGGCTGGAACATTCTGTGATTATGTCAAGAGCATCCTTTGCTGTTCATGCTAATATTTCTAGGAATACTGGTCCTCTATCCTGGGTCTAGACTGCTGGTCTCAGGGCCACGTGTAGCCGTGGAGTTGGGGCCTCTCTCTTCCCTCCTGTATGGGATACTATTCTGGGGAATTCTCTTTCTCCTTTGGTCCGTTGGTTCTGGTCATGTGCACATACTTAAATGCAGCCTTTGGGAATCCATAGCAACAATTCCATCAAACCATCCCTAGTTTGTTACTGCCTACTTGGCAGACAGGCAAGCAGGCAGGCCGCGTTTAGGCACGGACACCCCATCTTAAAGAATATGCTTGCTATCTTGTTTCTGGGGTGAGAGAGGGTTTATAGTGTTTATTCCTTTCTGTCATTTTGCTAGAGTTGGGCCGTAGTAGAGTTGGGCCCAGTTTACTACATTTAGGAAGCCAGAGTCAATGTTTACAAAGAACCACAGTGTCAGTGCTGTGTCCCTAGCTCCTGCCCTCTCCCCCACCCCCAGTACAGCAGACACCGACAGTGAGAACTCAGGAGGAGTGAGGTGAGTTACTGTCTGAATAGTTAGACCATGCCCAAGACAACCTGCCGGACAATCAGCAGTGTTTGTTCTTGGGTGACTAAGGGGGCAGAGGCTTTCACAGAACCTGACATCTCAAGAAAGCACCAGGGAATTTTAATTCAGCTTCTCCGGGCAGGGTCTCATTTCCTACATTCTCTGGAATAGCTTCTTTACAATGCAAAAATCTCTGGAAGCAAGGCAGTTTGACCTTTAGTCAGAACGGAGAGTGAACAGGGACGACAGCTCTGAACTTCCTTACATATGAGATAGTTGCTCACCTCCCAACGCTTCCCATCCTACAAACTACATCCAGGTACTTCCTGAACACAAATACACAAAAGATACTCCTGCTCATATAGAGAGAGACCAATCATGAACACAGAAGTCAACGGACCAGACATATTTAAAAGTCTGGTGGCATTAAGAGAGGGTGGCTAGGGTCAACACAGGTTCCTGAGAGGAGTTGACTGGGCAACTAGAGAAACAGTATTCCTCTCAGAAGCAACGATGATTTTCAGGTGAAAATCCTGAGTAAGAGAGGCCCTAACTTACACAGAAGACAGGAGAGCCTGTGCGACACAAGCCAGGACGATTGGAAGTTAGGGATGAGCCTGGCCACGTCTGAGTCCGCAGGAAATGCCTATCCAGTTTTAAACAAGAAGAGAGGTGGGCAATGTGATTTCCGTAAGGATTCTTGAGGGCTGGTCTGCGAACAAGTATGCGAGGACAAGAGTGACATGGCGTCCCAGTGTTCCCGCCAAAGCTCACAAGAAACTTTAGGAGGCGGTGGCAGGGAAAGCAAATCTGTGGTGTGCTGTGGAGGAGCAAGCTATCTAGCTGGATGATTGTGCATGGGAAGGTCAAAGGGAGGGGGTGTGGCTCAGCAGACAGGGCCCAGTGTGTCCATGGCAACAGGGAATGGGGGTGGGGGTGTCAAAGATAGCAGATTTGGGACCTGGATGACAGTGAAGAATGGTAGTGCCATCTGCCAAGGCTGGGAGTTGGGTGGAACTCATCAGGTGCTTGTCACACACCCATGTGGAGTCACCATAGAAACCTTGAGTCCTGCAGAAGGAAGGCCAGGCTGGAGAAATCAGACTGAAGGTTACATGCAGTCAGGAAAGATGGCTATATGGTGCCCAGGCCAGCCTACGCTGGCCTTCACAAGCAGGGAGAAAGGGGCAGGCAAAGCCCTGGGTAAGTGTTCCAGTCCTTACAGACCTAAGTCCTGCTGAAGCTGTAGTAAGACAATAAAAGCCATCAGAGTTCATGACAAAAATCTCAGTGTCTAGACATTACAGGTCTAGATTGCCGCCTAAATCCGACAAACGAAAATCCTGTAAAACATCTGTATCCAAAGAAATCCTCTGACGATTCAGAAACCAGTAAAACCCATGAGGGCTTCTGCTCTGCAACACCACACAGGCCCTCTTTGCCGTGTAACCATAGGAGCTGGCCAGGCATGGTGGCACACACTTGAAGCCGATTCGGGAGAATCACAAGTTCAAGGCAATTTAGTGAGATCTGCAAACCAAAACCTGACACATGGGGACTCCAGAGGTGGAGACAGCAGGAAGCAGACTCCAAGTCCGAGTCTAGCCTGGGTTATGGAACTCAACCCAGTATCCAAAAGGTAGGCAGGAGGGAAAGCTAGGCATGCAGCCTGGTGGGGGAGGACCATCAGGAGACAGAAGGGGAGCTGGGTTAGACAATAAGGAGCACTTCTGAGTAAACTGAGACACAGAAATGAATGCTCCCACTTCTGAGCATCCCCCATCTGCCTAAGGACTTCAGTACAGTCCCTCTGTGCAACACTGAGCCCTGTGACATCTGACTCACATCCCAAAGCCTACACGCACCCCCAGACCCGGATACAGAGAGACCTAGGAGGCCCTGCAGAAAAACATGGTGGTGTTGTAGTGACCACAGGCAAACAGAAGAACCCTCCAAAGCAAACAACTGGTTCAGAAAAGAATACGTTCAGAAGGACTGACTGAGTATACTAGAGTTCTTCAGAGCACAAAGAGAAACCTCAAATCATTGAAGACAAACTCAAGGGTAGAAACCTGAAACAAGGTCTCTCTCTGGTGAGAGCAGAGACCAAGAAGCTACTGGACCAGACTCTTGGCCTACCATGCAGCTGTGCTGAAGATGAACCAGTCACACAGTAAGACCCCCTAAGCACAGCTGAGAAAGGCCTAGAACTCAATCATGGGTACGACTGTATCTAGTAGACAGGTCACCATGTTTCACTGTACTCCTGAAGCTGAAGCTGTTGCTTCTGGTTGGTCTGCTAGTGGAAGAACACAGGACCCTGCCTGGATGGCTGTGCGCGCACACGCGCGCGCGCGCGCGCGCGCACACACACACACACACACACACCGCGAGAAAGCCGGTATCTGTGGAATGTTCAAACTAACAATGTTCCCTCTGATTTGTTTTATTTTTGACCTGGGGATCCAACTAGGACTTTTGTTCAAGCACATATGAAGTACAACTTTTAACTGTTTTAAGAAGTATGACGGTAAGCCAGCCATGTTGAGTTGTGTTAAAATCTGTACTCAAATACACTCATGAGCTAAATATATTAAATGTATTATTGGGGCTAGAGACATGGCTCAGCAGTTAAAAGCAAGAACTGCTTTAGCAAAGGGCCTGAGCTTGGTTCTCAGCCACTCACAACTATCCCTTAACTGGAGCTCCAGGAGATCTGACGCCCTCTTCTGGACTCTGCTGGTAGTGCACTCATGTGCACATACCCACTCAAACATACACACAATTAAAATTAAATAATGAAATGCACAGTAACCAGATATACACAAGTTTATACTGTTTATCTATGACCAAACTGAGTTTTTAAAATCTCCTAACTCTTTGTAATAAGTTGAGTTTTCTCAAGGAACATGAATGATTTAACATCAGCAGTTGTTCCCATGGAGTGGCACCCATCCACCCATTCAGCAGGCTCTTGGGACTCAAGCATCCGACACAGTGAACAGGCAGATGCTTGGCCCTCCCAGGGGTGTCTGGTAGCTGGAGTCCACAAATCCTTAAGTTAGGGACACAAGGTCAGGAAGAAGCCATGGAACACACAAACACAAATTGTAGGTGTAAGGAATAAGATGTTAAGAAACAGGCTGGAGAGATGGCTCAGCGGCTAAGAGCACTGACTGTTCTTCTGAAGGTCCTGAGTTCAAATCCCAGCATCCACATGGTGGCTCACAACCATCTGTAATGAGATCTAATGTTCTCTTCTGGAGTGTCTGAAGACAGCTACAGTGTACTTACATATAATAAATAATAAATAAATCTTTAAAAAATGACACAAAAATTAAAAAAAAAAGATGTTAAGAAACGATACCATGGATGGATGTAACCATGGAAACCAGGCCTAGAGTGTGTGCATGAGTATGATTAGGTGAAGTAAGATAAAAGTAAGTAAAGTATTGTGTGAATGCCTTAATTGTGATTGGCTAAGAGCAGCTTAAATACCCTGGTCTGGCCACGACAACTCACTCACTCACTCCCCGAGTCCCACAGAATGGCCCCATGGAATGCCATTGTCGCTGTAGTGCTGAGAGAGAGATCAAGTCGGACGAGGTGATCCCAGCCAGCACCATGGACGGATGGATGGACGGACGGATGGATGGAACTCCAGTGGGACCCGAAAGCAGAGAACCTTACCTGAGGTGCCACCACTGAGCCAGGCTGCAACATCAGGCCAGACCGGGAGTTAGTGAAGTGTGTGTGTGAATGGATGCGATCCCATTTCTCTATTTACTTGTTCAGTGAGGAATAAATAAGCTATTATACATAACCTGACCTCCGAGTCTGAGGCGCCCTTCTCACCTCTGTCCTCAACCCTGATTTGAGACAGTAGGTATGGGGCCTGAGACTGAGGAGGGCAGGAGGAGCTCCGGTTTGAGGCCTGTGGACTTGGAGGATGTATAGGATGGCTTTATCTCAAAGTAACAAGCACACGCCCAGTTCTCACCAATGGTGGGTGGAGCAGCTCTGACAGGTCAGGCACCGCTTGCACCTGTATGAACAGATCTGCCTTTCTTTCTCCAGTGGGCCACAGTGGCTCCAGGCACACACGACACCCGCTTCCCACCACACCACACTCTCCTCCTGGTTCCCGTCGTGTGTCCACACCTGGGAGGTCTGTCTGCTGTTACACGTCTTTGTGACCGTGGTCATGCTAAAATACAGCTTGCTAGTACACCCTTGTGTGCCAAGGGTGCATTAACCGCACAGCCACGTAATCAGCCCATTTTTCAGGAGAGAAAACTAAAGTCTGCCTAACTGCCCTGGGTCACATGACTAATAATGGTGGAATCAGAACTCAAACTGCCCGCTCATGCTATTCTCCAGCTTGATGGGGAGAAACATAATCAACAGGATGCACGCAGTACACGCTGAGGAAGGAGCTTCATCATGTCCTGGTAGCGACAGCAAGGTCCTTCACACAGGACAGCGTCCTTCAAAGCAGACAACGGGGTCAGTGGTGAGGCATCTCTCGCTTCTTCGGGGACTTTTTACTCTGACCCCAGTACTCTTAGCTAAAATGCTGAACATGCTTCCTTCTCCTTCTTCAGACACTTGCTACAAATGCGAAGTGGCTGTGAATGAGTGTCCCAACTCCCCCAAGTGAGTCCAGCACACACACACACACACACCTGAACATGATGGGATTCGACACCCCCAGAAGAGTCATCAGCGCCACGGGAACACAAAGGCTATTTTGTGGGAGTGCTGCAGCCTCCTTTCCTGTGATTACACCTCATTGCATAACAATGTTCAGACATTTGGTTTAAGCAAGCATAGTAATTACATTTCTCACTTTGAACTAATTTAAGCAGCTACATCTGAGTTCCCCCACCAGTCCTTGGGCTGATCCACCCTCCGCCTCCCACCCTGAGAGAACTGGGGCTTGGGCTACGCGTGCGTGAGGTGCCCTTGGTAACTCAGAGGCTCCCTTGAAGCCCACCTCAGAACAATGGTGTGAACTGTTAGACGAAGAAAGGCAAAGGAATCCGGGCCCCACAGATGGGTCAGAGGTTAAGAGAACGACGCTGTTTTCTCAGGGATCCCAGGGTCAGTTCCCAGCACCCATATGCTGGCTCGCAGCTATTTTTAACTCCAGTTTCAGGAATGCAGGGCCCTCTTGTGGCTCCTGAGGCACCAGGCCGCACATATACACAGGCTCTACAAACATACAGGCAAGCAGAACAAGCAGCATCCGCCCCTGCAACCAACAGCCTGATTTTGCTAGATATAAATACACGGGCCCCGTGCCATGCTGATGCATCAAAGTTTTATCTCCAAGACTGCAAAAATCCCCTAGAAGGGCAGGGGCAGTATCTCACTGTACCGCCGAGTTCACCTGACATTTTCTATCTGGGGAGGAAGAGGGATGGGGACAAACAACACCACACAGGTCACTTTCCTTCTGGTTGGCAGATCACTTTGCAGCCCCTGGGGACAGGTCATGACTAACACCACGCTTTTCCTCTCCTATTGCTGGGCTAACGGCTCCACCTGGGTGATTTGACAGGGAGAAGGGGACCCCTCTAGAGGCAGGATGCCCCAGTTCTGAGAGCTTGGGAGTTGGTCAGGGCCATCCTAGCTTCTGGTCCCACAGCTCGGTGCTACACGAAGCAATGGATAAATCCAACCACTTTCTCAAATGGGACATTTAGCTGCTTTAGGCTTGGCTCAATAACCTGCCCTGTCGTTGTTTTGGAGCTGAGTCTCTTGTAGCTCAGGCTAGCCTCCAATTTGTTACACAGGAGACCTGGCCTTGAACTCCTGCTGGCTTGAGTGTAGTAGTTTGTGCCATCACACCTGGCTCACAGCAACTTCTTCGCTAGAGGAACTAGAGGTGGTTGTGTTCTGATGCGGGGTGGGGTGTGAGGGGTGGGGTGTGGGCGGGAATATTGATGACTGTATTCAACGATAAGATAAATAACAAAAGCTGAAAGAGGCAAATTTCAAAGCCACGGAAATTGTCTTTATCTACTAGGTGTGTGGTAGGACAAGGCTCTAACTAACCCACTGCTGCAAGGCCAGATTTGAGAGGGACAGGGGACCGTGACGCCACACAGCATGCTATCCCTCTCAGTGCGGGCTGTGTGAGCTGAACCCAGGCGTGGCTGAGTCAGCGCTCAGCAAGCATCACACATCCAGCCATCCACTTGCTCTGCAAACCTAAAGCTTGCTCTCTAGGTGCTTCAGTCAAAAGACCAGTCCGGGGCTGGAGAGATGGCTCGGAGGTTAAGGGCATTGATTGCTCTGCCAGAAGTCCTGAGTTCAAATCCCAGCAACCACATGGTAGCTCACAGCCATCTGTAATGGGGTCTGGTGCCCTCTTCTAGTGTGTGTCTGAAGACAGCTGCGGTGTACTCATATAAATAACAAATAAATAAATGGTTTTTAAAAAAGGCCAATCAGAACCAAGTGTAGAGCTCACACCTGTACTTTGTAGAACTTGGCAAACTGAGGCAGGAAGACAGATAGCCTCCACCTCAAGGCCAGCCTGAGCAGCACATAAGGTCCTGTCCTGAAAAGGGAAGGGGATTTATAGCCAATCAGCAGTTGGGGGGAAGGGAGACATTTTCCTGAATGAGGTAGCTCTGAGAAGTTGCTTGTGCCTCTGTAAGTAACCCAAAATTAAAGGTACCAGCTTAGGCCAGGGGTGGTGGTGCACACCTTTAATACAGCACTGAAGAAACAGAAGCAGATCTCTGTGAGTTCCGGGCTAGCTAGGGCTACATAAGGAGAACTTGTCTCAAAGAAAGAAATCAACTGGACAGGTAACACATGGAGACCATACATACCTGTCCCTGTGTCACCTCGTGTGACAAGAACACAGGAAGGCAAACAGACACCCTCCCCCAGAGCTCAGCGTTGAGGACAGCGCTCCCTTGGGCTCTTGGAGAGTCCCCACCATGAGAGAAAAGGGCATTCTGGGTACTTCCACTTTCCAGGACAAACAGCAATGCAGGGAAAGCTATGAGGAACAGAGGACTGGGAGGGGGAGGGGGACAGAAAAACCAATATCAAAATGACCAGAAGGGTCTGGGGAGATGGCTGTGAGGGTGAGAGCACTTGCTATACTGAGAACCAGAGTCCCGAATCCCAGCACCCACACCGGGCAGGGCCATGATGAGTTCACCTGTGAGGAGCAGCTGCAGAGGGAACAGGAGGGTCGCTGGGGCTTGCTGGCCACACGCTCCACGTTCAGAGAGATGCCGTGTCATTGAAGAGAGTGATGAAGGACATCCAATGTTATCCTTGGATGTGTCATCGCTCCACACTCTCTTAAGTTCTCTTGCCCCGCGCTTTCCTGGAGTTTCCTTGGCACCCTGTATACATCCTTAGGGGACAGGCCGGGAGTCTGGAGGCTGAAGCCAGAGTATGGCTGACAACAGGAAGTTAATATGGAGCCAGGTGTGGGCGCATAGTCATCATCCCAGCACTTGGAGGCCATCCTGGGCTAAGTTCAGAGACAGAGGCCATCCTGGGCTATCTCAAGTCCCATCTAGACAGAGCACAAGTCTGTCAAAATGGGAATCCACGCTCTCTGGGTAAGGTTCTCAGTGTAAGATGCACACTTGGATGGCAGAGGGTCCCTAGCCAGACCCAAGGTTGTTTTGCCTCGTGTGACTCCACTGTGGGAATAAACAACCCACCCGCTAATCTCACGGGTTAGTCCTTGCATTTTCGGCTTTCCTGTCAGTGCCATCACCTGCTGCCTCTTCTCCTTAATTGTTCATTTTCCATGTACCAAGCACATTCTTTCATCGAATCCCACAGTAATCCTTTGAGGATTCAGGAGAAGCTTCGGAAGCAGCTGCAAGGCAGCCCGGCTTGCCCTTCTTTCCCGCTGCTAACCGTGCTCCGGAGGCGGCACACAGTGGAGGTGGGGTTACGGGAAGAAAGAGCCCACCACGCCCTCATGGTTCCGTCCATCACAGTCTCTTGAGCAGCGCTTGCACACGACAACGACATGGCAACTGACACTTCTGTCCGTGCGCTTTAAGGCGCCACACGAGCGCGGGTTATGAGAAGGCACTGCCGCAAAGGAGCTTGGGATGCCGAGCTGCAGCAGAGGGCAAAGTGAGGGCTGGAATGTTGGCTGGACAGCTCACTTCCTTGCCTGAACTGGCATCCATCTTAGTGTTAATTGGCTTGGAGTTAAGTACCTTTCATATGAACCTGGGGAAGCTGACCTTTGGAGCGGCTGGTGACTTGGTGGGTAAATATGTCTTTATGGACTTCATAAAATGCAGTCTGTGTAAACACACACTCAAGAACTGTTAAGAGCACTGGGTGGCTGGACTATGGCACAAAGGCGCCTTTAAGGTTGCTGAGTGCTCAGTGGTTGGATATTTAAGAAAACGAACACACGGATATAGTTTCCATTTGGGGGATAGATCTCAAACTGGCAGACATGCAGAGGAACTGCCTGGGGATCACACCAAAATGCAGATCAGGGTGGAGGACTCAGCAAACAAAGGCTGGGGCTCCACCCAGCACCACATAAAACTGGGCATGGCGTGCATATTGAGAAGGTGAAGCCTGAGAGAACAGGAGGAGTTCAAGGCTATGCCTGAGGCTAGCCTGGGCTACGCAGAAAAACTTGTCTCTAAAAACAGGAGAGGATACCAGGTGGTGGTGGCTCACATCTTCAATCCCAGCACTCAGAGGCAGAGGCAGGAGGATCTCTGAGTTCACAGGCAGCCTGGTCTATAGAGTGAGTTCCAGAACAGCCAGGGCTACACCGCGAAGCCCTGTTTGGAAAAGGGGAGAGGGGTTGTTAACAGACGAGGGAGAAGGGAAGAGGGAAAAGGGGGTGAGAGGAAGAGAAGAGAGAGAAACAAAGGCAGAAGGCCTTTGCTGTAAGGCTGTCAGGAGTTCTTCCTCAGAGGCCCAAACCCCCATGAAGATGACCTTGTCAAGACACTGTAGGACAGAAACGTACAGCGTGGCAAACTTCCAGAACCCAGTAACAAGGCAAGGGTGAACCGAGAGCTAGAAGCCTGTGAACAGGGGATAAGAATGGGAGCTGAGCCTCAGGAGAGCGCACGTGAACTCAGGGCGGCATCCCCACGCTCTCTCTGCAAGCACATTCTCATACAGACCAGCTGGCCTCAAGCCTGTTCTGTAGCTGAACCTGGCCTTGAACTCCTGATTCTCCTTCAGAAAAGGCGGCCTCTTTCCAAGCACTGGGATTAGAGGTGTAAGCCAACCAGGATTGTTCCATTTCTTAGAAAAGAAGCGTTCCTGGAGCTCCGAGCTGTGGGTCGACGCTGTCCTCCAAGGCACTTGCCTCTCAAGCTGACAGCCTGAGTTCTCTCCCTGGAAGCAAGGCCCAGAGCTGGATGCAACGGCCCACGTGTGCAAACCCCGCACTCCTACAGGAGTGGAGAAAGGAGAATCACGTGGAAACCCCACAATGGGGTGGGGTGGGGAAGGGTAGGATCCTGGCGGGCTGGCTGGCAGGGTGAGAAGGCACAGTCCATGATCCTAGCACCCACAGGAAGCTGAGGCAGAAATGCCACCAACTTTTAGGTCAGCCTGGGATACACAAGGAAAGCCTGCTTAGAAAACAGTAAGGGAGAATGCTCTCCCACGAGCGTCCAACAGAGCAGTACGCCTTTCTTCCGCTTTGCTGTTAACAGCGTACATTAGCATGAACTGTCACAGCAATGTGCCGAATCTACTACCCATCCTAGCCTGGCATCCACTGCCCTTCACCCTGGAGACTGGCACATCGGATACTCCTTCCTGCTTCCTGCTGTCTGTGACTACACAGCCTTGGCAGGAAACGTCAAAAGTACACACTGGCATAGACAGTGTGGCGTGGCCGCAAGAGAAAACCATAGGTAGTCACAGAAATGCTCCTTCTGTAGCCCAGAGGCAAATTCCTGGGAACTTTACGTCAACTGTTTGGGGGCTCATCTCTCTTGCAGGATGGCCATCTGGAGGCCCCTTGCCTCCAGTCCCAAACTTCCTGTACCCCCTGCCAAGCCACAGGCGACACACACAGGGAGAGCATTTGGAAGCTCCTCTAGCTCACCCTTGCACAGCATGTGACCAAGGCTAGCAATCTGTTCGGGTTGATGCTTCAATATCTATGTGGGCCACATGGATCTGAACGGATGTCGGCTCCATCTTCTTCCTGTCTCCTGAGGCTCTGACACCTCAGAGCTAATGAAGGTCACAAATGTTTAGTATAAAACCCCAAACGGGATGGGACCAAGAGCAGATGCTACCTCTCTGACAGAGCTCAAAGCACACGCACCGTGGCTGTATGACCTGAAATTGCCTTGCCAGACTACAGTGTGCGTGTTGAAGACAGGACCCAAGGCCGTCTTTTCCCAACATCTTCTCCAGCTTACAATGCTGTGGTGACTGCTTTACCCGATTGAGAAAGGGTGAGAGGAGAGGTAGCGACAGGAAGCTAACACACTAGAAACCCTCCCAGGGGTTCTAAGGAGGACGCCTGGCCTTCAGAGTCCCAGCAAGGTGCTTCACTGTTCTGAAGGTCACACCCACAGACCCATGACCTCTCACAAGGGCAACACCTCCAGCAACACCGTCAGTGTGAAAGCCAAACTGAAAAGTCCTGTCCGATGAATCAAACACAGTGACAAGTGTCCCTGTCACCAACCTAGGCCACACCCTCCAACTAGTCTTGTTATAATCGCTCTGTCATCTGCTTGCTCTGAAGTCTTCAGACAAAAGTCCCAGTACCTACTTTCTAGGCCTAGGACTCAGCAGTCTCAAAGTTAGCATCAGTGGGCCAGACTGGTTTTCTCCAGCCTCGCTGAGCATGGACCTCCAGACAGGGTATCCTGCTTGTAGAGGGGGCCTCTGGACAAGAGTTGGCCCTCCCCAGTCTGTCGGGTCTGCCTCTCCCTGCAAACGCACTAGCACCCTTCTGCCAGTCTGCAGAAACCCAAGACTTTGCTTTGATTGGTATAATCACCAAAAGAATCAATTTCTCTCTTTTTCTATTTAAGAGAAAACCACAGAAAATCAAAGTTAGTTGTGTTTTTAAATTTATTTTTCGACTTTTGAAACAGGTTATCATTATGTAGCCTTGGCCGCTCTAGAATTATGTAAACCAGGATGACCTCAGACTCACAGACATCCCCCTGCCTCTGCCTCCCCAGTACTAGAATCAGAAGTGTCTGTGTGGGCATGGGTGCTTATTTTTTGTTTATTACTTTTGGCTTGATTTTGTTGTTGTTGTTGTTGTTTTGTTTTTGAGGCAGGATCTATTATGTAGTTCAGAGTGCCCTGGAATTTGCTATGTAGTCGGGCTAGCCTCAATGATCCTCCTGCCTCAGCTTTCTGCACTTACAGGCGTGGCTCTGCACGGTTTTGCTGATTGATTATGAACAAGGGATCGAACCCCAGGCTTTGTGTACCCTCGGTAAGTACAGAGCTATAGTCCCAACCATGATGGTTGTACTTTTAAAAGACTTATTTATTTGTGTATATGTCCCTGCAAGTTGTTATGTGTGCTATATGCTTGTGTGAGTCCAAGGAGGCCAGAAGAGGGGATAAGATCCCCAGAAACTAGAGTTACAGGCAGATCAGCCATCATGTGGGTGCTGGGAACTGAACCTGGGTTCTCTGCAAAAAACAGTGAGCACTAACCACCGACCAATCTCTCCAGCTTTTTTTTTTAAGCAATAAGGTTTCTTTCTAACATCTGCCTCTAGAAGCGCCTTACAGTGTTGTTGTTAGTGGCAAAGGAGTGGGAATCAATGTTTCCCGAATCCCAAGCTCACCACACACACACACACACACACACACACACACACACACACACAACTTCTCTTTTTGCTATTCGGAATCCACTGAAGCTTTTAGAGTTGGGGCAGCCTCTATATTATAAAGAGGAAAGCACTGCAGAGAAAGGGTCTGCCTCTCCTTTACCTCAGGGTTCAATCGCCTCAGGATGGAGAGAAGGACAGAGCTGAAAGAGGAAAGATTCACCCCAACACCTCCTGCTTTAATCAGAAAATCAAGTGCTGAAACCAAGTCAACAAGGTGACCTTTCCTCTCCTTAAGAGTTCTCACCCATTTAGAGTCTGACCCCTGGCTGCTAACTTTCTAACTGTGAGGAAGGAACTCAAGGACTCCCCCTCCCCCATATGTGCTCAAGAGACTACATTTGTATCTCCTAAGGACTCCTAAGTTGAGAAAAAAAAATATAAAACAAATATCCACTATCATTTCAGCAATATTGAGGCTCTATTTTATTATGGTAAGAGCACTACTCTGTGCATTGAAAAAGATACACACTCTACTTGGGTGATACTGCAGAACTCAGTTCTCAAGTAACAGATTACACAAAGGATCCCAACTAGTTGTGAGCCAGTGGGTAGACAGTCAGTTTAAGACTTACAAATCAGCGGGCAGTGTTGGCGCATGCCTGTAATCCCAGCACTCTGGGAGGCAGAGACAGGCGGATTTCTGAGTTCGAGGCCATCCTGGTCTTCAGAGTGAGTTCCAGGAGAGCCAGGGCTATACAGAGAAACCCTGTCTCGAAGGAAAAAAACCAAATCAAAAAATAAATAAATAAAAAAAAAAAAGACTTGCAGATCAGGGCTGGTCAGACGGCCCCCTGGGTAAATTCTCACAGCCTGAGTTTGATTGATGGGACCTGCATGGTCAAACAAGAGATCAGCTCCCCAAATCTGTTCTCTCACCTGTACGCCCGCACTGTAGGCATACATGCCCACACAGGCACACAGACAACCAAAAACAAGTAGCAAGACCGGCAGGAGCTGGAGAGAGCCATTAATAGGAAGAGCCGCTCTAACAGAGGACCCAGGATCATTACATCAGCCAGCACCCAAGTCAGGTTGCTCACATCTTCAGCTCAAGGGGACACCCTCCTCTCCTGGCCTCTTCATGAACCCACACTCACAGGCACATACCCACGCACATATATACAGTTTAAAAAAATACATATTTTAAAAATAGTCTTGTAAAGAGATTTCCTGGGAATGGACCTTGGACCCTACTCAAGATCCTCAGAAATCTGTGACAGACGAATAAAGCACAGGGCTCCCCTCCCCCAGGAGAACGGCAGGCTTGCGTATTTTTAGTGCTTCTTTTGGGGGGGAATAAAAGAATCTCTCACTTATTTTAGCCTTATGGTCTATTCTTAGATCTCCGGCAGCCAGGCCCAAGTACAGCCAACCTCTTGCAATTCATATTCCAGTCTCTTCTCATTCCTCACCAGGAATTATCTCAAAAAGAGTAAGAACTGACAAGTGACAGATCATTTACATTTTAACCCTATTCAGACTCAGGTAAATGGCTCAATATGCATGCTAATATTCCATCATTATTCCGATTAAGGAAACGATTATGTTAAAGTGTTTAATCAGAAGAATTAGGGAGAACGGCAGACACCCAAAATTAACCTCTAATAGTCTTGACAGTCACCCCATTTAAATGCTTGGCTATAAGCAACTCTTAAGATTTCTGCTTAGGCACACAGGGATTCCTGATAAGACCTAAAAGCAATTCATTTCCTAACATGATTGCTGTCTAAAAGAATAAACTAAAAGGGCCCCAATTTAAATACAATCAAAGCCCTAAGCAGTCACAGGCCAGGAGAGTTAAACATCATCATCTTGATCCCGGTTAACAACAATGCTATCCCCATCAGAAACAACACAAGAACTTCCTCTTTCTCTGACCTTCTCTGTTTAATTATTTCCTGTGATTTCTTCTAGGGCTGAGCTGCATGCTGCCCAGGGCCAGCAGGCTTTCCGTACACGGCTGGACGACGCGGAGTGCCAGCAGCCTGTGGAGATATTACGCAGTTGGGGGCCTTCATGTACTTAAGTGACAGATTTCTTGGGGCTCCTGGCATGCACAGACAACTTTTTTGGTTTTCTGGGTGTTTGGTTTTTTTTGGGGGGGGGGCGGTGTTGGCTGTTTCTGACACAGGGTCTCTTGTAGCCTTGGCTATTCTAGAACTTCACTTTGTAGAACAGACTGGCCTTGAACTGAGGGATCCTCCTGCCTCTGTATCCCAAGTGCTGGAATTAAGGGCATATACTATACCACCATGCCTGGCTTCAACTTTTATTTTCAACTGCCAGAAGAAAACACAAAGATTTCCTCAACTCATTCCCATGTAAAGTCAAACAGGAAATTGCGCCAGGGACAAGAAAAGGTAGTTTTTGGTACCATCTCCCCGTTACTATCTCCCACCTTGTCCAATGAGCCTCAACAAATGAGTTACTAATAATACCAGCTATGTTGCATCATCTTAGGTCTGGACCCATATTTAAAAAAACAAACAAACAAACATAATTCCTTCTGAAAACACGTGCCATCTCAGGCCCCAGCTAGTCAGGATTCCATCCCTATACCCACCCAGTAGTGGAGTCCTTTTGAAAGCTGTTTCTCATCAGCTGGCCCAGGTAAAGTGTGCCCCTTTGGCGACTTTCTTCATACACACTCTCCACCTGGGATAAGGCAGGCAGTTTGTTCTCTCTCCGAGTAAGAACTTGACACTGTTCATAGGCAGGCAGAGGAAGCCACCTTAATGGCTGAGGATAGTTCACTCACAGAGCATGTCCAGCCTACATGAGGTCCTAGATTCAATCCACAACAAAGGACGCGCAAGAGATGTCACCTAGCATTAAAATGCTTACAAGATTCTGAGTTCAGTTGGGCAGCTAGCGTGTGCACACCTTTAATCCCAACACTCAGAAGGGAGACAGACACACAGCTACAAGATCTGACGATTGGCCAGGACCAGCCTGATCTACAGATTCAGTTCTAGGACAGCCAGAGTTACACAGAGAAATCCTGTCTCAATTAAAAAAAAAAAAAAAAAAAAAAGATTGAGTTCAAATTTATTTTCTTAATAATAGCAAGTCAATGTATTTACAATGCTTTATACAAGAACTTATGATTCTGTGAAGTTGAGAGACACAGTGGTAGACATGTACAGACATAGAGATAAAATCTAAAGTCAAGAACCTGGTTAAAGAAACAAATCCTGGGCTCAAGAGATGGCTCAGCGGTTAAGAGCACTGAATTCAGTGCATCAGAGGTCCTGAGTTCAATTCACAGCAACCACATGGTAGCTCACAACCATCTGTAATGGGATCTGTTGCCCTCTTCTGGTGTGTCTGAAGACAGCTACAGTGTACTCATCATATAAAATAATCAAATAAATAAAATCTGTTAAAAGAAAAGAAAAAAAAAGGAAAGGAAAGGAAAGGAAAGGAAAGGAAAGGAAAGGAAAGGAAAGGAAAGGAAAGGAAAGGAAAGGAAAGAAAAGAAAAGAAAAGAAAAGAAAAGAAAAGAAAAGAAAAGAAAAGAAAAGAAAAGAAAAGAAAAGAAAAGAAAAGAAATCCGAAGCCAGGCGGTGGTGGTGCACACCTGTAATCCCAGCACTTGGGAGGTAGAGGAAGACGGATTTCTAAGTTTGAGGCCAGCCTGGTCTACAGAGTGAGTTGCAGGACAGCCAGGGCTACACAGAGAAACCCTGTCTTGAAATAAATAAATTAATTAATTAATTAATTAATTAATTAAAATAAAATAAAATAAAATAAAATAAAATAAAAAAGGAACAAATCCTGGGTCTGGTGAAGTGGTTCAGCAGTTAAGAGCACTTGGTGCTCTTGCAGAGGACCTGAGTTCTGTTCCCAGCACCCACACGGTGGCTTGCAGCCATCTTTAACCCAGTTCCAGATCTGATGCTCTCCTCTGCCCTCCTCAAGCACCAGGGACTCATGTGCTGCACACATATACACATAGGCAGAACACTTAAACACATAACATTTTTATAACTAAAACAATAAGCTGGGTGGTAGTACTCAGTTCAGTACTCAGGAAGCAGAGGCAGGTGGATCTGGGTTCAAGGCCAGACTCAGACTGGTCTACGAAGCCAGGGCTACACAGAGAAACCCTATCTCAAACAACAATAACTTTAAAAATGATAATAATAATAATAATAACTGGGGGCACCAAGACTGAATGATCCCCATGCCATTGAGACCTAGGCCACAGAATGAGACCTTATTTAAAACAAAACAAAAAAAGCATAAATCCTGCTGTGATCAGACAAGATAAAAACTTCTCATTGATTATTAGCATTATTATTTTGTGCGTGTGATGCTGGAGATGAAAACCAGAGTGCCTTTGTGCATGCTAGGCAAATATTCCACTAGTGACCTATATCCTCAGTCCTTGGGCAAGATGTTAACTTTACAAACTCTTCTCCTCACCTACACAGGCTGCTGGAGGGTCAGCCATACTCCACCCACAGGCAACCGTGCAAGCGCACTTATGTACAACACAACCTCGCCATGTCTTACAAACCACTCAAGGGCCTTGCTTGCCAGGGACGCCTGACAGACATCCTGTAGATCCTAACAACACTCGGCTACAGGATCGTCAGCACACTGAGGGAAGATGAAGCTGTCCTCATACCCGTAAGGCCGAGAGAAAGTGTCTAACATCCTAGACCGTAAGTTCCCCAAGGGCAGGGACTGCCTGAGTCACGCTCTGACGAGTGGGTGGATTAGAGGTAGGTGTTAGGCGCTCTGTAGTCAGTGACAGGCTGTAAGCCAGTCACTCCGTTCTCCTCCGGCTGCACCCTGAGGTGCTCGTTTCTAACTATACAATAATTCATACGTGGTTTTGCAATTAGGGCCCTAAGCACATGCATCAGAATCTAAACGTACCACCTACATTATCAACACCTGTTCTCTATGCTCCTGACGTCCCTGGGACAACAACAACAAAAAAGGACAGCAAGGCCCACAAAACCGGTAAATAACCGAAGATCCTTATCTTGAAACCTGGTGCACATGGCCTGGGGAAAAACAGACTTGACTCGATGTTTAAGCAATGAGTAACTATATTAAGACTGTTTACCTGTATAGCTTCAAAAGGTCTGCAATTTGAACCAGTTTGTTAAAATATCTACTAAATTAAACTGGCCCAGCACCACACTGGTTTCCTTGGTAGGAAATATAAAGCGAAATACCAACATGGCGTGCAAATAGACATAACACATCCTAAGCCAACGTCATCAGGGGAGCGCTGAGGCTCACCCCGTCCCCTCCAACCTTACTGACCATCACTTCGAAACCAATTTGGAAGCTGTCAGGTAGTAAGGTTTCAACCACACAAGGCCAGAGACTGCCAAGGACAGCAGCTGGGAGGGAGAAATCTGACTGTAAGACAGTAGATAATAACTTGACCACACCTGGAATGAACTACAATCAAGAATTGGAAGGCTCACCTGTGATCCTAATCTGGAGGCTCAGAGATACAAGTTTCTGACCTGGATCTTGGCATGGAGGTCTTGAAGCATAGTGGCTACGATTTCCAGAAAACAAGATCTCCGGGTTCAAGGTCATCTGGAATTAAAGGTGTGGTGGCACAGGCCTTCAATCTGGGCCACACCCTCTGCTGGAGACCTACATAAGGACATTGGAGAAAGACTTGCTCTTCCTTGCCTGCTTGCCTTGTGGGACTGAGCAACTGCTAGACCCTTGAACTTCCATCCACAGCTGCTGCTGACCATTGGGGAGTTGGACTATAGACTGTAAGTCATCAACAAATTCCCTAACTATATAGACTACCCATACGTTCTGTGACTCTAGAGAACCCTGGCTAATACAATAACCTATGAAGTCAGAAATCTCCAAAACCACCTGGCTCATCCCTCTAACCCAGCACCCAGAAGGCTGATGCAGGAGAATTTTAGCACAAGCTTGAATGGTCTCAAGACCAGGCCAGTCAGTTACATAAAAGATGCCATCTCAAAACAAGACAAAGAATGACACTACAGAAATAAAGAAAAAGAATGCTTTATTCTAGAGGATTCTACCAGGACATCAGAGAAGCGAAGGAAATGGTAGAACACGGTGTTTACCATCTAGCTCTCCTTTCCACAGCGCCAAGGAACACTGAGCAAGATACTCTACTCAAGTGGGAACAGGCTGTGGATTCTTGACACGGAATTCTGAAGACATCTTGGCACACAGGAGCCAGAGCAGATGTGAAGGGGGTCCAGTAAACTCCCAACATGAGATGTCTGGTCTGCCGAAAGCTTCCCGGGGCTTCTACGCTTCTACTTAGTAAGAGCGGGGTCTAGACCAGTTCAACACAACGAGTTTCTGTCTGTGATTCAGAGCTCCTGAGTCAGGAAGGGGACAGAGGTAGGATGTGTCTAAAGAAAGCCGTACTTATTCCACTTCCTTCCTGGTGGCCTCCTTCTGTTTGGACGGTCCCAAGCTAGAGGTGGCAGCTTATGTCTGAAATCTAACACGTGAAAAGCAGAGCCGAGAGGGTACGACTTTGAGGTCTGTCTGGGTTACAGTTAAGTTCTAGGCCAGCTTGGGCTATATAGAATAAGAACTGCTTAAAAATCAAAAGGGGAACATAATAAATTCTCAGCCACCTAAGTCTACATAGTGAGTTCTCTCTCTCTCTCTCTCTCTCTCTCTCTCTCTCTCTCTCTCTCTCTCTCTGGTTTTTCTTCCCAGGTTTCTCTGTGTAGTCCTGTCCTGGAACTCAGAAATTCACCTGCCTCTGCCTCCCACCACTTTGTCTCAACAAAACAAAACAAACTAACAAAATGGGTCTTGGGATCCAGCCTGCCCAGTATGTACAAGGCCCTGGGTTTAAGTGCCAGAACTGGGTGTGTCATCAACGACATCCTAGGCTACATGGTGAATTCTGGGCCACACTGAGCCAAGTAAGAAACTGTGCCAAAAAGAAGAAAAAAGGAATTCTTTCTGTATGCAAGAACAAAGTGAATTATCATTAAATGTTTATGTAGGTGAAATGATTTTTTAATGAAGAGAACATTAACTTCCATCAGCATGTTTACAGAAAGCCTACTGATATGCACTGTCAGGCCACGGATGTAAGAGTCAATAAATCCTTCAGACATCATGGGCAAAGTTTCCCTGTGCACCTGCAGTCCATATGGAACACAAATGTAAGCCCAGCCAGGACTACGTGAGTCATCAGGACTAGAGCAGAGATCCAGGACTATGCAACAGCAGAGCGAAATAACAGAATTAACAGAATAAACCATGAAGACAGAAAGGAAAGAATCTTCTTATCACACAATCAGGGAGAAAGACAACTGACATTCAGCCTGGCACATCCCTATGCAGTTATGAATGGATCTGCTGGGAATAGAACTAGGAACAATATAACTAGATCTAAAAAGAATGATTACTGCAAAGACAGGGAACGAGCCACTGCTATACATCTCAGAAGCTGCCTGTGTCTGTTGTAATAGCTTCAATCACAAGTACTTAATAAAGCCAAGTGTGTCCGGCGCACATCTTTAACCCCAGTACTTGAGAGTCAGAGGCAATTAGATCTCTGTGAATTCAAGGCCAGCCTGGTCTACATAATGTTCCAGGCTAGCCAGGGCTACTTAGTGAGGCTTTGTCTAAAATATAAAGCAAAAACAAAAGTACTAAAAGCTAAAATAAAGACAAGCTGATTTCTTTACCTCCACCCACTAAGCACAAATAAAGAAAACTGTGTTTTCAGTCAGTCACTACCTTGACAGCGTAGGTAAGCACGCTTTGATAGTCATGTGTACAAAAGGCTATGTGAATGTGTTGTTAACAAATATCTTCTACGTGAATGTGCTGTTAATAAAGATCTTCTAAGAAAGGGAACTGAAGTGTGGTTGTGTAGGTACAAGCTTTTAATCCCAGCTTTCGGAACTCTGTGAGTTTGGGGCCAGCCTGGTCTACAGAGTGAGTTCCAGGCCAGCCAGAGCTAAAACAGAGAAGCCCTGTCTCAAAAGACAAACAGATGAACAAAACACAAAACAAAGCAAAAGAAGACAGCTGCCTTTCGGGTGGGTGGGCTCTCATGTCCATCAGTATCAGATCTTTTATTTGATGGTGGCAGCTTATGTCTGAATTAAGCCTAGCCTATTTTCTTTCCGTGACCTGGGATATCTGTCAGGCCATTTAAGTACACGCCTACTCAGGGCAAACAGGCAAAAAAAAATAAATAAATAAAAATAAAAATACTCCTTGTCCCCACCCATAAGCATGCAAACCACAATGAAACGCAGCAGGCGGGACACAAATCCAAAGCACAATGGGTTGCTCAGAGACAGTTTAGAAATACCCTAAACTAGCCAAGTGCCACAGTTAATATTACAGAGTTAGTCCACAGGAACAGAGCAGCAAGTGGGGGCGGGGATAGGGGTGGCTTCAGTGGGAACAAGAAGATGATGGGAGATGGCTAATGAACAGAGCACATTACATGTGTGGGCATGTGATTGTGAAAGAATAAATCGAAATCACATAGACTCTGCCACAGAGGGCACCGTATGCATCCATGGAAAATGTGGAGGCCCTAGAAAGAGCCCCACATGGCCCAGATCTTACCTTTAAGGTCCAATTTCCTTCAGAGACAATGAGCCAAAACAAACAACCACACATATCAAAACTTCCTGCTCTGCCTCCATTAGCTCTGAGGATCTGCTGTTTGTGTGCGTTTGTGTACAGCCAGTAATGTCGGACCTCTGCCAGTACTGGGACTACCAGCACAGCTGTCTCCAGCAGCAAGTGAGAAGACTCCACCGGAAACCCTGCAGCTACTGCAAATTATTAATATTGTGATTCTTGCAGACTCCTTGCAGGGATAGAAACACATCTATGCCAGAGATGTACTCTTTTTCTTTTTCTTTCTTTTAAAGATTTATTTACTGATGTCTTCAGACACTCCAGGAGAGGGTGTCAGATGGTTGTGAGCCACCATGTGGTTGCTGGGATTTGAACTCAGGACCTTGGAAGAGCGGTCACTGCTCTTAATTGCTGAGTCATCTCTCCAGCCCCAGAGATAAGCTGGAAAATGTGCTGATCCAGTGACCCAAAGCCACAGTCCAAGCTCTGGGCTATAGAGGCAGGACGGATGAATGCTGGAGCTCAAGAGCTCAAGGCCAGCCACGGTGGCAACACAGTGAGGACTCCCTAACCCCCATCTCTAAAATCCAACCATCAAACAACAGTAAACTTCTGCTTCCCAATTCTGACCTCAACAGCTACAATCAGAATGGTGCTGAGTCACCCGTGACAGAGTACCACTCTCTGACAGTCCTTTCTTCAATTTCACAAAACCAAGTTGTGTGTGCAGGCTCAGAACAGGTGAGTTGCTCAGAGGGTGGCTATTGACAGCCCAGGTCAAACAAGTGCCACAACTGTAATTATTACATTCTTCCCGAGAACAAAACATTTTGGCCTGTGTGTGTGTGTGTACACTCCATGATGTATGTGGTCATACACGGACCACCATGGTGCCTGTGTACAGGTCAAGAGACAACCTGAACTATTGATCATTGCCAACAGGGTATTGCTCTCTCTTTAGTTTTTATTTTATCTACGTCACCTGCGTGGATGGATGGATGGATGGATGGATGTGTACCACATGAGTGCCTGGTGCTTGCAGAAACCAGAAAAGCATACCAGATTCCCTGGTAGCAGTTACAGTTAGTTGTGAGCTGCTGTGTGAGAACTGAGCCTGGGTCTCCTATAAAAACAGCAAGAGCTCTTACTGACTTGAGCCACCTCTTCAGTCCCTGGGGTCTTTGCATTTGCTCCTATGTATGCCAGGCTACCTGACCCACAACTTCCGGAGCTTCCTCTGTGTAGGCCTGCTAACTGTCAACAGAAGCACTCAGATTCCCAATGCATACGACTGTGTTCCGGCTTTGTACGGACTCTGGAGACTCTGGCTCAGGGCCGTGTGTGCTTTTACTTACTGACCCATCTCCCCAGCCCCTAAACAGCATTTTGAAATAATAATATCTATTACTTTCTTCAGTACACATTTATCAGGCAAATACAATGTCCTCAATGGTATTGGGCCAACGGCAGAAAACTAAGCAGTGGAATTACCAAGCAATAACCCTGAAACCAAAAAGTCCATAGTCTGATTGATATAGAATCTAGCCTGGGAGAAGCCCAGCTACGTGGTCAGAACTGCCTGGCAGAATAGGAGACACAAGGACTACAGTAGCCACTGGCGGTGGGGAGGGGGTGAGGACGGCTTCCTAAAGGATGTCTCAGAGAGCCTGGAAGGAGAGTCGCATTCATCTATGGATGACACAGAATCCCAGGAGGAGGAGAAACAGTCGCAGTAATCTAACTCTCACAAGTTCAAGGCCACTCTCGGCCGACACGGGAACCTCCTGGTTAGCCACAAAAGCAAACACACAGAAGCAGCAAGCTCAAGAAAGTTGTTGGGGCAAAACAGTGGTAGGCTTTTCCTGCTGCTTTACTGACAGGTTTTACTGGTTAAAGCCGAGGAGAGCGGCTGAGACTTGCTGTAGCCACAAAGAAGACAGCACTTTCCACTGAATGGACCAAGACTCCAACTCTGCATGATCAACTCATATTTTCAACGTCAAGGGTTTTCTCCTTGTAAAGACTGCCTGGCACAGAGACTCAGCCAGTGCTACGTAGCAAAAGCTGTCTCAAAAAATAAAACCAAAATTCTTACACAGAATGAAAACACTGATTTTGAAGGGCCAATGCAAGGCCGGTTGTGGTGGTTACTTGCCTACGTTCCCAGCATCAGGGAGGCAGAGGCTGGAGGATCACCGCAAGTTCAAGGGTGGCCCTATCGACATGAAGTGCCAGGTGAGCCAGGGTACACAGTGAGATTCAATCAGACAAATGCATGCTAATTCAGTCAGCTGGGCTCGGTTGTGCATACCTGTGCCTGATCTCCAATACTCAGGGGGCGGAGACAGGAGGATTTAAAGTTCAAATCAACCTGCCTGGACTACAGAGTGAGTTCAAGGCTAAACAGAACAATCAGTAGGACTCTGTTTCAAAATTTAAGAATTTTTGAAAGATAACAACAACAACAACAACAACAACAACAATAATAAAAAGCTGCGTCTAAAAGGAGGGCTCAATGATGAAGAGCATTTGCTGCTCAGCCCAGACCGGGGCTGGTGTCCGGTGTTCCTGTTAGGGCCTTACACCTGCCCATAACTCCAAATCTAGAGGATCAGATGCTCTCTCTCTTTTAGACTTCACAAGCCCTACACTCACGTGCACAAATGCACACCCAAACTAACGGTACAGAAAGGAAAAAAAACATAATTTTTCTTGTCAGGCGTGGTATTGTACAAATGTAACCCCTGCACTTAGAGACAGATCAGGGAGACATTCGAAGCCAGCCTTGGCTGCACATGGAGTCTGGGGCTAGCCTGAGCTCATGGCATCCTGTCTCAAGAAAACAAAACTCAGGGCCCTGTTGGGGCCAGCGGATGACTCAGCAGGAAAATACTTGCCAGGCAAACCTGATGACCTGAGTTTGGTTCCCAGAATCCACATAAAGGAGAAGAGAGACTACGACTCCACAAAGCTGTCCTCTGACCTCCACAGGAGTGACATGGCACACGTGTGTACACACACACACACCATACACACTGCACACACACACATTAAACCTTTAAAAAGACAAAATGTCACTTGGCTCAGCATTGCCCGTACTGGTTTTAGTGGCCTGTACTTGTTCACCGTAATCCGTCTAACACTCTGATAATGTGACCTTTGAACCTCCTTCCGTCATCGTGGGGGGAAACACAAAATTCTCACCCCCCAAGTTTTTTTTCTTTTTCTGATATGCTCCTCATATCTCACGAAAATGAAGAAAAACCATGGCACTGAGAGGCTGTCACCAATCCAGTACAATCAGGGACCAAGGAATGACTCATAGAAATAAATGACCAGGAGGCACAGAGCTACAGTCACAAGGAAAAGTGATGCGAGCTAGGAGCAAAGGGTCCTTCCTGAAGCTGGCTGTTGAGTGACTTCTCCACATCGGAGACTAAATGGGTGGTCTTGGACAAACTACTTAAACTCTCCTCAGGTTTTCCAAAATGGAGATAACATGGTGAGTCCTCCATATTCCATTGCTTCAGGAATCACGTGAAGACACCCCAGAGGCCAGTGTGAGGAAGCACACTTGTAATTCGAGGAACCTGAGACAGGAGGATCCCTCTAAGTTAGAGTCCAGCCTGGTCTACATAAAAAGCCCCAAGCTAGCCAAGGTGAAGCCCTATCTAGACAAGAACAAAAATATAACCCTCAGAAAGCCAATTCAACAGTGGTGAAGACACCAGGGCTCTCTAACCCTCTGAAACTAGAACCCATCTCCAAGACCTACTATCTCAACACAATTCCTTACTTTTGGAGTCAGGGTCTTACTCTTAGCCCAACCTGGGCTCAATATCAGGGCAATCCTCCTGCCTCAGGCTCCAGATGCTGGGATAACAGGTGCGAGCCACCAACTTCAGCCTTCTGATCGCAGCCAAACTGATCTCTCTCCGCAGACTAGAATGAGGAAGTGTTGGCTTCCAGCTGGGGTCCTCACCTGGAATCCTCTCATCGAGGCTAGCAAATGGGGAAAGACACAAGGCTTCTTCCACTGCGAGACCAGCACAGGCCTGGCCTGCACCCCCAGGGGAAAGAGCCAGGCACCTAACACACACTGGGCAAAGCTCTCCAAGGACCCCCACCAGCACAGCTACTGTTCACTGCCCCCAAGGCTGCTCCTAAATGCAGGCACAGACAAGGACCAAGAGAAAGAACTGGTTATCGGCCAAGTTCCAAAAGGGGAAGGCCTAGCAGATACTCCTCACCCTCCATATTTCAGTATTAAAACTCCCAACTTTCTCCCCCCACTTTATGATTTCAATGACAGGTATAGTGAGGCAAAATAAACCGTCTAGACCAGCCCGAGACTGGCACCAGGTGGGAACCTCTCCAGGGACAGGTGTCTTGACAGATTAGGGTTACTGCAGTCAGGGTTCCCTGGGGACACACGGGAGGAAATTCCCTTTGCAGAACACCAGCTTCCTTCCACCCCAGTCTGACAATGAACGCCACAGGATAAAAGGCCATTTAAAAACAAGCGAGGGCCGGGCTGTGGCTCAGTAATGGAGCTCTTGCTTGTCTGGATGTGTCTGGTCCTGGGTGCGAACTCCAGCACCGAAAAACAAAGGGGAAAAAAAAAAGGGGGGGGGATTTCTTACAGTGGTACACAGGATTTTGCCACCTGCTACAAGAGCTCTTTAAGCCGCCCGGTGGCCCAGTCCTGAGTCATTTCCTCTCTCTGCACTCTAGAGTGTCAATGCTCACAGGGGAGGGGGGCGGTGGACACAGAAAAGCAAAAGGCCCAGGGTTTTAGAGCTGGTCTCCAGCCATTCCCGCTCCACGTCCCCCTCCCCTCAGCGTCCCCGAGACTGCGGACCCATTCTGGAGTCCAAGCAGGCGCTGCTGCTACCTTGGCTAATGGCAGCACTGAATGAAAGGAGCCGAGGCAGGCTCAGGATTTATGAATGTGCAGGGGAGGAGGGATATCATGTGACAATAAAGGAGAACGTCTTATTCACAAAAAAAAAAAAAAAAAAATGTGGTGAGCGAATACAGCCACTGAACAGCAGTCTAAGAGCCGGGAACGGCTAGGACCCCAGGCTAAGTACCCACCGGGGCAAACCGGCAGCCCCGCCCCCAGCGCCCCAGAGGGAACCGCCTGGAACACTAGAGCGGAGATCCAAACCTATGTGCGACTAAGGCGGGAAGCAGCTGCCACTTGGCCCAGAGACGGTGACAAGCCCGGGTCTCCCTGAGGGGCGAGCCTAAGCACCTCTGACTAAGCACCATGAGCTTTGTTCCCCTCGGGCCTGCGGGCCCGGGCACACGCACGGGCACGCGCTCTCTCACATACATGCCAGGCGCGCGCTTCCCCGCACGCTCTCCCGCCCTCGCGGCACACGCTTCGGATCCGCCTCCGGAGCTGCCCCGACACCGCGGGGCGCGTGTGCCGGCCCACACGCGCGTGCACACGCTCACGCGCGCCGGGACTCAGCAGGCTGCTCCCGCGCTCTGGCCGCTGCGCGGACCCGGGCGCACGGACCCTGTGCCGCCGAGCCCGACTGGCCCTCCCCCAACTCCACCGTGTTTTTATGAATGAAAATGTGGTATGCAAATGAGAGCGATTCAAGAAAACGAAATGGCGGAGCCCGGGCCCCAGAGGGCTCCAGAGAGGGCTGTGGGGAGGGCAGCAGTGCCAGGAGTCACAAAGTCACCATGCACATAGACCCATCGACCCCGGGATGCCCCGCATGGAGGGCGTCAGAGCTTCCGCTCCCGCAGCCCGAGGACCGCCCCGAGGTCATTTGCGCGCCCTTGGCCCGGGCAGCGACCAGGACTTGCAGACCCCAGGCGGTTTCTGCCGCCTCCCCTAGCGAAGCCAAGAGCCTCGCGTATCGCCCCGACAGCTCAGCCAGCCTCTGCACCCCAGGCCAAGTCCCCCCGATGAGTCCCTTCCTGCGTCCTTGGCGGCGGCCCCCAGGCCGCCCCGCCGGGCACCCACGTCCCACCCGCGGCGAACTTACTCGTCCGGGTGTGTTTCTTCGGTCATTTTCTTGTTCACCTAGACGCCTGTCCCGCGGCGTGCAGCCTGGCTCCCTTCATCTTCCTGTGCACTCGCCCCCCTTCACATCTCCGACATCTCCTGATTTGGTGGTGGAGGGGGGGAGCTAGAGATGTAGGGGGCGCCGAGGCAGGCAGGGAAATGGAGAGCTCCGAGATCAGGGCGAGGTCTGGGAAGGGGCGCACCGGGCAGCGGATGCTGTGGGCCGGCCGGGCGCGGCCCCAGGGGTCCGAGCGGGTGCAGGGGCGAGATTTGGGAAGGGGAGCCGAAGGGGGAGAGCAGCAGAAAAACAAGCACGTTCGGGGCGGCGGGCGGGCGACCGGCGGCGCTGGGGCCGGGCCGGGGTCGCCCCCGGGGACCGGGCCAATCAGGGTTCCGGGTAGCGCTCGGCGGCCGGGGGAGGTGCGCCTGGGAGGCGGTGCAGGGCGCCCCGTCCGAGCCCCATCTCGCCACTCCACCGATTTACTCCATATTGGATTCTCAGCGCCGCCAACAGGAGGAGGAAGTAGGGCGGAAGCGATGACGTCTTCCCAGCGGCCAGAGGTGGTGGAGTGCAAAAAGCTTCCTACTTGCGACCAAAATAAAAAAGAGAGAGAGAGGAAAAAAACACACTCACAAAACACTTTGTCCCGCCTACTGAGCGTGCCCCTCTTCTACTCCCCCTCCCGCTAGCTTCCAGTCCGGGAGGAGTCTCGGAACCGTATGGATGGCACTGCAGTTTGTCGGGCTCCGAATCCTCGTCTCCGGGGCTCCGGGTTTTAGGAAGCCCAAGAGGGAGGAGGCGGGAGCCGAAGACAAGAGCACATCTGGCTCCCGTTTTGTCCCCTCCCTCCTTCCAAACCTTTGGATTAAAAATCAAGGGGGGGGGGGAAGGTGGGGGAGGGCGGAGATGAGGAGGAGTTTAGATGCAGCCAGAGAGTTTGGGTTTGGAGAAACACTGCGGGGTGTGGGGGTCGGGCAGTGCAGGTGGCCTTCGCGGGCCTCCACATCCCAGCTGATGCAAAGAGAGGGTCTGGACTTGCCAGTGTCCTGTATAACAGAGGAGGTTCAGTTTCATGAGAACTTTGCCATCCTTTTTTTTTTTTTTTTTTTTTTTTTGGTCCACAGAGAGCCAAGTGTTTTTCTAGCCTGTATCTCAGGTGGCTTCAAACTTGCTGTATAGATGTATAGATGAGGCTACCCTTGAACTCTTGGCCCTCTTGCCTCAGCCAAGAGATGGGATTACTGTCCTGTAACACCATGCCCACATACAGCGCGCATTTTTAAAAAAATAATATGTACACAGAAAACAAAAGGCAAACAGCCCCAACACTTTCGCATTGCGGGCAGAAGTTAAGTTTAAAGGTAACACCAAAGTACATTATTCAGTCGGTGAATGATGTTTCTTGTCTCATGCTCTTAGAAGTCCATAGTTTACTGGGCCACAGATTACTACCTTTGATGGGCTCTGGCCAAAGACAGACCCAGGGACTTGTCAACTCTCCACCTGGGCCCAGTCTTGTCTTTTCCTCTTTGTTTTGTTTTTTGCTTTTGTTTTTGTTTTTGGATTTGTCTAGACAGGGTTTCTCTGTGTAGCCCTGGCTGTCCTGTAACTCACTCTGTAGACCAGGCTGGCCTCGAACTCAGAAATCTGCCAGCCTCTGCCTCCCAGAGTGCGCCACCACCACCCAGCTCTTTGTTTCTTTCTTAGTTTCTGTCTTTGTTTCTTTCTTAGTTTCTTTGTTTCTTTTTTTTTTTTTCTGAGTGTTGGGGGGGGGGGCAAGCATCCATGCTTGTCAACACCACGAGTAGGCGAAGAGAAGAGGCTGTTGGCTCTCCTGGAACTGGTTGCTAGCCTACGTGTGGGTCCTAGGAATTAAACCACAGTTCTCTGGAAGATCTTAACTGCTGAGCCATCTCTTCACACCTCTCTTTAAATTATTTTTCCTACCCTAGCCTAGGACCTGCCTGAGGTTTTCTGAGTGCTATAGACAATGAGCAGGATTGTACCCAGGACTCAACTTGTGCATTTGCCTGGAATCTGAATTTGCAGTATTAAAATCCGTTACAATTTTTTATTTATTTTTTTGTTTTTGTTTGTTTTTTTTTTGTTTTTTTGTTTTTTTATTTGGTTTTTTCAAGACAGGGTTTCTCTGTGTAGCCCTGGCTGTCTTGGAACTCACTCTGTAGACCAGGCTGGCCTCGAACTCAGAAATCTGCCTGCCTCTGCCTCCCAGAGTGATAAGATTACAGGCACAGGCGTGCACCACCACTGCCCAGCCTTATTTTTTATTTTTATTTATATTCTTTTTTTGGTTTTTCGAGACAGGGTTTCTCTGTGTAGTCCTGGCTGTCCTGGAACTCACTCTGTAGACCATGCTGGCCTCAAACTCAGAAATCCACCTGCCTCTGCCTCCCAAGTGCTGGGATTAAAGGCATGTGCCACCACTGCCCGACTCCATTACAATTTTTAAAGGGGACAGCATGTTTTCACTTGACACTGGATGCCACCAATCACAGAGTCTTTGTGTATTTCCTGAGGCCTTACCAGGGAACCAGGGACATAATCCCTGTCCCTTTCCTGCTCAAGACTAACAGACATTTCTGCCCTCCTGAATATGCCATTAGAGACATTCTGCTTAGATTTTAAATAGCTACGAAACAAAATAGGGGTTGAAATATTTGCTTCAAAAGTAGAAAACTGGCAGGGCAGTGGTGGTGCAGGCCTTTAATCCCAGCACTTGGGAGGCAGAGGCAGGCAGATTTCTGAGGTCAGCCTGTTTTATAGAGTGAGTTCCAGGACAGCCAGGACTACACAGAGAAACCCTGTCTTGGAAAGAAAAAAAAAAAGAAAGAAAGAAAACTGCTGGACTAGATAATCCTATTCTACAGAGGTTGAGATAGGAAAATTGATAGTTCAAGTCCAGCCTGGTCTACAAAGAGAATCCTAGGCTAGACAGAGCTAGTAAGCAAGACCCAGTTTCAAACAAAACCACACACACACACACACAGAAAGAAGGAAGGAAAGAAAGAAAGAAAGAAAGAAAGAAAGAAAGAAAAGAAAAGAAAAAGAAAAAGGAAAACAACTAGGCATGGTGGATCATGTCTGTAATTCTAGCATTCTAGAAGCAAAAAGGTAGGTGGAGCTATGTGAATTTGAGGCCAGTTTGGCCTACATAATGAGTTCCAGGCCAACCAGACTACATGGTTAAGACCATGAATCAAAGTAATGTTATTGGTAATAGTACTCGTAGTAGTAGTAGTAGTAGTAGTAGTAGTAGTAGTAGTAGTAAGCCAGGCAGTGGTGGCCCATGCCTGTAATCCCAGCACTCTGGGAGGTAGAGGCAGGCAGATTTCTGAGTTCGAGGCCAGCCTGGCCTATAGAGTGAGTTCAAGGAGGGAAACCCCATCTCAAAAAAACAAATCCAAAAAACCAAAAAAAAAGAAGAAAAAAAAAAGAGGAATAGTAGTAGTAGTAGTAGTAGTAGCAGCAGCAATCAGCAACAACTGAAACAAAACCCATACAGAAAGCAAAAATAGACCTCCTAGGGGTCTATGCATATTGAGAGTTCCACAGGGACTAGAAAAATAAAAGTTTCACCTTTGAGTCAGGTAGAAAGTAGTGGTTTCATGCTTTCCACACCATGATGTTTGTGGACACAGATTGAGATTCGACACTGGATTCTGAGTGCCCGTGACAAGTAGTGGTGAGGACACCAGGCCCCCTGCCCTACATTTTGGTTTTCTCTTATAAGACTGAGGTCCTGATGGAGAGGTCTCTCTTAATTCTTCAACGTTTACAGGAATAAACAAAGCAAGCCTTGTGTTCTTTCATTTTTGGTTTGGTTTTGGGGTTTTTGGTTGGTTGGTTTGGGAATTTGGGAGTATTTTTGATTTTTGGGTTTTGGGTTTTTGTTGTTTGTTTGTTTGTTGTTTTGAGGCCATGATAAGTATGATAGCCTCATATTCATCATGCATGCTGAGTGTTGGGGTGGATACCATTAGTCTTGGGAGTCTGAAGGTAGAGGCAGGCTGATCTCTTGAGTTCAAAGCTATATTAGTCTACAGGAGTTGTTCTAGGACAGCGAAGGCTACATAGTGAGACCTTAGCTTTTAAAAAGAAAGTCTGGGGACTTGGGGTAGGGTGGAAGCTGTAGAGTTGCCTAGTGGTTCAGAGCACTGGTAGTTCTTTTAAAGGACCCAGGTATGATTTGCAGCATCCATATGTCTGCTTACAACCTTCTATAACTCTAGTTCCAAAGATCTGACATCCTCTTCTGGCCTCCAAGGACACAAAGTACCCAAGTAGTGCGTACATAGTTATACATACGGGCAAAATGCCCATACACATAAGAGAAAATAAAAAGGAAACAAACAAAAACCAGAGGCATTCAGAGCCGGGAGAGAGGTTATAGTCTGATGATTGCTTGCCTTTTGAGGACCTATGTTCCTTCTTTAGCAGCCACATCTGACAGCCTGCAATTATAATCCCATTGCTGGAGAGATGTAGGCACGATAATTACACAGGGCTTACTGGTCATCTCTGTGGTCTGACAAGTTTCAGATAGAAAAGCAAAGTGGATGACTCCCGAAGAACACTAATGAAAATTTACTCCCCATCACCGCACCTTATGAACTACCTGGATCACACAGATCTATTTCTAGAGTTTGTTGTAAGGATCGGTTTTCATTTGTCCACTGATTTCTTATTTTCTTATTCTGTTACTCCCACAAACTGTAGTAAAATCATGTTCTGCCGGGCGGTGGTGGCGCATGCCTGTAATCCCAGCACTCTGGGTGGCAGAGGCAGGTGGATTTCTGTCTGAGTTTGAGGCCAGCCTGGTCTACAGAGTGAGTTCCAGGACAGCCAGAGCTATACAGAGAAACCCTGTCTCGGAAAAAAACAAATCCAAAAAAAAATAAAAAATAAATAATAATAATAATAATAATAACAACAACAACAACCAAAAAAAATAATAAAATCATGTCCTTTCTCAAACAAACAAACAAAAACCCAAGACATTCGACAATAAGTATTAGTTTGTCCTGATTTTAGATTTCAATTCAGAAGCATTATCATCACCAATCAGAAAATCCCAGTACTTGACAGACTGAGGCAAAATAATCACTGTCAGTTGGAGGTCACAGTTCCAGGCTAGTGTGGGCTTAAAAAACAAAACACATGCAACAAAACAACAACACAAAACCCAGCGTTTTTTTGGTTTTGATACAAGTGTATGGTGGCACAATCTTTTATCTCAGGAGGCAGGAGGGTCAGGAGTTCAAGGTCACTGAGTTCCAGGCCAGCTTGAACTACTTGAGTCTCCGTCTTTTAAAATAAAGTGTTTACTCAGTAAGATCTTAAAACTTCCAAATTAACTATCGATCTGCTCACAACTTCACGGAAATGCAGCCCAGCTGCCTGCCTCCCAAGTCCACAGGCTGGGCAGGGGAGGCCCCGTAGCTCTTCCGTTCCCGGGGGAAGGGGCTGTGGGAAAGCCCGGAGCGCCCCTCGGCGGCCGGATCAGCAGGCTCTGCAGAGGGGCAGATCCTGCTTTTCGAGCGGGCGGCCCGGTGGGGCGCAGTGCGGAACCCGCACTTAGGCCTCCCCTGCAGCCCGCTGTCCCCGCCCAGGCTGCGGGCTGCGGGCTGCGGGCTGCGCGTGGGATCTCAGGCCAGGAGCCGCGGCCCCGGGGCTGTCCTCGCCTCACCCCACTCTGCCCCTTCAGTATTTCTCAATGACCGGCGCTCGAGGACACTTCCGATGCGGGGGAGGGGTGCCACTCGCGCGCGGGTTTATCAGTTCCTTCCGGCCGCGCCCCGGCCTCTGCAGAGCCTGCATCACTACGCTTGGGCGAGCTGCCGCGGGTACCCGCTGTGCCAAGGGAGCTGAGGGCAGTGCAGAGACGCAGCGGCCCTGCAGGGTGAATGGCTCGGGCTCATTGCACAATCTCCGGTATAATTAGCCAAGGGCGGCGGCAGTGCAGGGCTCGTCCCCGTCCCCCGGGCAGCATACTCCGGGATCATTTTCCCTTTCGGTTGCACAGCCGGGATTTTATTAAACAGACGAAAGGCCCCCGCCCCGCCTCCCTCCACGCTGGTGCAAGTATTATGAATGAAACGCCAACCCAGCTGCTGCTGAGGTCGCCACTCCAGGTAGGAGGGTGGCTCGACCGTGCTCACCACCTCACCAAAGGCTCGGGTATGCATTTGCTGGGAGAGTCAGGAAGTAATCGACTGAGCGAAGAAGGAAGCATTCTTTGTGTAAAACTGTAACCGCCAGGGTTTGCCCCAAGTTTCAGTTTACGACTGTACAAGCCTCAGCCAATTTAAGAATGGGTTATGCAAAGGGTCTTTTCGTCTGTGGCTGCTCACCTTCTAGCTGGCCGCAGCTGGGTGGGAAGAGCTGTTTTCTGGCAAGTTACTACCCAGTCTAGCCCTACCCCCACCAACTCTAGGAACGATGGGGAAGGCTGACCTTGGGGTGCACTTAACAGGAGGCAATAGGATTGCAAATTGGATCTCGTCAGAGACAGGGGAGGAGAGAAGACAGAGAGATAGGTCCCTCTTGCAGAGGATCAGAATTTCTGAGTCAGGCTGGGTACGTGGCCCAGTTAGTAGAGTGCATTGTAGCATTTATTGCGCATGAAGCCCTAGGTTCGATTCTGCAGTCCCTCATTAATCCTGCCTGTAACCTCAAGGTCATTCTCACCTACACCATAGGACAGACACGGAGTCCTTAAGATTTTCACAGAGGAAACCACACAAAGAAATGAAGACTAATTCAGAAATTTAAGTCACTGAAGCTGGAGCTATGTCCATAGTTTAGTGAATTTTAAATTTTGCTTTTTGTGTATTTAACAAGCATGGGAAGGAATCCCTTGCCGCCACTGCACATCGCCCCTCCCCCCACCTTACCCCAACCCCCACTTCCCTATTTTAGTAGTCTCCATGTAGCCCTGGTTGGCCAGCAAGTCGGCCTGCTTCTGCCTCCTGAGTGCTGGCCTTAAAGGTATGCAACACCACGTAAGCCTAGAAAAATGTCATTCTCCTAAAGTGTAGGACCTAATTTATTTCTCTGCCCCGCCATGTCACACCCCACCCTCTGTCGTTGGGTTGGTTTGTGTTTGTTTGTTGAGACAGGATTTTACTGTGTAGCCCTGGCAGTCCTAGAACTTACTTTGGTAGACTAGACACGCCTTGAAGTCAGAGACCTGCCTGCGTCAGCCTCAGAATGCTGGAGTTACACACATATACCAGCGCTTCTGGGCTCAACTAGGTTTCCTTTTTGCAGATATGAGCTGGTGGATTTGTGAAGACTGAACGGAGGTCTAGCTGCTGGGCCAGCATTCTACCACCAAGCAATGCCTCTAGTTTCTCCTCCACACATCATAACTGAAACAAAAGAAAGAAACAAACGGAGGAGCTTGTTTTGCACAGCTGGCTAGTCTGGAACTCACTACCCTTCTCTCTCAGCCTCCAGAGTAGCCAGGACTGTCTGGACTGTCGCTGTTTACCATCATTTCCAGCTGCAACTTCTTTCACACAGGGGTTTTTAGTGGGTGGAAGGTAATCTTCAAGGCAATCAATTTTCATATCTGTTTAAGGTTCAAGGTATTCTATGAAGCCACGGAGATACCAAGGCACATGAACCCAGGTTCCTGCCTTCTTCTGGGGTTCAGTTTGTGTGTGTCAGGCATCTAAAGAACAGGTTAGGATATGTGGCCAATGACTGGTGTTTGTGTGGGTGGGGTAAGCACCGGAGTAAGCTGAGGTCAGAGAAAGGCTCCCCAGAGGCTGGGAGGTTTGAGTCAAATCTTGGCAGATGGCGTGATGGTGGGGTTGTGGCTAGATAACGGAGCAAGAGGTAAAGGGAGGAGAGTCAGATGGACACAAAAGTTCTGAGGTACACACAGGGGTTATAGGCAAGGACCACGACAGAAACTGGCCAGGGCAGCCACAAGGTCCTAGCTAAAGGTTTGATTTTTATTTTGAAGTCATGAACCTTCCATAGCCAAGTCCCAACTAATCTTTTGTCAGTCCCAAATCCTTGCCAGGTCGGTTTTAGTTATGCAGATGTAGGGCAAGTGGCACCCATTGTTCTGGGATTAGTGAATTAAACCAAAGTCACCAACTGACAGCTCTGGGGCAGGAAAAGAAGACTCTCAGACAAGGTTGGTAAGGTTGGTTCTGACTGCCTTTCTTTCTTTTATTTATTTTTTTTCTAAGTAAAACTGAGCCTAAAACCAGAATATTTTTTATAAAACTTGAGATCATTGGTTCCTCCTGGAGGGAAAAAAAATTTGGAAGAAAGGCTTTGGCAACTCTGAGTGCCAAGCTCCAGTTGGTAAAACGTGTTGAGAAGAAGCTGCTCTATCTGCTGGCCCAGGAGGCATTTGAACTGGTGACCCTTGGAATAAAAGAACATTTTGTGACTAGATCTAAACTCCCATTCCTGACTCCAGGTAGCTAGAGACTGTTACTGAGGAAAGCAGTTTGTGTGGATGGAAGGACACTGACCCCAACCCCCTTCCCAGAGGCTGTATTATGGGCGGGCAAGCCATGCAGGGTGCATTCAGGCAGGCTTGGTCACAGCCCAGTGACAAAGAACAGTGAGGCTCCTAAAATAACAGCTAATGCCTATCCCAGTTCAGGCTCTGTTTCTAAGATAACCTGGCTGTCTGCCACTCCGTAGGGGGTTCAAGTGACCAGCTGAAAAAAGTCACCAATTGGATCCTGCTCACACCTAACATTTTCAGAGCAGGGGACACAGGTCTCAGAGTTTACAATTCTAAGAGATTTGACTACTCCTGGCAGTAGTAGATGGTTTGAAGTGAAAGAAGTCAAAACTAGTTAGACATTTTCTTCCAGGACCAGTAATACCAATGCATGACACAGTGGCAGGGACCACAGAGACAGATAATGAACTCCCCAGGACGCAAGTACCTTAGCCATGGCTTGACTTTGTGATCTGTGAGCTACAGGATTAAGGAGGAGGTCTGGGATAATTCCAGATTTCTGACTTGTGCCTCTTGTCCTCCTAACAAGACAGGATAATCATTAAGGATGGGGGAGGTTTGGACTGCTTGAGGCAAAGCAACATAATAAGCAATTGCGGCTACCAAGCTGGAGCACACAGTGGTCAGGCAGAGGCCAGAGATGGAGGTGGGGCGTGGTTCATGGGGTATGATAAAGCACATGAAGTCAGTCCTGCCCTGTGCCTAGGGGGAGCATGACTTTCAGGATGTAAAAGCTAATGCATCATTCCTTTAGCTTGAGCTGGGTTGAGTTGTACCTTTGTCACTAATAGCCAAGGAAGTTTGTGAAAGCAGAAAATCATTCTTTGAATCATGAAGAGCGGAAAAAAATCAAGGCATGGAATATTATTTATTACTATTAATGCTATTTTGGTTTCTCACCATTTGTTTGTAAGAAATGATATCTACATACACAATTTTTTAAAAGATTATTTATTTTATGTAAGTACACTGTAGCTGTCTTCAGACACTCCAGAAGAGGGCATCAGATCTCATTACAGATGGTTGTGAGCCACCATGTGGTTGCTAGGATTTGAACTCAGGGCCTTTGGAAGAGCAGTCAGTGCTCTTAATCGCCAAGCTATCTCTCCAGCCCTACATTCACAATTTTATTTTTCTATTTATTTTCTACTTATCTATTTGCTTATTTATGAGAAAAGATCTGACTACATGTCTTTGGCTCACCTGAAACTCACTATATAGACCAGACTAACAGACCGCCTCCAACTTACAGAGATCTGCCTACCTCTGCTAGGATTAAAGGCATGGGTCATCAGGCCTAGCTAGTTATCTTTAGTTATTTAATGTTAACTAATTAAACCTGGCTCATGGGCCAGAGAAGACCCTCAGAGAAGATTTTGATTGCTTTTAATTTTTTTTCTAAATAAAGCTAAGTTTTTGTTTTTGTTTGTTTGTTTGTTTGTTTGAGACAGGGTTTCTCTGTGTAGTCTTGGCTGTTCTAGAACTTACCCTGTAGACCAGGCTGGCCTCAAACTCAGAGATCCACCTGACTAATAGGTCTGAACCACCACGGCCAGGTCTAAAATTAAGGTTTTCTTTTAGGATATTTTATATAAAACTCATGACTTTTGGCTCTTCCTGGAAAAAATTAGGAAGGACTTGGTAACAGTGAATTCCTACTTTGTATGTGTGTGTGTGTGTGTGAGAGAGAGAGAGACAGACAGACAGACAGACAGAGACAGAGATGCATGTGTGTGAGTTTGGGAACATGCACACACGTGGATGTTAGATAATGTGCAAGGTCAGTTTCCTCTGGCCCAAAGTCCCTTTAGATGAAGAACTGGCTTCGTCAGCCAGCATGGATCCTCTGACTCACCTGTCCTGTGAAGGGCCACACAGATAGCACAGACTCTAAACTGGCTGTTAAATCTGGCCATGACCTGGTAAGCCTTGGCCACATTCATCTGATGAAAGCGTGGCCCTTGGAAGCACTATGACAGTTGCTTGTAGAGCACTTCCTAGTGCATGCCCAAGGTCCTCAGCCTCCTAGACAGAAGCTCCTTGGCAGGGGTGGGTAGGTGTGGTGTGGTAGAAGTAGGGGTGGGGTAGGAGGGATGTTGAGACAGAGATTCATTAAATAGCCCTGTCGGTCAATTACTTACTACATAGACCGAGCTGTCTTGAAATTCACAGTGATCCACCTACCTCAGCCTCCTGAGTGCTGGGATGAGGGACATGCACTACCGCAGGGGAGGCTCCTAAGAGAGAAGGTAGGATGTGGGTTAGCAGTTTCACACAGGTACATCTGACCAGTACCAAGGATCCACAGAGACTTGGGTACAATGGGACTTAGTCAGCACTGAAGTGTCCACCTGCTAGTGTGGGGACCCACATCTCACTCCCACTCCCTGTCTGTCATGTCTGACTTTTTCCCCTTGTCCTCACATCCTCCTCCTCCCAGAAAGACATCAGCAGAGAAAAGGAGCAACGGTGGTGACAGAGAATCAAAATCTTAAAACTGAAGGAGCATAAAAAGTCTGTGTTTGTGGCACCTGTGTTTTTAACAGAGGAAGCACTTTCTGAATTGTCATTGGTATTGTGTGTGTGTGTGTGTGTGGTTTGCGGGCACATGTGAGTCTGTTGTTTGAGACAGGTCTCACTCTGTAGCCCCGGCTGACCTGGATGGAACTCACTTTGGAGACCAAGGTGGCTTTTAACTCACAGATTGACCCGTCTCTGCCCCTCAAGTGCTGGGACCAAAGGGATGTGACACCGCACCCAGCCCTTGTTTTGAGCCAAGTCTCAGTGGCCCAGGCTACTCTCCAATCACAGTGATCACTCTCTTGTGTAGCTTTCCTTTTGCTGAGATTACAAGCACGCAGACATGCTTTTCACATATATGCTAGGGACAGAACACCTGGCCTTTCCTAGGCTCAATATCACTTCACCACCGTGTCTCATCCTCCCTCTGAAACGTCACCTAAGCTCTTTTGCACTAAATAAAGAAGAGATGAAAACAATACAGTAAGGCTGGGTCCTGTGTAAGTTCACCGCTGCTTTATCACAAGCCGCCACAAAGACAGTGGCTAAAATGGGAAGCGTGGCTCTGTGCTCTGTCTGCTTACTGGCCCTGCTAGTGAGCCGGCTCAGCAGGGACCAGGCAGCTTAGGAGATCACAGATGTGACGGGCAGGCTGACTGGCCAGGGTGGGGAAAGCTCCACTGTGCCCTGTATGATCAGTTAGCTTCCAGTAGGCCAGCCCAGTCTGATCACGTGGTGGTGGCAGGGTTCCCAGATCAGCAACAAGGCCAGACCCATTGAAGATGCTTTTTTTTTTTTTTGACTGTGCTTAAATCACATTTGTTAATACTCCTTTAGCTAAAGAGGTCATGTGGTCAACCCAGAGCTGGGGTCAGGTAAATTCTCCTTGAAGGAAAGTCATAAAGACAAGAGACATGTAGAACAAGAGTCATCTGCAAGCAGTTTTTACAACCTGCTTTATAGCAAGTGTAAAGCATTTTAGCTAGGCCTGGTGGTGCACTGGTGCACGGCTGTAATCATTGCTTGGGAGGTCGGAGCAGGAGGGTCAGAAGTCAAAGGGTCGTCCTTGGCTATTTAACCGGAGCCAGAGCAGCCTGTGAGCTATGTGAGCTTTTATCTCCTCTCAAAGGGACAGGAGGATCTCCCTGGGGAGGGGAAATAGAAGGGATTTTACAGGCAGACTGGGGGCAGGTAGCGTTGGGAACAAGAGGGATCAGGTGAGGGGTGGAGAGAAAGAAAACACTCAAGGCTTTATCAACAAACAAACTAAATAACTAAATACAAATAAATAAATAGAGAAAAGGAGGCAATGATTTGCTTTTGCTTTTGTTTTTGTTTTTCAAGACAGGGTTTCTCTATGTAGCCCTGGCTGTCCTGGAACTCACTCTGTAGACCAGGCTGGCCTCGAACTCAGAAATCCACCTGCCTCTGCCTCTCAGAGTGCTGGGATTACAGGCGTGCGCCACCACCACCTGGCTACATTTATCTATTATGTGAGTCCTCATATGTTGAAATGCTCCTGGAGGTCAGAGGACAGCTCACCAAAGTCAGATCTCCCAGAAACTGAACTCAGGCCGGGCAGGAAGCACCTTTATCCAATGTGCTCTATCTCCACAGCCCTGCTTCTTAAAGAGATGTGTTTCCAAAGACATCATGACAATTTGCATGCTTGTAAGCAAAAGCATATTTAAGAAAACATTAACAAAATCGAATTGTTTGAAGTTGCTCTTGAGGGTGGTAAGATGACTTAGTGGTTAAGGGCACCATTGGCTCTTCCCGGGCACCCAGGATTGGCTCCAAGCACCCACGTGGTAGCTCACAGCTATCTGTAATTCCAGTTCCAGGGTATCTGATGCCATCTTCTGGCCTCAGTGGGCACTGCATATAGCTGGTGCACAGACATAACATGTAGGCAAAATATAAAATAAAAATAAATATTTTGTTTTTATTTATTTGGTTTTTTTTCAAGACAGGGTTTCTCTCTGTAGCCTTGGCTGACCTGGAATTCACTCTGTAGACCAGGCTGGCCTCAAACGAAGAGATCTGCCTGCCTCTGCCTCCTGAATGCTAGGATTAAAAATATATGCCACCGTGCCTGGCTGATACTTTATGTTTGAGACAGGGTCTCTCTGCATAGTTCTGGCTGACTTGGTGCAAACCACCACACCCAGCAATATTTTAAAACCCCCCCACAAAGTTAGTTAAGCATGGCTGCATACACTTAAAATTCCAGCACACAGGAGGCAGAGGCAGGCCAGGCCAGCCAGGGCTGTATAGTAAAACCCTGTCAAAATACTATAAATACTTATAAAACATTATAATGCTGTTTGCAACTAAATTTTCATAGAAAAGTAATTATCTCCTAATTTGCTCATTCTGTCTCCTGCTATTGAGAGGGGTGAGGTGAGAAGGTTGGAAAAGCAGCAGTACGGTGTGAGGTGTCGGTGGACCAGGAGGGGCCCTTCATCAGCCTCAAGTGGGATCACCTTCTGGAAGACTCCCATTGCTTCCTCTTTCGTGAGACTAGTGAGTCCATGTGTACCGACGTTCTCCTGTCTCACTTCTCTCCATGACTGTGGTTGTTTATCTGCCTTTTTTCATTAATAGGAAAAAATAAAAGAGGACACCAAGTTGGGGAGGTGGGGTGAATCTGGATGAACTTAGGGGGTGGAGTTGAGGCAACTATGATCAAAATATAGTGTGTGAAATTCTCAAAGACTTAATATTTTTCATTTTTATCTGTGCATTTGTGTGGGCATGTGTGCACCACTGTGTGCATGTGTAGGGGTCGTGGGACAATTTGCATTGAGTTGGCTCTTTCCCCTTAAGTGGATACTAGAAATAAAACTCAGGTCTTCAGGCTAGGTGGCAAGCACCATTGCCTACCGAGCCATTTCCCTGCCCCTATCTGCCTATCCACGTTGCCTTCCCGCTATATTATAAACTCAGTGTATAGGTATAAGAGATGGTAGAGGCCATCTCTAACTCCCTTTAGTTTTAAGGCCCTTGTACCTCATAAAGATAGAAGACTGACAGAGACAGATTGATCTTGCCTCATGACAGCAGAGTATATGCTGAATGACTCAATGTCCCCATCCTGGTGTCAGATAACTAGCTGGCCAGCCCCTATAAATTGAACAGTAGTATAGTCACAGTACACCATAGTTTAAAGGACATGAAGGAACCACCTGTTTTAAGGTAAAGAAGGAAGCCAGATAAGTCTGACTCACTTTAGACCACACAGATAGTAAGGGGCGGATCTAGAACTGTCAAATCAGGAATTCAAAGTACAAAATCTCTAACCACGGTGCCTTTGTTGCAATAGGGCAGTGCGTACCAGGCTTCCTGTCCTGCTGGTGAAAGGGAAGGAACCTGCACTGTACTGCTTATCAAAGTTGTAACTCATTCATAAAAGAGTAAACAAAGGCTTCCTCTTCTGAGAAGATTGAGGTATAGTGCCTCACACCTATAATCCCAATACTCCAGAGCCTGAACTAAGAGGATTTTGCTGAGTTACAGGACAATCCAAGCTACCTAGGAAAATGCTGTCTCCAAAAAGAAAAACAAATGGTGGACAATATCGTTAATCCCAACACTCAGGAGGCAGAGGCAGGTGAATCTCTGAGTTCGAGGCCAGCCTGGTCTACAGAGTGAGTTCCACAACAGCCAGGGCTACACAAAGAAACCCTGTCTCAAAAGACAAAGGGAAAAAAAAACCCCAAAAACCAAACAAATAAACATCATTGGCAAGACAGTACGGGGAAGGGAGTTAGAGACATACATATGTGGTTTATATGCAATTCAGGTTACGTGTGGCTAGCTTTTTATCTTTTTGTAGTAAGGTCTTACACATCCCAGGTTAGCCTCAAACTCTAGCCAAGGATGACCTTGAACTTCTGGTCCCCCTGCCCCTACCTTTCAACTGCTGAAATTACAGGTGTGGGCCACTAAGCCCAGCTTCATGTGGAGGAGAGAATGCCCTGTAGCACATTAGCTACATCTCCAGCCATTTGTTTTGTGACAGGGTTTTACCCTGTAGCTCGGACTGACCTAGAAATCATCGAGTTCTCAAAAATCCCAACCAATCTTGTCTCAGCTTCCCAGCGCTGGGATTACAGGTGCCGGCCAGGATGTCATCTGTAAGCTAGCTTTAGTCCGAGCTTTTTTATTTTCAGCTAAACCGAGTGATGGAGACTATTTTAGTTCTTTGTGTGCACAACACAGCAGCCCTGCCCTGCAGTAATATGCCCTGCGTGGGCTCCATTTGCTACTTGCAGAAGAAATCTAGCAAGCAGTTATCTCTTTGTTTAGACACACTTTTTAAAAGATTTTTACTTATTTATGGTTATTTTTTGTGTGTGTGTGTGTGTCTTCGGGCGTGTGTACATGTGTGTGGAGGTGCCCCAGGAGGCCAGAAGGTGTTGGGTCCTATCATAGTCACTGTTTTATCTCTGAAGAGACACCAGGCAACTCTTACAAAAGCAAGCACTTAATTGGGTGCTTGTTCAGTTTGAGGTTTAGTCCGTTATCACAGTGATGGCAACCGGCATGGCCGCCATGGTGCTGGAAAAGACGGTGAGAGCCACATCCTGATCTGTAGGTTGAGAGAGAGAACTGGGCCTGTCATGGCTTTTGAAAACCCCAAAGCCCGCCCTCATCCACATACTCCTTCTTCCCAGAATGCGATACCTCCTGATCATGCATGTTCTTTTAAAGAGTGCCACTCCCTGGTAACTCAGCATTTAAATATATGAGGCTATGGGGGCCATTCTTACTCCAACCACCACCGAGCCCCAGGAGCCAGAGTTGCTGGCTGCTGTTGTGAGCTGTCTGCACGGGTTCTGGAGCTCAATTCTGGACCTCTGGAAGAACAGCATGTGCTCTTAAGCACTGAGCCATATTTCCAGCCCCATAGACACTTTGAGGTGTTATCTGCTGACATTTGTAGGCCAAGAACATGTTGCTGTTAGTGAGGTATACCTCTATAATCCCATATCTGGAGGGTGATATAGGACCATTACCTTGAAATCAAGGACAACCTGAGCTATATAGCAAAACACACAGGTAGACAAAAAGGGGGTAGCTGTAAGACATGCCTATAGCTCTGGGGCCAAGGAGGTAAAGGCGGGAGGATCAGGAATTTAACATCCTTTTTGGCTACACAGGAAGGCCGGCTACAGCTACTAGTCTCAATAAACAAATAGATAAAATGAAATTTATCCTTTCCTGTTGGATGAACAGTTAAAGGCTAAGAGAAGAAAGGTTGGGCTGGAGAAATGGCTCAGAGGTTAAGAGCACTGATTGTTCTTCCAGAGGTCCTAAGTTCAATTCCCAGAAACCACATGGTGGCTCACAACCATCTGTAATGGGATCTTGGTGTTCTCTTCTGGTGTACCTGAAGACAGTGATGGTATACTCATTTATATAAAATAAACAATTTTTTTAAAAAAAAGAAAAGAAAGGTTAAAAAAGAAAATATCAATAACAGATATAACTGATAATATACATATTTAGCTTTATGGATTTATTCTATTTAGTGCATATATTTAATTTTTTTATATTTATGTGTGTTTTGTCTGCATTAAGTCTGTGTTCCTGGTTCAAAGGTCAGGAGAGGGCTTTGGAGTTACAGATAGTTGCGAGCCACTATGTGGGTTTTGGGAATTAAACCAGAGTCCTCTGAAGAGTAGCCTGTGCTCATAACTGCTACGCCATCTCTCTGACCCCTAGAAAGTACATATATATATAATAGTATATAGTGTATCATAATAGGATGGGATTGTATTAGACATATTAAAAGCCAAATATAAATACATGTTTCTTCAAATTCCTAAACATTTTATGCACGTTTCTAACTAATGGACTAACCAGCATGGTGGCACATGCCTTTAATCCCAGCACTTGGGAGGCAGAGGCAGGTGGATTTCTGAGTTTGAGGCCAGCCTGGTCTACAGAGTGAGTTCCAGGACACCCAGGACTATACAGAGAAACCCTGTCTCAAAAAAACAACAAAAAGCAAAACAAAACAAAAAAACTAATGGACTAACCTAGGACTTGATGCCATTCTTTCTTGTTTATTTTGAGACTTTGTAGCCCAAGATGGGCTGAAAAGTACTGTGTAGCCCAGGCTGGTCTCAAACTTTGAAAATCCTACTTTAGCCTCCTAAATTCTGGGATTAAAGGCATGTACCACCACATCTGGGGTTTTTGTTTTGTTTTTCTGGTCTTGTTGCCTCTAGAGCTCTTTTTTAAAAAGCAAAATAGATGCCAGGCAGAGGTGGTACACACCTGTAATCCCAGCACTCTGGGAGGCAGAGGCAGGCGGATTTCTGAGTTCAAGGCCAGCCTGGTCTACAGAGTGAGTTCCAGGGCTATACAGAAAAACCCTGTCTCAAAAAAACGAAATCCAAAAAAAAAAAAAAAAAAAAAGCAAAAGAGTTTCATTTGCATCCCTTTTGAAACTTCCATCTTGGCATCTCTAACAAATGGTGAACTTTTTGCTTAACTAGTTTTCTTTCCAAATTAAACCAAATTTTTGTAGTAGAGAAAGAAATATTCAAATTAAGTTTTATACCCATATATTTATATCTAACAGAACACCCAATGTACATAAAGTATTCAAAAATGTTTATAGAATGAATCAGAAATGGGCTTATATTGTTTTAGTGTTACAGTGACAACATACAACCTGCAGGTAAATGGATACTGTCGCCTCCAGTGAAATTCTGTCATCAAACTGATGAGGCTCACACTGATATTAAGATCACCAAGGAAGAAGGGGCTGTGTGGGAAGCCATCCTGAGCTATTCAGACTAATACTTACTCATGGCCCTAAGGTGGTGGCTGCTAAAATATAAGAACAATTAACTAGAGCCTTCTCCTTGAGCTATCGGTGTGAGAAGATTCCGAGAATACCACAAGATGTTCCTGCCCTAACCACGGAATGTACCTGCCGGGCGTTAACTGGGGGGGGGGGGGGGGTGGTGGTGGTGTCCTCCTCTCCAGATGACCTCCTCGCTTGCTTCCTGCTTCGACCACCTAGGGGTGTCTCTGCCCTTCCCTCCTTTGTCTGGTGTGAAGGTTAATTCCTTCTCTGTAAGCCTTAAAACCCACTTACCTCCCCGACATTAAATGAAACCTTGACATAACCCAGACTGACTTGTCTTTCTTAGCGTGCTTGGCTTCCCTTTTCTCTCCCCCCCATTTTTGACCCTCAGGTAGTGCCCCTTCGGGACCCGGGAATAACTGGACCTGCTGGACGGGTCAGAGATGGACTTCCATTGACAGTGATGCAAGATGGCAGCAACTACAGGCCCCAACAATTTATGAAAACCAAATATACAGCCTTAAATAAGATACAGTATGGGCCGGAGCACCCAGAAGCACCCTGTCTGTAAGATTTGTAACGAGAGCCAGTCTGAGCAGGTGAGGAGCCTAAACAGAGTGGTGGATCCAAGAGTCGCCATAGAGCTGGAAAAGTGTGGAATCTCCACAGCATCAAAGCCATCCTTCAGGAGCTTTTGCACTTGATGGTGTCAACATGGAACACGGAACTGCCTCGGCCACCAGAAGGACAGTGTTATAGCAATTAGTCACCAAGACCCGGCCTCCCCTCCCCCATCCAACCTAAGTCTTCATTTTCCATTGTAGTGAATTTTCTAACTATGTCTTATAGACCTCAAAGTACTGGAGAGGAAGCCCTGCTCAGACTTCAACCTGAAACACTGTTCTGGCACTAACTCTTTGTCCACTTGAAACACTCAAGTTTTTCTGTGTGAAATCTTTGGTTTCTGCTGTGCGACATCTTCCGTTGAGTATAACAACTGTCTGCCTAGTTGAGTTTCTGAGATGAAGAAGGTGTGTTGAATTTGGTTTCCCCTGGGATCTGTGGGCACAGCTAGTGTGACATGTCTATTCCCAATTTCACTAGCTGCGGTTGGCACATGGCCTTTGCCCATCCCGCATTCCTGCCACAGCTGCATGGCAGCCCTTACAGCAGATAGAAAAAGGCTTCAGGTAGTGGCCATAGGGCTACTGCTGATCTTGAGGGCCCTTTGACTGTACCCCTGCTTTCTGAAGTTTTAAGTGATGCCCCGTGCAAATCATAGTCCCCACTCCTGCACCTGTACCCTTAGCTAAACGTTATATTGCAACCCTCCCTCCCTCTGAAATTGGCCATAGGTGAGGAATTCACGGGTTTCCGGCTCCCCACTTTTATCAAGGGATGTAGTTTCCCTCTCAGCTCCCTTGTTCCCCATCACCACCCAGCACTCGCTGTGGCCAGAAGCCATCAGATGAGGTTCAAAGAACCTGGTCTCCCTCACTTAGCTTCAGACCACAGCCTGGGAAGAAGTGCCAGGTCTTCAATCCTGCTGCCACCATGAGTGCTTGGGTGAACCTCCCAGTGCTCAGGGTCCTTGGTGGTTACAGAAAAAGGCCATGCCTAGAGTCGTAAGTGCACACCGTTCAGAGTCTACTCCTTTTCCCATAATTGCTTTGCTTTTACTCATTAAAGAGGTTTAAACAGGGTTCTCATGTCACCCTGGTCACCCATCGGGTCTGATGTGGAGTCTCGAAGTCGGACCCTGAGGCCCTGACCTTCAGCCTCAGGTTTCAGTGTCTGATTCTCAGGGATCCAGAAGAGCTCCGTGTCACCACTTTTGCAGATTCCTGGGCCTGGCCTCCTGGCTCGCCAACATGCTCCACTCTGTTCAGGACCACTAAATATGAAATGTGAACACATACTGAAATAAAGGCAATTCGTTGTGTTTGAAAAAAAATTACAAATGACACAAAGGACTTTATCTGTGGCTGCTTCCTATTAGAAATACTTACTAGAAATACTAAGTAGCTGGGCAGTGGTGACGCACACCTTTAATCCCAGCACTTGGGAGCCAGAGGCAGGCGGATTTCTGAGTTCCAGGCCAGCCTGGTCTACAGAGTGAGTTCCAGGCCAGCCAGGGCTACACAGAGAAACCCTGTCTTGAAAAACCAAAAAGAAAAAAGAAAAAAAAAAAAAAAGAAAAGAAATACCAAGTAGACAGATGGTTAGACATTTGACTGAAGACCCCAGGGTTCAAGACTTTATTTGGCATGTTTGAGGCCAGCCTGGGTTGACTGCATAAAAGAAACCCTATTTCAAATAGATAATATAAATCTTTCAATGGTTCTGATATTAAAGGTTCTGTTTCCAGTTTTCCCTTCTACTTTTGGACTTATATTTTATCCAATAGCAAACAGCTTGCAGAGAAATGGGACATTCCTCAGATACCCCAGTTGGTCAGTTCTTTCTCCCTCCCTCCTTTCCTCTCCCTCCCTCTCCTCCTTCCCTCCTATCTCCCTTCCTTTCCCTCTCCCTTTCCCCCTCCCTCTGTGCCTCTCTGTCTCCTTCTATCTCCCTCTCTCCCTCTCTTTCTAAGACAAGTTTTCTCTGTATAGCCCTGGCTTTCCTGAAATTTGCTCTGTAGACCAGGCTGACCTTGAACTCAGAGATCCACCTGCCTCTGCCTCCTGAGAGCTAGGAGCCGCCGCCACTGCTGCTGCCGCCGCCACCACCACCATCACCTGACATGGTTATTTCAATATACGTGATATCTTTGGCGAACGGATTTTAAAATTTCAGGCAGGGAACCAGATCTTAATACTTTGTCATATTAGCTATATAATCTCACTCTAGCCTAGGCTAGATTAGAATTCACTATGTAGCCCAGGATGGCTCAGCACTGAGACATTTCTCCTTCCTTGGCCTTCTAAGTGTGTAGCTCTGGTTTTTTTTTTTTTTTTTTTTTTTAACCTCTTTCTTGTTTTTTCTCTTTTCCTCCTGAAGCACCCCAGACCACCTGGTTTCTCTTCACACAGGTACTCTTCATTCAGGTCTCTGTGATTGCCCAATCTGCAGCCTTTCTTAACCCCTTGATCTGTTCCTTAGCAATGTGCTGTCTGATTTCCACCTTTGAAGACTTGCAGAAGATACTCTGGTTTTGTTGACCCGAGTTTTCTTTTCTTTTCTTTTCTTTTTTTTTTTTTTTCTTCAGTGCTGGAAACAAAGCTAGAGCTGTTCCTATGCCAGGTAAGCTCTCTGCCACAGAGCCACATCTCCAACCCTTACCTTCTTGTAGCCTAAGCTGGCCTTGAACTTGTGACTTTCCTGCTTTGCCTCTGAGTGCTGGTATTACAAGTGAACACTGCCACCTTGGATAACAAACTCTTTCTAAAAGAAGAAGATGGCAACATTTTCCATCCTGCATGCCATATGGTGGTCTGTGTCTCAACTACTTAACAAAAGTGACTACAGGAAATGTCTAAATACATGTGTAGCTTTAGTTCCATAAAACTTTATTTATAAATTATGTGGCTAAATTGGTCTAGGAGCTACAGTCTGTTTTTGTTTTTGTTTTTTTAAGGCACGGTTTTACTCTGGCCCAGGCTGACCTGGAACTCACTCTGTAGTCCAGGGTAGCCTTGAACTTACAGGGATCCTCCTGCCTCACCCTCTCAAGTTGTGAACCACAATGATTTGAGGTTTTTTTCTTTTGAAATAAGGACACATGAACTCCATGCTGGCCTCAAACTTGCTATGTACCAAGAAAGACCTTGAACTCCTGGTCCTCCTACTTATACCTCCTGACTGCTGGTATGTGCCACCAACCAACCATGTCTGTTTTGATAATAAAAATACTCAATAAGTGTTTGCCTTCCTAAGATAGGAACTACTAGAATTCCAGTTTTACAAGAGGGAGGCTGAAGCACAGAGCTTGAGAGCAGATAATACCCTCTGGTGATTGATATACCACCTAAGCCCACATGGTCTGGCATGAGAGATCTGGCCCAACACAGATGGGTACCACCAGTTCTTCTCAGGAGAGCAGGGTGAAGGAGTAAAGTTTTGTCTATTTTATTGGGTACTTATTCGTACCACCCTTCCAACCCTTATTCTGCCCCAGTTCTTCATAACCCCCTAACACTAGGATCTGATCTGATGACCTGCGAGGCCAGAGAAACATGTGGAACCTTTTGTTACATGCACTTGTTTGGATTTTAACTTGGTGGCAGATGGTCTACGAAAGTGTTTTTGAGCATGAGAGAGTGAGTGACCATATTTGCATTTTAGGTCAATTTTTAAAATTATATTTTATTTTAAAATGAGATGTTCCATGCACATTGTATAATCGTTGAAAGCTGATTGATTCCCCCCCTCCTGCCAGCTTTTTATATTTATTTCTTAAAATTTTATTTGAGACAAGGTCTCACTATGTAGCTCTGGCTTGTCCTAGAACTCACTCTGTAGACCAGGAGGGCCTTAAACTCACAGAGATCCCGCTGCCTCTGCTTCCCGACTGCTGGAATTAAAGGTGTACACCACTACACATGGCCCTCCTGTTGGCTTTAAATCACCTTTGCCTGTTCCTGGAACACTCAGCTGTTTTCAGTTAGAAAGGTAAATTTTGCCAAGTGTTACAGCACAACCCTATAATCCCCAAAATTGGGAGATTGAGGCAGGAGGATCAGAAATTGAAGGTAATCATCAGATCTGTAGGGAGTTGGAGGCCAACCTGAGCTGCTAAGATCTGATAGACAGACAGATAGATAATAGATAATCAATAGAAAGATGATTGATAGAATTATACTAGATTAGGTTGGGCTGCTGAGTGCCTAACTCATTCCTGGCCATTCCCATATCTGACCTTAAAATACAACTTCACTCAACAAAATAATTTTATTGTTAAAATTTTTATTTATTTATTTATTTATTTATTTATTTATTTATTTGTGTGTGTGTGTGTGTGTGTGTGCGTGCGCGCGTATGTGTGTGTGTTCTTGAAAGCCAGAGAATGTGTTAAATTCATTGACACTTCAAGTTATAGCAGCTGTAAGCCACCTGATGTGGGTGCTGGGAACTGAACTCAGGTGATCTGCCAGAGGACCCCTGAGCTATCTCTCCATTCCTCCATGCAATCTTATCTGTTAGGGAAATTTACTGTAATTTAAAGTTCCTTCCTTAATGAAAGAAGGGTAAGCTAGGTGTGGGGAGACATGCCTGTAATCTGAGCACTCGAGAGGTAGAGACAGAATAGTGAGTTTGAGGCCAGTCTAGGCTACATATTGAGTTCAAGACCTAACAAGCCCCTGTCTCAAAAATAAAAGCTAAATAGATTGAAAATCACTGTCTTGCTTGGTGTTGTAAGCCGCATTTGTAGTCCCAGTGCTCAGGAGGATCACCATGAATTTAAGATATCTGACTATGCAATGAAACCTTTTCCCAAAAATAGAGAAAGAGAGCCACGCCATTCAGTTTAAAAACTGGTCCCAGCCCAAGGTCTGAAAACTGAGTGCTGTCCTCTTAAAATGCACCTCTTCAAGAAACTCAACTACTTGTCTTCTGTGTTACCCTGTTTCCTTGGGCACCCCAAACCCTGCCTGCCCCACCTCCATCGCCCCAGGCTGATCACATTATCAAATGGAGCCTCTCTCTTTTCTTCCCTTGGCCACTCCAAACTCTGTCACACAGAGAAACCCTGTCTCAAAAATAAACAAAAAACAAAAAAATAAAAATAAAAAATAAGAGTTCAGTCTCTTTAAAATAGTTAATCTTTTTAAAAATCTAGATCTCTTTTAAAAGTTTGAAGCCTTTCAGCTATGGGCTCCTGTAAAAATAAAAATTAAGTTAAATATTTTCTTCAGAAGGAAGAACCAGGGCACGGTCACGAAAGAAGCAAAACTAAACTCCAACAGTGTAAATAACTCAGTGTCCAATTATCTGGGACTCACCATGTTTTGGGCTCCTCCAAGGGGCTTGGGTGAGGTCTGTAGCTGGTCTTCTGAAGCACACAGCTTGTCTTCCTACTTCCAACCGGTTCCATTCCACTCCTGCTGCCATTCTTGGTGGTCGTCTCCTGGCTCTAGCATCTGCAGAAATGCTCCAGTCTTCTGCTGCAGCTGGGCTGCACTTTCACCAATAACTTCTCTTAGGCCCTCTTCATGGTGCCAAGGATCAACTTCTCTCCATGACTTCCTCGGTTCTGGGCCTTCAGCTGCCACTGAGGCTGCACCTTCACCACTGGCCTTCCCTGGCCTCTCACAGTGCCAAGCCTCAGCTCTTATCCATGATCCCTTCATGCCTTCAAAACCAGTACCACCTGGGTGATCCTTACACATTACCAAGTTCAGCTGCACCATGAGATACAACTTTGGCTGCCCCTGGAACACAGCTTCTGTGCGCTGACTCTCAAGAAACACTTCCCAGAAGATTTTACCTCAAGGATGCTGGTCTCATCTGAATCATCACTAATTTCTCAGCTCCAGCTGACCAGCATCAATTGTCCCAGTAAAGCAAAGGTTTTGTTTTAGAGCTTCTCTTGTTAAGCATGGCTGATTCTTCAGCTCCAGCTGACCTGAATGTGCAGACTCATCACAAACAATAGAGGCCTCCGTCATCTGCAGGGTTCCCAGTCTTCCTAACTTGCAAGCACAAACAGAACAGCCCGCTGAGGTCTCAATGCTCTGTGACTCCTGTAGCTCAGAGTTCCAAAGTCTACAATCCTCCCCAAAGCATGATCAACTCCATCACAGCAATAGCCATTACCCTGATAACAACTTGTCTTAGGGTCATTATTGCTTCGATGAAACACCATGATCAAGAACAACTTGTGGAGGAAAAGGTGTACTTCACTCACACTTCCCCTACAACAGTCCATTGTCACAAGCAGTGAGGGCAAGAACTCAGTCTGATTGGCTAGACAGTGCTGCCCTGAGAGTCACGGGTGGTTAAAGATAAACTCCAGTGCCAGGTATTGATGCATACTTTCCTTATCAGTCATTGATCAGGGAGAGTAACTCAGAGCCTCACATATGTGTGGCAAGCACAGACTGAGATATCCCCTGTCTATTCTGTGTTTTTTAGGAACCCCGGGCTGGCCTTGAACTCATTATATAACTAAGAATGAGCCTGAATGTCATCCTTTGCCTCCGTCTCCCAAATGCTAGGATTATAGGCACAGGTCACACCTTCGGCTGTATGTGCTGGGATTACAGCACACGCCGCACCTTCCGCTATAAGATTCTTGCCTTGACTGCCCTTTAGCATCATATCTCAGTGAGAGAAGAACTGTGGCTGTTCTGGCTGGCTATGTGCTTAGGGACATATCTCCTGGGTTCCTATATACCAGAGATCTTTCTTAGGCTGCGAGTTTCTTCTCCTGTGGCTATGATTTAAAAAACAAAACAAACAGAAAGAAGGGCAACTTAAGGGAGAAAGCATCTATTCAGCTCAGAGCTCCACATTGCAGTCCGACCTTATCATTGTCGCGACGGCACAGCATAGGGTCCTGAAGCGGCCCGCGGTCCTGAAGGGTCCCGCGGTGTCTGCAGTCAGAAACAGGAGCAGTGACCCCTGCGTGCTAGTGCTCAGCTTGCTTTCTCATCCTTACACAGCTCAGGATCTACTTCCTAAAGAATGGTGCCGCCCACAGTAGGCAGTTTTCCCACCTCAGCTACTGTGATCAAGATAATCCCCAACACACGCGCTCAGAGGCCCTCGGTCCACAGGGCATGTGTTCATCCAGTCTTTGTAGCTGAGTTTTGGGCCCAAGGTGAAGGGATGCGATTGTGGGAATTATGGCTTAAGATGAGTTGAGTTTTGCTGACAGACCATGGGTAGCCAACCCAACAGCATCCCTACATGGATTTTGGAACATGCAGACATACATATATTTCATATTCTAACCCAAAGATAAGCATGATTTCTTATAAGCAACACAAGATACCAGGAATAAGAAGGAAGCTTGGTATGGTAGCCTATACTTATAATCAAAGCACTGTGGAGGCTGAGACAGGAGGATTACACAAGTTTGAGACAACCTTGATCTAGATATCAAGTACAAAGCCACTTAGAACTATATAGTAAGGGTCCATTTTAGCTGGGATTGGTGGTATATGCCTAAATACTAATACGTAGGAGGCAGAGGTAGGGAGATTGTTGCAAGTTTGAGGTCAGCCTGGTTTACATAACAAATTCCAGTCAAGCCAGGGCTACATAGTAAGATCCTATTTTTTTTTTAATTTGTCTCTAAATTTTAAATAAATATTTAAAAATAAAGAAATGGAAAAGGAGCCTGGTGGTGGTGGTGCACGCCTTTAATCCCAGCACTTGGGAGTCAGAGGCAGGTGGATTTCTGAGTTTGAGGCCAGCCTGGTCTACAGAGTGAGTTCCAGGACCTCCAGGGCTATACAGAGAAACCCTGTCTCAAAAACAAACAACCAAACAAAGCAACAACAAAAAGGAAAGAGGTGATGTACTTCTTTCCAAATAGATTTTTTTGTTTTTTGTTTTTTGGATTTGGTTTTTTTGAGACAGGGTTTCTCTGTGTAGCCCTGACTGGCCTCGAACTCAGAAATCCGCCTGCCTCTGCTTCCCAGAGTGCTGGGTTTACAGGCATGTGCCATCATTGCCTGGCTTCTAAATAGTTTTAACCTTTGTTTTAATGTTATGTGTTAGTTTTAACCTTTGCTTTAATTTTATGTGTACGGGTGTTTTACTTGCCCGTATGTCTGTATACTATGCATGTGCAGAGCCAGAGGAGTCCAGAAGAAGGCATCGGATCCCCTAGGACAGGAGTTGAAGAGGTGCTGAGAATCAACCCCAGGTCCTCTGCAGGAGCAGTGAAGGCTTTTAACTGCTGAGCTATCTCTCTAACCCGAGATATACCTCTTAATATTCTTATTCACTTATTTCTTTAGTTGTTTTGAGACAAGGCCTTTTTTTTAAAAAAAGATTTATTTATTTAATATATGTGAGTACACTGTTGCTGTCTTCAGACATACCAGAAGAGGGCATCAGATCTTATTACAGATGGTTGTGAGCCACCTTGTGGTTGTTGGAATTGAACTCAGGACCTCTGGAAGACCAGTCAGTCAGTGCTTTTAACCACTGAGCCTTCTCCAGGCAAGGTTTTACATAGCTCGGGTTAGACTCAAACTGGCTATGTAGCTGAGAGTGACCTCAGCCTTCGGTTTCGACTGCCTCCCCTCCTCCCACCCCGGGGTGGAAGGAGGGGGCTGGGATCACAGATCTGTAGCACCACTTCAGTTTTATATGGTACCGATGCTAGAAAGCAGCGCAGCTCTCTATCATGTTAGGAAAGCACTCTGTTGACTGAGCTCATCCCTAGGTCCTTCCTCACATTCTTAATGGTTGCTTCTGGCCTCCTAACGTTTCTGGAAGGGACTTGACTGATTTCTTGGGCAAAAGCTCTTGTCAGTTTCTACCAGAGTGGGAGCAGGAAGTGGTGTGCTGTTCCTTAAGTTAAACATGGCAAATCATGAGGTCGATCTAGGTGAGAGTAGGGGGACAGACGCCATGCTGCTTTCCGCCGTCTCTTTTGCCAAGAGCAAGTCAAAAACTATTCTGGTGAAACTGGTGAGCCAAGCCGGGACAGGTTTCTCCTTCAACCACAAGAGAAACCGACTCCGAGAGAAACTGACCCTTCTGCACTATGATCCAATAGTGAACAAAAAAGTTCTCTTTGTGGAACAGAAAAAAATACGTTCTCTCTGAGTAGTGGATTGAAAAGGAATTTGATTCATAAATAAGAAGATAAAGGGTGAGGCACCATTCCGAACTCTGGAGTGTTCAATGAAGACGAGGAAACGGCAGCATGGCCTTGGCGGATGTGAGGGACCGGTGCCAAGAAAGAGCCCTTCACAGAGACCACGTATTTATCTCCCTGGATGCTTTAGAGGCCTTAATAAAAAAAGTATCAAAATAGCCCATTAAAAAAACAAAAAACAAAAAACAACAACAACAACAAAAAAAAAACCATGGCAAATCATAGTAAGAGAGGAACACTCGAGACTGTGCCGTCCGCTAAGGTTCCGGCTACGCCAGCCAGGCACCGATGTCTGCGTACAGCCATCTCACGGCAGATTCTGCAGTCTGCCTTTGCATCCGTACCTGCTCTCAAGCCCACGCCACATCAGCTTTGTGTTCCTTCATTTCCTGCCTAAGGCTAGTCCTGGTATCGCCAGGAAAATCCCATTCCAGGTTTTCCATGTTTCAAGACCCCCCCCCCCCCTCACGTCTCCCCATTCCCTCTGTGGCAGGGTCTCCTCTCTCCTCAAACTCACCTTGAACACAGTCCTGCCTTGCTTTCTCAAGTGCTTGGATTACAGGCATGTGCCACAGTTGAACATAATCCTGTGGCCATCAGTCACAGGCAAGGCCAGGCCTCTAGTGTTCTGGCTAGACTCCACCCCCACAGTTACCTGGCAACATCCAGGTAACCCAGGCCACTATAGAAGGGACTTTCAGGCCCCTCTCAGCTCTCTTGCTTTTTCTCTCTCGCCCTTACCCTCTCGTACCCCCTGTTCCCCCCCTCTCTCTATTCTTCTCCCCTCTTTCCACGTGGCCATGGTCAGCTCTATGTTTTCTTTTTCTCTTTACTTCTCTATCCCTTTCCTTTTCCTACTTCTCTATAATAAAGCTTTGAAACCATGAGCTGCCTCTTCTTATCAACACCCACCGTGTAGGAACAACGGGGCAGGCCTCAGCATCTCCAGCCGCCAGAAAAGGACCAAAGACTCTTCTGCCCAGCTAGGCTTCCTCTATAGGTACACGGGCCCGTGCCAGAACGGCACCGCATCCTGAGCAAAGACCTTCCCGCTATCAGGGCAACTTCGCACAGGTACGCGGGCGCCCGCTCGGTTTCCTTACATGCCACTCCTCCACCCCCACCCCATTTCATTTCTTCTCTCTTCAACTTTTACCTTTATCACACACCGTTTACTGCTGGCCATCTAAATCTACTTCATCTTAAAAAGCAATTCCATACTTGACCATGTATTTCCCTCTAGATTCTGCATATGGGGCTATTCATGGGAAACTAAAAAAAAAAAAGAGAAAGGACTCCTATAGAATAGTGGTTTCTGAGCAATCAAGCTAACTGAGAAAGGGGGTCTGGGGGTCTGGCCGTGACTCTGGGAAAAGAGCTTGCTCTGCACGCAAGAAGACTTGAGTTCAAATCTCTAACGCCCACGTAAAAGTTAGGCCAGCCTCCTGGCACTATTGGATCAGAGGCAGGCAGATCCCTGAAGCTTACTGGCCAGCCAGCCCACCGAATCAGTGAGCCCCAGACTCGACAAGAGACCCTGCCTCAAAAATAAGGCAGATGGGCTGGAGAGAGAGCTCAGTGGGTAAGAGTGCCTGCTGTGCAGAGTTTGGATCCTAGCACCCGTGGAAAAAAGTAGGGCACGGCTATAAGTGACTGTAATCCAGTTCCATGGGGACAGAGACAGGAGGAGCATGGGGCAGGCCAGCAACCTACCTCAGGTTCACTGACAAACCTGTCTCTAGAGGGTAAGGCTGAAAGGGAGGGTACCCACCATCCCTCTCTGGCCCCTAATACCTCTCCTTTCATCTCCTTCCCTTCTTCCCTTACACACTCTTTCTCTCCTCCCCCCCCAAAAGACACAAACAGACTCATACAACAAACTCCCTATTTTTTCACTCCCCCACATAGCTACATGCACACACATACACACACACACACACACCACCACCACCACCACCACCTCCACCACCACTAACAACAGTGAAGGATATCAGATAGTAATGTGACATGAGTCAGGTAAACGTGTAGGCAAGAATGAAATAATGAATGAAGAAAGGAGATTTAGTAAGTGAGTTGAGGAAGTGTATATAAATATAAATATATATTGGTCCATGTATAAAATCAATAGCACCTGCCCACATTGTTGAGTAACTACCTAAACTGCAGTTAAGAACACAAGCGGGATTAGGCTTGGTTGGGGGCAGTTCTAGACCAGCCTGGGCTGCTGAACGAGACAACGTGGCAAACAAGCAAACCCCACAAACCTCAGAATAAGCTTCTTCCCTTTACCTCCTTGTCACCCCTCTTGGTCCCCAGCGACTGGGCAGAAGATAGGAGTCTGTGGATTAGTGGTGGGAGTTGGTGGCAGATGAAGCCACACACACACACACACACACACACACACACACACACAACACACACACACACGCACACGCGCACACACACACACACACACACATAGGTTAAGCTGTCTGAAATCTCCCTCTGTACCCTAGAAATGTAAAGTGTGGGCACCAGAGATGGGAGAGCTTTGGAGCATGGCTTGCTGCTGGTCCTGTGGACTCTGCTTCCTTTTCCACTGGTACAATACTGCTAGTGAAAATGCACTTCTCACATCTACTTCCCCCGAGTTAAAAGTCTTCTCATTCAGTATAGAGTTGTGCTCCTGACACACCACTTGAAGCAAAGCAGATGGTTCTCCCTCCCCATAAACAGGCGGCCATCTGGTGAGGGGGCATTTGGCTCAGGCTTGGGGAAGGAAGCAAGCCACCCAAGAATTCTACCTTATGCTCAAAATGCCATCATCCATGATCATAACTAATGTTTATTGAGCACTTACTATGTGCCAGGCCCTGTTCTTAGTGCATCACATGTATCACAGTAATTCACTCACCATGAGACATAAGACTATTAATGGCAAAACCCTAGGGATGGAGAAACTAGGCACAGAAAGGTTTATTACTGGCTTGGGATGTAGTTCAGTGGTAGAGCACATGCCTATCACACAGGAGACTTTGAGTTCAAGTCATAGCACAAGGAGAGAGAGACACACAGAGAAACAGATACAGAGATAAACACACACACACACACACACACATGAGAGAGAGAGAGAGAGAGAGAGAGAGAGAGAGAGAGAGAGAGAGAGAGAGCTTAAACCTAGCTAGGCAATTACAAATGATTGTGTAATTGCCTAGCTAGGTTTAAGCAGAGGCAGGATGACTGCTGGTATTTCAGAGCCATCATGGTCTACATAGAGAGTCTCAAGCAGCCAGTGCTACATAGACCCAGCTTCAGATCATCAAACCAAGGAGGTTAAATTACTTATCTCTGTCTTAAGTAGGGGCAAAAGTAGGGTCTGACCTCAGGCAGCCTTGCTCCGGGGCTCAGAACAAGAACTACATTGTATATTCCTAGTAGACACAGCACTGAGGGTCTCTGTGTGTCTCTGTCTCTCTTGCACTCTGTGTTTGCTCACACACAGCCATCTACATTGAGCAGCTGATAGGAAAATCTATTTGAGTCATTCACAGTTGTCATAGTTAAGGTTTTACTGCTATGAACAGACACCATGACCAAGGCAACTCTTATAAGGACATTTAATTGGGGCTGACACGTTCAGAGGGCCAGTCCACCATCATCAAGGCCGGAGCATGGCAGCATGCAGGCAGGCATGGCGCTGGTGGAGCTGAGAGTTCTACATCTTCATCTGGACGCTGCTAGCAGAATACTGGCTTCTAGGCAGATAGAGCAAGGGTCTTAAAGCCCACACCCACAGCGACACACCTACTACAACAGGGCCACTCCTTCTAATAGTGATACTCTCTGGGCCGAGCATATCCAAACCATCACAACAGTGCTGGGTAAATGAGACCCTTAGATGACTTCCTGCCCACTTGACATAGGTCATCTATTTAGCACGACACAAGATGGCCTCTTACTCTTAAACTCTGAACCTCCTCTTTAATAGTTTGAATAGTATCATAAAGAGCACCAATGTGTTGTTCCAAACCCTATCCCTCTTGGATACTCAAAGCATTAGTAACATATTTTTGCTAAGTGATTAACACTTTTTGCTGTCTTAACTTCTTGTGTCAGAGCAATTGTAGAGGCAGTGGTGCTAGCTGTCAATGTAATTAAAGCTGCTATACCAGCAATAATCAAGCCTACTACTCTCTTGCTTCTACTTAAAGCCTGACTCATTTCCTTCAGTACCTGCAAGCTTTTTTTAGACTACCAAGATCCTGTAATAGTCACAGGTAATAAAACAAAAGCTGGTTGATAGACCACCATAACAGACATGCCAGTTTTCAACACACTAACACAATTAGAAAGTGTACAATTGGTACAACTTACATTAGCTACTGTAGAAGAAACAAAAGTAATTTAAACATAACCAATTAATAAAAAATTAGGAGCTTTAACATACGCACTAACACTTGTTTGAAATCCATATCCTGTCCCAATTTTATCTATTGCTAACATAACATCATGGAGAACTGCAGCTAAACTTTCCTGTGTGTCTCTGAAAATGTCCAGAACCAGCCTTCCAAATGAAGACTGTCATTTCTAATATTGGATTGATTTCTATACCAATCCATGACTGAGTCAGAATAACTGGTCACACTAAAGGATAGAGATGAGTCATTATAATAACTTTTATATTTGATTAATTAATTCTAAGTCGGTTTCTACAGTTCTCCATGTTCTCTGTCCCAAAAGGTCTAAAAGCTTGAGGCAAGGCAGCTTGTCCAATCTGGGATACAGGCAACAAAGGTGGGTCAGCTGTCTGAAACAGCTTCCCAGTCACCATTGTCAGGACACTCAGCAAGCTCACAGGTCAGCGTCATTCTTTGTCCCAGCATCAGGGCGTCACACCAATCACTCTGGCAGCTAGCACGCTCCTTCAGCATCTTGAAGAAAAACACAAACACGCCCTCTTCCCCATATTAAATACCTGATCAGGATCATGCCATACACCAGTGTGTGGATCCTTCCATTTCACCTAGGCATACACATGCCTAGTTGTAGGGTGCCATAGACACTCAGCAGAGAGTTCCTTGGCATCCAAATTTAAAAAAATAAAAAAATAAAAGAACATGATTTAAATAATTTTTGTGGTGTATATATGGAGGATATAGCTCCCCCTATTTTATTTTATGAAGATGTTGTTTTAAAGTTCCACAATTTCTGTTTCTCAGTACCTTGTCCTTGAGGATTATAAGGAATCCCAGTAATATGGGTAATATTAAAGTGTTGACCAAACATCTCAAATGCTTGTCTGTAATAGCCAGTTCCATTATCTATTTTAATCTGATTTGGAACACCAAGCATAGAAAAATAATTCAGGTCATGACTAATTACATTTTTAGTTGCTTCTCCTGTTAAAGGAGTTGCAACTAGAAAGCCTGAAAAGGTGTCAATATTCTCATGTACATATTTTAACTTTCCAAAATCAGAAATATGAGTAACAGCTATTTGCCATAAATGAGTAGGTATAAGTCCTCGAGGAATAACACCATTATGTGGTACAGGTAGAAACTGAGGACATTCAGGGCAAGGGTTAGATGTGCACATTTTCTAGAAATACCAAATTGTTATCTCAAGCTATTACTATTTTGATGATGTAAAGAATGAAATTGTTTAGCTGAATGAAATTGTTCCTGTGTAAGGTCAATAACCTTCCTGGTGTACAAATCTGCTGTGGCATTGCCCTCACTAAGGGGTCCTGGCAATCCAGTATGAGCTCTTAAATGGCCTACAAAATAGGGAACTGTATGTCCTCTTAAACTGAGTTGTATTTGCATAAATAATTTCAAAATTTGAGAATTAGCAGTATCTAAAAAAGGAACTTTTGAGTAATTGCAAAGTATGAGCTATATATTGGCTATCACTATACAAATTAAAAGCTTGTATTTTCAGCATTTCAAAAACAGAAACTACAGTATATTTGTGCTGAAGCAGGGGAAAACTCAAGAGAATGACCTGTGACCCAATCACATATGCAGCCTTCCCATGAGATGAGCCATCTGTAAATACAGTGAACGCATTCTCTATGGGCTACATGCGTAAATTTACACGGAATACAAAAGCATGCATAGAGGCAAATTGTAACAATTTGTCCTTTGTATAATGTTTATCAATTTTGCCTAGAAAATTTGTACATGCAATAGGCCAAATATCAGTATTTTGCAATAACTTATTTAATTGTTGTTTGGAATAAGGAATAAATATTTCATCAGATTCTTTCCCAAAATATTTTCCCGATTCTATCCTACAATTCTGTATTAACACAGCAACAGCTTCATAATAAGGTGTTAAAACTTTCTTTGGAGAAAGATGAATCCACATTATGGTCCCTTTACCAAAGAACTGTTGTCAGTGTGTGAGTTGTAGCAATAATGCAAGCAGCCAACAATTGATCATAGTCTATATAATGTATCTGTTGTTGGCTAATAGCTTCCTCTACTTTCTCCAAAGCTATTCGTCCCTCATCAGTTAATTGTTGAAAGGAATTAGGATTTGCATTCCCCTTGAGGGTATCAAACAGACATTTAAATTCTCCTGTAGTAAGTTTAAGATGAGGTCTTAGCCAATTAATATCTCCTAACAACTTTAGAAAATCATTCAGAGTAAGTGACTTATCTTTCCTTATTTGAATTTTCTGTGCCACAATTTTCTAGGATATAACTGAGACCTCAAAAATTGAAAAAGATATTGCCTTTGAATCTTTTCTGGAGCAACAACTACTCCAAAAATTTTAAAGCCCATTGTATAAGAGCAAAGGCTTGTAGTAAAACTCTATGAATAATATACACTGAAAAATTCAAAGTCCTAGCTTCTTGTACTGAAGCAGAGACAAAACTTTTCTCACATAAGGTGGGGCTATTAGCCGGTCCTTTTTTTTTTTTTTTTTTTTTTTTTTGGTTTTTGGTTTTTCAAGACAGGGTTTCTCTGTGTAGCCCTGGCTGTCCTGGAACTCACTTTGTAGACCAGGCTGGTCTTGAACTCAGAAATCAGCCTGCCTCTGCCTCCCAACTGCTGGGATTAAAGACGTGCACCACCACTGCCCACTATTAGCCATTCCTTGAGACAAAACGTTAATAACTCTATAGAGTAGGCAGGCCAGATTTTAATGACTTCATAAGTTCTATAGCCTCTTTAACCTTTCATAAATCTTAAATTTGAAATTTATTTTGAACAACACCTTGATAGATCTGTAATAATGCTGCTTTGGCCTAAGAGGAATTCCCTGAAGGCGAGGGCTAAGAAACCTTGCCTAGGCAGGGAGCGTCACACAAGCCTCTGAGGCAGCTTTGCATTAACTCAAATGTAAACATTTCTTAATCTGAGACTATTGCCTGAGGCCAAGCCTGAGGATTACCACTCCTGAGGTGAGGACAGATTCTGGGGAGCAGTTCTACTGTCTACTGTCTTTGCTTTGGATGACTGGATGGCTGTGTGGCAGACTACATTAGCACTCTCATAAGCCAATTGTGTAACAAAAGGAACCCCTGCTTGAGGATCTCCAAAAATTCTACTAGTTGTTTTTAGTAGTCTAGCCACATATTCCTGAAACAGTTCATCAGGAGCCTGTTTGATACCAAATAAATTCCCACTAAGATCACCTTTCCAATCTTGAGGGGTTAAATTTTTCTTCTACCACTACAATAAAGCTTGTGTAAAAGGGCCATACTGGCCCCAGCTGTTTTTTAACTTTTATCACTCTGGAAATCATCCTAATTATAAAATATGGGTGAGTTAAGAATCCTGAGCCCGTGATCAGACTGCAAACTGCAGTCAATGGAACACTGGCACTTCAGCCACAATTATTAAGTTTCTCTTGCAATACCAGAGCATAATCATAACTTTGGAAAACAAAACCCATTTTAAACAATCCGTTCTCTTTAAAATCAATACCACATTGCAAAGTTTGTCTGCCAGTTCTTATATATGAATGCTTGACAGTACAATTTTTAATACCTCATTAAAGAGACATTGTTTTAAATCTTATCCTTTATAAGTCTAGTTTCTAGGATAAGAATTACCCTAAAATATTATCCCAGTTTAGAAGTATCTTTTAAGGCCTGTTTCATTGGATTGGCTCATTCCATGTATTGTTTAAAATGACTCCAACCCTAAGTTACCAGTTTTAAGCTAACCTTTATACCAACGTTACACTTTTTTAATCATACTCAATAACTTAGAAGCTAATACTCTAAAACCAAGAAATGCGGGACATATTTATACCTTTAAGGCCAATCAGAAACAAAATGAAGTGGGTACACATGTCTTATAAATTTGACCAAACAAAATTTTTGTTTTCTAACTGTAATTTCAAGATAGAAGTTCCTTGTTACCTGCTGAACCCAATAATTACAATTGTAGAGATTTTTCTCGGAGAAACAGCCACCAGCTCCTTTACCACAGAAGCCCAGAAGCTTCTGGTCCCTTTAGAATCGGCTTGTACAGAGAAGCTCCTGGCAGGGCCTCTCAGCTGTGCTAGACTCCTAACTTCAGGTACAGGGCCCCAATGGCCAATTTAGATTCCTATTTATTTACTTTTCTCGTTTTCTCTTTTTATGAAATTAATTAAAACTAAATCAAAGGGTGAACAACCAGCAGATAAAGTTTTAACCATTTTTTTAAAACATGAAACACAGAACAACATTCAATCAAACCACAAAATGAAAACACTGACTTAACATAAAACAGTTTTGACGGTCATGGACAGAATGGCATGCCAAGGACAGACAGTAGACAGAGAGGGAAGAGAATTAGAGGTTCCGAAGGGATCTGTAGGACCCCCAAAAAACCGAGGGTGCCAGCACCCCATGCCCCAGAAGGCGACACCCAAATCACTTGCGAGAAATGGTCTCGATGCACTAACATGAGGATTTCTTTATTCCAGAATTCTGGCTTCCACAGCCATACACCGTGCAGGGTTAGAGAACTGTGGACCACGAGTGCCAAATTGCTACAGCTTTTATACGTTTACGACAAAGTCCGCGAATCACAAACCAATCATTTCTTAGCATGGAGAGCCCGCGAAATGCAAGCCAATCGATTTGTACCACTCCATAGTTTTTAGGCCAATCAGTTTAAATTATTGGAGCCTGCGCTCAGTGGACCAATTAGTTTCCTATTTTCTTGAATGTCTATGAACTCCTACATAGGGGTAATGGCATAAGCAGTTTACAGAAGCAAGATAAGCTTAGCCCATTTCCAGTTACCTTATGGGGCCAGGATCACCTATTCAAGGCCTTTCTGCTAGCTCTAAACAAAGGGCGGGCTCTGGAATGTGAAACTTTTACCTAGTTTCTAACAAAGCGAGATAGCATTTTAAACTTCTGACTTCTTGGGTCATTAGAGTTAGGCTGTATTATTTTCTATCCTTTCAGACCCAGATATACTACCTAAGGGACCCAGAACCAAACATTCCTCCAGTAGGAGTCAGAGGAGGCAGGATGTCTCCTGACCTCCTTCTCTCTCTAGGAGCGCTCTGAGACAGTTTATGTTCATTTTCCTTCTATTTTGCCAAAGCTTCCCAGACAGTCGGGAAGGACTGCTTTTCTCTGGCCCATTCTCTCATGTCTAGGCTGTAAACTGTCTCTAGTCAGGGTCCAAAGACTAAAAGCACCTATGAGAATGACCTTCGCTTCTCTACATTTTAGCATAACTCTAAACACTTACAAAAAACACACTTTACCTTCACTAGGCGGGTTTAATAATTTCCAATCCACTTTTATACTAATTTAATTACATGCAGGTATTAAGATCAATAGTAGTTGATCAATGTTAGTAAGATCAATGTTATAGCCCGCCTTAACTTCCCTGTCATGCCCTAATGTCAGATCCCTGCCTGAAGCCCTTTCCTTGACCTTGGTCAGTGTCAGGCTCCTGCCAGGTGGCACAGAACCCTAATAAGGCTCTCTACAGATTTGAGAGTGAGCAAGGAGGGATTTAAGAAAAGGGGAAAATGATGTATTATAGTATAATCTCAAAAATAAAAGAAATAATTAAAAATATTTTAATAACTGTTTGGAGCGCTGGCTATTCTTACAGAGGTCCCAGGTTCAGATTCCTACGGCTCTCACACAGGGACTCAACGCCATCTGTAATTCCAGTTCTAGAGGCTCTGATGCCCTCTTCTAGCCTCTACAGCCCACATGTGGTCCATATACAAACAAGCAGGTGAAACTGTCATACACATAAAAGTAATAATTAAAAAACATTTGAGTAACTATGTAACAAGTATCACTCCTCCCAATATGAGTACCCAGGAATGTAGCTCACAGCAGCAGTAACAATTTTCTAGTCTTCAATTTGCATCAGTCTTACTATGATAAGGTATTTTCAAGATAACCCCAATCCACTGTAAAAGGTAAACATTAGTCTTGTGGGGCAAGTTAAACTGTGTCACCAGACAAAAACTGGGAAGGCTGAGCGCATTCAGAAACCCCAGTAAGTTCTCGTATTTGAGATAGGTAGTTGTTTTATCTATTCCTGACCTGGTTCCTGCCCTGGAACACATCATCAAGGCACCCCACGTAGTCACGTAGCACAGAACAGAGTTCTCCATGCTAATGAGGTATCTAGATAAGCTGCTCAGAGGGTTTAGCCAATAAGTTTCCCTACCCAGCGTTCTTTTCTGCAAAAGGTATTTTATCTCAGGTCCACTCTGAGTATCGTATATCCCCATTTTCCGTGATGAACAATGACAAGCAAAGACTGTCACTTTCATCAAGAACCACAGTGGGGGCGGGGGAAACTTCTCCATACAGAGCCTCACTGACTAAGTCTCCCCAGCCCTGGGCTCATTGCTGGTCAGTGTGGTCCTCTTGCTCCCAACTCCATGGGGTTCCCAGCAGCAACTGGGTGCCCAGCAGTTTGGGAACCCCTGCCTCCTTGGCCTCAGCCTGTGCCATCGCTCACCCAGACTGGGGATCCCATCTCAGATCATGTTTGTAGCCTAATGCCTCTGCATTTAGTCTGACCTAGCAGAGTTCACACACCCCAGCAGCAAGACGGAACACTGACTTCTAAGGATACAAGAAAAATAAATTCCACAATAAACACTGATTTGCTTACAGTGAAGCTGTTGGGAGTAGTCTGGGCCCAACCTTCTGAGGGCAAACCAGTGACCTGGAAGTAGCATTGGTGGAAAAACATCACTCTTGAAATACTGCAGGTTTCACTGACAGTCTTGACTGTCATTTCACATCAACTAGCGAAAACAGTTTCTTCGAGGAAGGTTCTCACGTATCCAGCTGGCCTTGAACCCTCCTTTACCGCTCAACTGAGAGCCCAGGTGGGGAGGATGACATCCAGATGAACCACCCTAGTGAAGCGACAGCACGCAGCTTCCAGAACCCACCCTGCCTCGCAGAGCCTCTCTGGCTTCATCCGTTGCTCTTCCCAGACCAGGCTGTTCATGTGAAGGCTCCATCTCCTGCTGTTCTGAAATGCAGGTGGTCTCGTTGACAAGCGCAGGGTGACTGGGGCTTTGGCTTGTTAACCACCTACCTGACCAGAAACCATACAACTAATTCTCCTCTCTAGTGGAGCCTCCAGAAACTGCGCCTTCACCAGCCACTTCCTCTTCATCCCACTGATAGACCAGCTTCCGAGCCATGTCTCTTCCAAGGCTTGTGCGTGTTGTTTAGTAGAGCCGTGCTCAGGGCTTCTCGGAGTAAGATTTATTCTTTACCTCTGTTGTGTAGTGGTTTTCTCCAAGATTAAAACCTTCCATTTTGGAGGGAAGCTCCTAAGACACAAGATATTAAAGGGGGAGGTAAAAGAGTAGGACAGTCTAAGGCAAGTGAAACATTCCGTTCTGTTTGAGGTCTCAGGAATTAAGCAACCCACTGGCTTCAGGAAGTCCCTGAAACTGACCAGATTCGCTAGGTTCCCCCCTCCCTACGCATGTACAATGAGTTCAGATTGCTGAGAGACACTCTTAAACAAGTTGAGCTGCCTGGAAGAAGCAGAGACTAGCCCAGATGCTGGAGAAGGGTGTTTTCCAAACCACTGAGCTGCCTGAAAGTTGTGTAGATGTGCCCCAAGTTTCCAGCTTTTGTTAGCGTCACCCATGCTGGGTTGGGCTTTGATGATGCAGCTGTCTCTGAGCCATTTCTGATCCTGTAAGCAACCCTTCACCCATATTCCTGTAAGTAACCCCAATAAAATTCATTGGTTCACCAACTTGGACTTTGGTGATGTTTTGTACTTTGGTCTGTTGTGATTCCCTGTTTTGAGTAAATGGAAGTTAATTCTCGTCACCAGGAATAGTATTCATCATATGACAGTGTCTTACATATGGAGAAAGTGTGGCTCCCAGAACCCAAGTTTGCTCTTTGTAGGAGACTTGGAATACGTGTGGGTGCCTAGGATAGCAAAGGAACTTTCTGGAGGGGAGGAACAAGATGTTAAAGGCAAGAACTATCAGGGCTGAAGAGACAGCTCAGTGGCCGAGAGTGCTGGCTGCTCCTCCAGAGGATCTGGGTTCAATTCCCAGTACCTACAACTGCCTGTGACCCCAGTTCCAGTAATACAGTGCCTTCTGCTGGCTTCTGTTGGTATTGTACACACATGGTACACAGACATACATAAGATAAAGTAAATGCAATGTAAAAACCAAAAGATAGGTTCCGTGGTTTCATACAGCCCTAGGCCTAGACACATGTTTGACTAATTCAGTAATACATAATCACTGGAATCAGCCTGTTTCTCAGGAGCTTTTGTGCCCTGAAAGGAGGGAAATGGATGCTTGATAATGTGTCCTGGAATTGCTATTTATCTATTTAGTATTTTTGAGATAGGGCTTCATGGTGCTGAGGCTGACCTCTTAAACTTGATGGATAGCTAGAGATGACATTGAATGAATGATCCTTCTGCTCTGCCTCTCAAATGCTGGAATTACAGATGTGTCCCACACCCTCAGACATGAAGCATCAGTAAGTACTCAGCCATTGGAAACTTCTTCCTCTGATGCAGGTCATTATGGAGATGAAGACAGCTCACTTGGGCCCAGTTAGAACTTCAAGATGTTTACCTTCTCCTGCAGCAAGTGCTCTTGAAGAGCACTTGAAACAGTTTGTTTTCTTCTATCATAAACCAAAGGCTGCCACACATCAGCAGACTAGACTCTGTTTCCTGGATTCAGTTACCTGCAGTGCATTTCACTGTAGTCTGATTTTAAATTTTTATTTATTTTGATTTATGTGTATGCATGTTGACCTGTATGCAGTACCATGGAGTAAGAAGAGAGCATCGGATCCAGTGGAACTGAACTTACAGATGGGTTGTGACCTGTAGTGTGTGTATGTGCTGGGAATCAGATCCAGGCCTTCAGTAAGAGTATGCTTACTGAATGGTTAATGCTAGTAACCATTGGGCTATCTCTTTAGTCCCTCACTCTAGCCTCAAAACTTGTTTGGTCAGGATCACCAGCTTTGACTCTTATCAGATGTCCAGGGAAGGCTTGGGGTGGCTGGAACCAGCTCTCTAATGTATACAGCTATGCATGTATGAGCCAAAGTCATGGTCCCTGTGGATTAAGCAGCAGAGAGGCCCATGTGGGAGCACACGTGAACAGAGCCAGACTCTGCTGTGTGGTTTCCATTTGTTCTAACTCCTCTTTCCTAAAGGATCTATGGATCCCTGGTCCCCACATTGAGACGCTCTGGAAGGCACCTCCCCAAATAGTTCTTAGCAGGAGATTGCTTGTTCTATTAGTTCTGTAATTCTTTTCTAAATGATGGTTGATCTTGAAGCTAGGCTGAGGGGAGCTACAGCTAAGATTAAATGGGGTTTGATGTTTCATGAGAACACTTGGAGATGAGCTTTCATCTTTGAAACAACAGCTTTTGATCTTGTAAAACAGATGATATGGGGCTCAGAGGTTAAGAGCACTGACTGCTCTTCCGGAGGTCCTGAGTTCAAATCCCAGCAACCACATGGTGGCTTACAACCGTCTGTAATGGTATCTGATGCCCTCTTCTGGTGCGTCTGAAGATGGTTGCAGTGTACTACTCATATACATAAAATAAATAATCTAAAACATATGATATGGCCAGACATGTGTGTAATTACACATGTGTAATGCCTGTATCCAGGAGGCCAAGGCAGGAGGACCTCCAGCTTCAGGCCAGCCTGGGGTATGTAACAAGACCCTGTCTCAAAACACAACAACCCCATGATGTAAAGTGTCGGATCATCCTCCATTTTGCTATTCACTTCCTGCATCTCATCAAAGTGATAAATGCCTCTTGTCAGGTCCTTCACTGTAGATCGGGAAAACACACACTAAGCAGAACACAAGAAATCTCATAGGAAGCTCACCACCAGTCAGAAACAGAAATAGGGGCTCTTGCCTGTATCCCAGATTTGGGAGACCCAGTAGAGAATTCTACAAGGGGCAGAACGGTGAGCCACACTCGCAGACACTAGGCTCCTGAGGCCCTCAATTCCATAATTCTGTGGCCACACAGTCGCGTAGGGCCACGCCCCAGGCCCCTAGTGTTCTGGCTGGACTCCACCCTCACAGTCATCTAGCCACAGCCGGGTTTTCCCCGCCCCACAGTTACCTGGCAACAGCCAGGTAGCCGGCTCTCTATAAACGTGGCTGCTTGGCCCGTCCTGCTCTCTCACCCTCTCCTCTGCCCTTCTCCCTTACCCTCTTTTCTTTGCTTCTCTCTTGTTCTCCCCTTCTCTTTCTCTTTCTCTACCCCCTCTTTCCTCGTGGTCGTGGCTGGCTTTCATCTCTCTCACTCTACTCTTCTGTAATAAAGCATAAAACTCACGGGCTGTCTCTTCTTATCTAAACCCGCAGTGTTGGAACAATGGAACAGGCACCGTAGTGTTCCCAGCCGACAGGCCTACACTTCAGTGACTTCTTTGGATAGCTTTTTTGAAACAGCCTCCGAGCTAAGAAGGAAAGTCACTGTGTCCTGTATTGCCTAACACAGCTCCTCCGTTTGGGTTGATGAGCGGTTATCTTTAAAGGGCTCTCTGGGCCCCCTGACATACACAGCAGATGTAAGGGTTGGTCTTCATGTGGGTTTACCAACAACTGTCTGTGAATCTGTTGCCCGTCTGTGGATCCTGTTCCCCTAACTGGGCTGTCTTGTGTGCCCTCTGGGAGAGGATGTGGCTAGTCCTGCAGAGACTTGATAGCCAATAAATGTGAATGGGGTGGGTAGGGCTTCCTCTTCTCAGAAAAGGGCAGGGGGATGGGGGAGGAACTATGGAAGGAGGGAATGCTAGGAGTGTGTGTGTGGGTCGAATATTGGGATGTAACATAAATTAATTAATTAATTAATTAATTAACGGGGAAAAAACACCCAAAGGTGACAAATGTCCTGAACGATGATGGGCTGATGTCTTCAAACCAGGGGAACTCAAGGTTCAAAACTATATTTGAGATCTGATTTGAGTGTGTGTGTGTGGGGTGTGTGTGTGTGGGGTGTGTGTGTGTGGGGTGTGTGTGTGTGTGGGGTGTGTGTGTTTGTGTGTGTGTATAGGCGCCACACCAGAATGTAGCCTGTTTAATCACTAATAAAGTGCTCTATTTGGGCATGTGGCACAGTCTGTAACCTTAGCATGAGGTAGGAGGATTGTGAGTTTAAGGCCAACCTGGGTTACGTACATAGCAAAACTCTGTCTCAAACAAACAAACAGCCAGTCCCATGGGAGCCCTCAGCGTGTCAGTGTCTCCTTAGGGGAGATGAACTGAGCAAGAGGCCTTGCAAACGGACTTCCTTCCCCTCTCCCCCTTCTCGCCATGCTGTCATCTTGTCATTGAGGGATGAAGGAAGCATCCTTGCAGCATAAGAGGGTGTTTAAACAGTTAGAAATAGTAACAGAACACATGTGATGCTCGCTATGTGGGCGTGGTACGTGAGGCTCAGAGCATTGGAGGATTGCCATGAGTTTCAGCCCATCCTGGGCTGTATAGTAAAGTTCCACGCCAGCCTGTGCTGTCTCTGTGAAAAACAAAAACAGAGGCCACAGAGACAGCTCAGTGGCTAAGGACACTTTCTGACCTTCCAAAGGACTCAAGTTCAGCTCCCAGCTCCCACATCAGGAGACTCACAACTGCCTGTAACTCCAGCCCCAAGGGATCTGATGCAGGCTCCAGTGGACACTGCATTCGCCTGGACAAATCCATATGTAACACACACACACACACACACACACACCTTGCCCAAGACCCAGGAAGTATAGGAAGCAATGCTGCGAGAGGCTGTCTTCTGCACCTGCACTCCTGAACTCACATGGTCATCTGCCTAAGAACTGCACAAGGTCACTCAGCATTCCAATTGGCAGCAATAATTGGACACAGTTGGTTATGAGAAAAAAGATAAAAGGGGAGAGGACATGAAGGTGGGCAGGAGATGTATTTGGGTCGATATGATCACAGTGCAGTGTTTACATGTATTATAAAATAATAAAGACAGACTATAAACATTTTCATGCTTATTATTATCGCATGTATGTGATGCATGACATGTTCATGTGCCGTCGTGTGCCGTCATGTGCCGGTGAAGGTCCGAGGACAACTCTCAGAAGTTGGCTCTGCCTTTCTATCCTCCTAAGGGTCCAGAACTCAACTCAGGTTGTCAGGTTCTTTTTTTTCTTTTAAATTATAATGAAAATTTATATTTCAAAATACTGAAAAATCTAGAAGAAATGGGTAAATTTCTAGACACATGTAATACACGTGTTTAATAAATACAAAAATTAAATCAAGACGGTTATAACAACTTAAAAATAACAGCAGGTAAGAAAGAAGCAGTAATCAAAAGTGTTCTTACACAGAAAAGTCCAGTACAAAACAGATATATTTCAAAATATACAACTCACTACTGACATTTTTAAGTCATCGAAATAATATTTAAAGTTAAATGCCTAATACATATACATGATATCTTCTGAAGCTGAAAGTAATATTCACTCAACCAGTTTTTAAAATTTATTTGGAACATTAAACATGATAGAAGTAGAAGAAAATCTCTTAAAAGTCCAACGAAAGGAAATCGTGACAGGTCCCTGATTAGACAGAAACTGTTCCATCTCCAAGGGAGAATACGCAGTATAACTGTGGCTTCATAGAATGAACTGGGTAATGGTCCTTCTGTTTCTATTTTGTGGAATAGTTTGAAAAATATTGGTATTAAGTCTTCTTTGAAGGTCTGATAGAAGCCGGGTGGTAGTGGCACACGCCTGTAATCCCAGCACTCTGGGAGGCAGAGGCAGACCAGAGTTCAAGACCAGCCTGGCCCGTTCCAGGACAGCCAGGGCTATACAGAGAAACCCTGCCTCGAAAAAACCAAATCCAAAAAACAAAAAAACAAAACAAAAAACAAAAAAGAAAAAAACAAAAAACAAAAAACAAAACAAAACAAAAAGGTCTGGTAGAATTCTGCACTAAATCCATCTGGTCCTGAGATATTTTTTTTTGGTTGGGAGACTTTTAATGACTGCTTCTATTTCTTCAGGGGTTATGGGACTGTTTAGATGGTTTATCTGATGCTGATTTAACTTGTATTTGGTATCTGTCTAGAAAATTGTCCATTTCACCCAGATTTTCCAGTTATGTTGAGTATAGGTTTTTGTAATAGGATATAATTTTTTGGATTTCCTCAGTTTCTGTTGTCATATCTCCCTTTTCATTTCTGATTTTGATCATTTGGATACTGTCTCTGTGGTTAGTCTGGCTAAGGGATTATCTATCCTGTTGATTTTTTCAAAGAATCAGCTCCTGGCTTTGTTGATTCTTCATATAGTTCTTTTTGCTTCAACTTGGTTGAGTTCAGCCCTGAGTTTGATGATTTCCTGCCATTTGCTCCTCTTGGTGTATTAGCTTCTTTCTGTTCTAAAGCTTTCAGGTGTGCTGCTAAGCTGCTAGTGTATGCTCTCTCAAACTTCTTTTTGGAGGCACTCAGAGCTGAGTTTTTCTCTAAACACTGCTTTCATTGTGTCCCATACGTTTGCATATGTTGTGCCTTCATTTTCATTAAACTCTAAAGTCTTTAATTTCTTTAATTCTTTCTTGACCAAGTTATCATTGTGTAGGGCATTGTTCAGCTTCCATGTGTATGTGGGCTTTCTGTTGTTTTTGTTGCTATTAAAATCCAGCCTTAGTCCGTGGTGATCTAATAGGAGGCACGGTATTATTTCAATCTTATATCTGTTGAGGTCTGTTTTGTGACCATTATATGTTCAATTTTGGAGAAGGTACCATGAGTTGCTGAGAAGAAGGTATATTCTTTTGATTTAGGATGAAAATGTTCTATAGATATCTGTTAAATCCATTTGGTCCATAACTTCTGTTAGTTTCAATGTGACTGTTTAGTTTGTGTTTCCATGATCTGTCCATTGATGAGAGTGGGGTGTTGAAGTCTCCCACTTTTATTATGTGAGGTGTAATGTATGCTTTGAGCTTTAGTAAAGCTTTTATTATGAGTGTGGGTGCCCTTGCATTTGGAGCATAGATGTTCAGAATTGAGAGTTCTTGGTAGATTTTTCTTTTCTTTTCTCTTTTTTAAAGACTTATTTATTTTTTATATGTAAGTACACTGTAGCTATCTTCAGACACTCCATAAGAGGGCATCAAATCTTCTTACGGATGGTTGTGAGCCATCATGTGGTTGCTGAGATTTGAACTCATAACCTTTGGGAGACTAGTCAGTACTCTTAACCACTGAGGCATCTCTCCAGCCCGGTAGATTTTTCCTTTGATGATTATGAAGTGTCCTTCCTTATCCTTTTTGATAACTTTTGATTGAAAGTTGATTTTATTCGACATCGGAATCACTACTCCAGCTTGTTTCTTGGGACCATTTGCTTGGAAAATTGTTTTCCAGCCCTTTACTCTGAGGTAGTATCTGTCTTTGATACTGGGATGCATTTCCTGTATGCAGCAAAATGCTGGGTCCTGTTTATGTATCAAGTCTGTTTTTCTATGTCTTTTTATTGGGGAATTGAGTCCATTGATGTTAAGAGATATTAAGGCCAGGCAGTAGTGGCGCACGCCTGTAATCCCAGCACTCTGGGAGGCAGAGGCAGGCAGATTTCTGAGTTCGAGGCCAGCCTGGTCTACAGAGTGAGTTCCAGGACAGCCAGGGCTATACAGAGAAACCCTATCTCAAGAAAACCAAGTCCAGAGAGAGAGAGAGAGAGAGAGAGAGAGAGAGAGAGAGAGAGAGAGAGAGAGAGATATTAAGGAATAGTGATTGTTGCTTCATGCTATTGTTGATGTTATTTTTATGTGTGTGTGTGTGTGTGTGTGTGTGTGTCTACCTTTTTTTGGGTTTGTTGAAAGAAGGTTAATTTCTTGCTTTTTCTAGGGTATAGTTTTGCTCCTTGTGTTGGCATTTTCTATCTATTATCCTTTGAAGTGCTGGATTTGTGGAAAGATATTGTATACATTTGTTTTTGTTGTGGAATACCTTGGTTTCTCCATCTATGGTAATTGAGAGATTTGCTAGCTATAGTAGCCTGGGCTGACTTTTGTGTTCTCTTAGGGTCTGTGTGACATCTGTCCAGGATCTTGTAGCTTTCATAGTTTCTGGTGAGAAGTCTGGTGTAATTCTGATAGGTCTGCTTTTATATGCTACTTGACCTTTTTCCCTTACAGCTTTTAATATTCTTTCTTTGTTTTGTACATTTGGTGTTTTGACTATTGTGTGACAGGATGAATTTCTTTTCTGGTCCAATCTATTTGGAGATCTGTAGGCTTCTTGTATGTTCACGGGCATCTCTTTCTTTAGATTAGGAAAGTTTTCTTCTATAATTTTGTTGAAGATAATTACTGGAACTTTAAGATAGGAATCTTCGCTCTCATCTATACCTATTATCCTTAGGTTTGGTCTTCTCGTTGTGTCCTGGATTTCCTGGATGTTTTGGGTTAGGAGCTTTTAGCAGTTTGCATTTTCTCTGAGTGTTGTGTCAATGTTTTCTATGGTATCTTCTGCACCCGAGATTCTCCCTTCTATCTCTTGTATTCTGTTGGCGATGCTTGCATCTATGACTCCTGATCTCTTTCTTCAGTTTTCTATCTCCAGGGTTGTCTCCCTTTGTGATTTCTTTATTGTTTCTAGTTCCATTTTTAGATCCTGGAAGGTTTTATTCAATTCCTTCACCTGTTTGGTTGTGTTTTCCTGTAATTCTTTAAGGGATTTTTGTGTTTCCTCTTTAAGGGCATCTACCAGATTACTACCTGTGTGCTCCTGTATTTATTTAAGGGAGTTATTTATGTCCTTTTTTTTTTTTTTTGGTTTTTTTCGAGACAGGATTTTTCTGTATAGCCCTAGCTGTCCTGGAACTCACTCTGTGGACCAGGCTGGCCTCGAACTCAGAAATCCGCCTGCCTCTGCCTCCCAAGTGCTAGGATTACAGGCGTGCGCCACCACGCCCGGCTATTTATGTCCTTCTTAAAGTCCTCTATCATTATCATGAGATATGATTTTAAATCAGAGCCTTGCTTTTCTGTTGTGTTGATGTATCCAGGGCTCACTGTGGTAGGAGAACTGGGTTCCGATGATGTCAAGTAGCCTTGGTTTCTGTTGCTTGTGTTCTTGCCCTTGCATCTTGCCTTATGGTTATCTCTGGTGTTAGCTGGTCTTGCTGTCTCTGACTGTGGCTTGTTTCTCCTGTAAGCCTGTGTGTCAGTACTTTTGGGAAACCAGTTCTCTCTGGGAAAAATTTGGGTATGGAGAGCTGTGGCACAGGATCAACTCCTAGGTGCAGATGGAAACTGGAAGGATCCTGTTCCCAGCTATTCCTTGGTTGTAGTTCTCCAGCAGCTTTGGATGAACTGGGTCACCTGAAAGGGGGGCTAGAAATGAAAACGTATGGGGCAGGGAGAGAAAGAGGAAGCCAAGACAAAAGTTTCTGATCAAGGCTCAAAGTTTAATATTCAGCACTGTATTTACAGATGGAGAGCCTACAGACCCCATCCTTTGTTTCAGCTGGATTATGTTGCAAAGCAAGCACAGTGGGCAGTCTATGCCTGTAGGAAATTACAGGTGCAGCAATGTGGAAAACTCCCCCTAGATCTGTGGAAGACTCCACCTAGGTGGTTAAGGTCCAACTGTGGCAAACACTTAAGGTCTATTTAGCCTGCTCAAGGCTGGGCCTGCTCAGGGCTGGGGGAAGGGCAGCACACTTGGTTCCAGTGTCCTGATGGCTCTGGGAGGGTCCCTCTTGGCCAGGAATTTGAGCAGAAGTGTGGGTCTTACCTGTGCTCAGCACTCCTGGGAGACCAGCTCTCCCTGCAGTATTTGGGTATGGAGAACTATGGCACTGCATCAGCTCCCAGAGATGGAAACTGGAAGGATCCTGTCCCAGGGTGCTCCTTGGTTCCTGTGTCCTGAGGATTCTGGGACAGTCCCTCGGAGCAGAAGTAGTAGTCTTACCTGTGCTCACAGGCGTGTCCACACTCCTGGAAGACCAGCTCTTTCCTGCTATTTGGGTATGGGTGTGGCACAGGATCCAGTTGAGGCAAGAGCTTTACCTACTGAGCCATCTTGCTAGCCCTAGAAAAATATTCCAAATCAAATATGGAGATATATTCAAGAGATGGAGGCAGGAGGAATGGGAATTCAAGGTCATTTGTGGCTATATAGCAAGTTCAAGTCCATGAAACCCTGTCAAACATTAAGGGAGGGAGAGGGAAAAGAAAGCAAGGAAGGAACAGAGAAGGGAGGGAGAAAGCAGGAGGGGAAAGAAAGAGAGGAAGGAAGGAGGAGGGAAGCAGGAAGGAAGGCAATCTTAAATTGCTGTGGTGGTAAACCTCTAATTCCAATTTCAGGAGGCAGGAGAACTATGGCAAGTTCCAGGCAAATCTGACCTATATAGTATATATCATATTATATGGTATAACTATATAGTATACTATATAGTATAACATCATATTAGGCCTCATAGAAAGAGAGACCCTGGGCTGGAGGAATGGCTCAGCAGCACTAGCTGTTCTTCCAGGGTTTCTGAATTCAATTCCCAGCAACCACGTGGTGGCTCACAACCATCTGTAATGGGATCCTATGCCCTCGTCTGGTGTGCAGGAAGGCAGCGTATTCTTATACACATACATAAAATAAATAAATTTTTAAAAAAGAGAGAGAAAAGAAAAGAAAAGAAAAGAGAGACCCTGTCTCAAACAAAACAAAACAAAACAAAACAAAACAAAACAAAACAAAACAAAACAAACAAACCCAAAAGCAAGTCTGGGGCAGGGATACTCAGCCAGTGAAGTGTTTGCTCTACAAGAACGAGTATTTCAAGTCAATCCCCACACTGATCATGGAGGTTTATGGCATGGTAGCATGTGTTTATAATCCCCAGTAGAGTCAGGAAGAGCGCTGGGGCTTGCTGTCCTAGTTAACCTTGATTGTCAACTTGAGTACCCTAGTGTCACCTGAGAAAGGATCTCAAGGAAGGGATTACTCAGATCAGACTGACCTGCTTGAACTCCTGATGTCCTGGACCTTCATGACACAAACATCAGAGACTAATTAATCCTATTTTCCCTACAGAGTTGGAGGCAGCGGCTGGAGTGCGAGAGCGTGGTCTGATCCCAGGGAGAGTTGGCGGGTAATTTTTTTTAAAAGATGTATTTATTTATTATATGTAAGTACACTGTAGCTGGTGGGTTACTTTTTAATATTTCGTGCAATATGTGGGCAGGCCTGTATGGGATTTAAGGACTTGGCTTCCTTGTTAATTGATGCGGGAGGGCCCAGCACACTGTCCAAAGTGCCTTTCCCTGGGCACTCATTCCTGGGCTGTTTTAGAAAGTTAGCTGAGTCTTGCCGTGGTGATGCATACCTTTAATCCCAGCACTTGAAAGGCAGAGGCAGGAGGGTATCTGTGAGTTTGAGGCTAGCCTGGTCTACAGAGTGATTTCCAGGACAGCCAAAGCTACACAGAGAATCCTTGACTAGGAGGAGAGGGGAGAAAATAAGCGAAAAGTTAGTTGAATGAGCCTTGGTGAGCAAGTAAGGGGACACACATACAACAGTGCTACTTCAAGCTTCCGGCCCTGCTCGGCTTCCGGCCCTGACTTCCTTCAGCCGTGGACTACAGCGAGGTAACCTCTGAGCTAAATTAAAACCCTTAACCCCCAAAATTGCTTTTAGTCGGAGTGCTTTATCACAGGAACAGAGATGAAACAAGAAAACTAGTGACTTTAGATCATGAGAGAGACAGAGAAACCCTGTCTCAAAGGAGGTGGACGGCGTTCCTGAGTCAGACCGCCAAGGCCATTCCCAGCCTCCACTGCGTAGACACACGTTGAACAACAGTAACGACAAAGAAAATGAAAGGATGTTGCTTTCCTTTCAAACCTATGCTTAAAATGCAATTGAAGCATTTTGTTGTTGTTCTTTGAGATGGGATCTCATGACGCTCAGGCCAGCTTTAAATTCAATATGTCGCCAGGAATTGCTGGGCCTTACTCGGCCTAGTGAGGGAGCCTGAGCCTTTGCTCAAGTTCAGAGACCTATCTCGGTCACTTCTGGACTGGGGTGACTCAGCATGACCTACTGAAGCCTGCCTTTGCCTACCTAACACTGACCACGTGGAATAACTTTGTTGGCTCTGTCCATCATCCCATACCCTCCCCATCACGCCCCACCCCAACCCCCTCATCTCACCTCAACAAAAAACCCCACCTCCTCTCTCAGCCCTTAATAAACAAAAGACTGATACAATAAAACGAGTTCCTGCTTTGACAGACTCCGGACTTTGGACTCAGGGTGGTTATTCTCCAGAGGCTGGAGATCCAAACCGCGATACTCACCATCCCACATAGCCCCAAGGAGACTCAGCTGGACCTGGTTTTCTCCTCTCAGCCTAGACCTTTGGGCAGAGAGCCGGCAAGGAATGGTTTTGAACTCCTGCTATTGCATTATTTTGAGCGTTGAAATTATAACTATGTACCACTGTTCCCAGTTTGTAAGTCAAGTATTTATAAAATTAATCTTTAAGCCAGGTTTATGTCTGTAGTTCTATTTTGGTACATGTCTGTAGTCCCAGCACTTGGGAGGCTGACCTTGAGCCATATAATTGGAAATGACTTAAAATCTTATCCTCCTGCCTCCACCTCATCAGGATTGGAATTACCGGCCTGTATTGCTTTGCCCAGTTTTATGTGGTGTCGGTGATCCATCCCAGAGCCTTCAGTATGCTAGGCAAATACTCTACCATCTCAGCTATTATATCTGGACCACCTGCTTTTTTTGTTTTGTTTTTTTGGTTTTTTTTTTCGAGACAGGGTTTCGGGTTTCTCTGTGTAGCCCTGGCTGTCCTGGACCTCACTCTGTAGACCAGGCTGGCCTTGAACTCAGAAATCCGCCTGCCTCTGCCTCCCAGAGTGCTGGGATTACAGGCGTGCGCCACCGCCCGCCTGGCTGGACCACCTGTTTTGGATACATGACTGGTTGACTTTGTAGATGCAGAGCAAAGCCCCCTCACCCATATTTTGGTGTTTTGATTTGTTTGGTACAAGGTCCAGGTTGCCTTAAACTCTTCTTGTAGACAAGGATAACCTTTGAACTGTGGATCATGCCGCCTCTATGTTCTTCTAATATTGGAATTACAAGTTTGTGCCATCATGTCTGGCTTCCCACCTCCTCTGCCTTTTGAATTGGATAACTTTTCTTCTTTTTAAAAGTTTAAAAGCTCTCTCTCTCTCTCTCTCTCTATATATATATATATATATATATATTCTTTTTAAATGCTTACAATAAGTAAGTAAATCATGTAGTAAGGAAACATCTAAATGAAGCTAATGGGTAAAGAGGAAAACTTGAAAAGTTTAAGGGTAGAAAGAGTTGCTTCTCCCCACCTTCTAAACAGATGGTAGATTTCGTTTTGTGGGGATTCAGACCTGGTGGCTCCAATCTTTAACCTCGCAAAGCCCACCTCTAGTGACATGCCTCCTCAAATGAGGCCACACCTCCTGAGCCTCCCCAAACAGTGCCACCAACTGGGGCCCAAACATTCAAATGCTGGAGACTGTGGGGGACATTTCTCACTGAAGCCAACCGCCATTAGTGTTGCTGGGATAGGATCCAGGGTGCTTCAAGCTCTGTGTCAGTCACCTTCTGAGAAGACCCTCTTCTCTCCCAGTCAACTTACTCCAGGTACTCTGGCTAGAGGACAGACCTTCAGTGAGCTTAGATTCTAGGCTCAATGAGAGCTTGGTTGCTCAGACACTGCTTAAGCACAGAGATCCTGGAAGTGGAAGTACTCGGGAATAAGGCTAAGACTGAGGGTTAAACCCTCCCCCCAAAAACCCCTGGTACTTTGGGGCAAGTAAGTCTCTTTTCATAAGAAAATCAAAGGCCTCTGCTGGTGCATGTGCTGTAGCTCAGGCTGCAGCTGAGGCTGCAGCTGAGAGAAGCACGCGATGCAGAGACACCTCAGCTCCTCAGACCTGCCTCCCAGCAAGGATGGACGGCTGCCAGTATGTTCCTCCATGAACTGTGGCAGAACTGGAGATTCATGGCTCATATTTTAATAGCTTCTTGATTGGGTGACTGGCGCTCTCTACTCTCCTGTCTGCAGGCTAAGTGATTTGGTTGTCTGAGCAGTGCCCAGATGTTATAGTCAGACTTTCAGAAACCATGGTTGCATTTGTTGGGAGACAGCGTAAGTAACCCAATTGCCTTTTAGTTGTTGGGAATATTGATTTTTCTTTTTAATTGCACTCATGGTTTAAAATACCCCCAATAACCTCAGATGATGGGGCACAGACTACACTGCCACCTCTTTAGGTAACTTTTGACATATTCTGCTGTCCATAGGTCCTCGGGATTGGTATGTAGGCTAATGTATTGGAGGAGAGTGTATGCTTACACCCAGTCTCGTGGGAGGATGAGGTTGGATTCTCATGTTTCCGCATGGTTCTGGGACAGATTCAGTCTAACCGTAATGTATATAGCTGAAGATGTCAGCTCAGTGGGATTGTGTCCTGCTATCCTTTTCTCTCTCCAAAGTGACCATATTTTCAAAGCCAGTTTACTTGGAGAGAAGGCAATTTCCAGAGAATTATTCATTCCCATTGTTTGAGTCTTGCGTTTCTAGGCTTTAGTGCTACAGAGCATATAAGGATAGTCTAGATTGGTGGTTCTCACCTTGTAGGTTGTAACCTTTTTGCAGGGGTCTCCTAAGACCAGCAAACTCAGATATTTACATTGTGATTCATAACAGTAGCAGATTACAATTATGAAGTAGCAATGAAAATAATGTGATGGTTGGGGGTCAGCACAGCTTGAGGAAGTAGGTTCAAGGGTCGTGGCATTAGGAAGGTTGAGAGCCGTTGCTCCAGGCTGAGAGCCCCTTCATAAGCAATCTGAGCACTGTGCACGGCAGCACACGTAACCCAGTACTCAGAGGTGAGGCTAGGGAAATGCTGTGGAGCCGAGGCCGGCCTGGGTTATACAGGGAGACCTCACCTTAGCAAAAAATAGGAGAGAGGATGTGCACCTGTCTGTGTGCATGTGTGCATGTGCATGTTCATGTATTTGTGTGCATGTGTGCATGTGCATGTTCATGCGTTTGTGTGCATGTGTGTGTGTGCACGTGTGTATGTGTGTGCAGGAGGATCAAGAGTTCATTCTTATCCATATGGACAAATGGGGATTTTTAGCCAAGAAACAAACAGGGCAGAATCAGGAAGTACTAAAAGAGAGACCAAGGAGGAGATTCTGGCTGATTGACCGGCAAAATTGTTTTTATCTTTTAGATTGTCCCACAATGTAGCCAGAGTTGGCCTTGAACTTCTGGTAAACTTCCTGCCTCAGCCTTCCAAGTGTGGGATGCCAGCCTTTCTTTAAATGTGGGCTCAGATCCACAGTCACATGGAGGAGAGTCAGGAGGCAGCAGGAGTCAAAGCCCAAAGTAACAGCCTAACTGTTCTTTTCTGAGCCCTCGAAGATAAAAAGAACTTAAAAATAGACTGAGAAGGAAATCCGGAGACAATTTTAATGGAGTTTGGGAGACAGAAAACAACAAGGTGGCATGTTGGAGATCACCATAGCCACAGGGTGGGACAGAGGAGGAAACAGAGTTAAGCTTCCCGGTGACAAGGTGACAAGCCAGCATAGGGGTGACTGCATATCAGCCTGTCACAACACTTCTGCTCATCTCGCAGGGTCCCCCAACTTTGCAGGTGCTCTGTCTGCATCAGAAAGGACCTGCAGCTGTGGAAGTTGGTGCAGATGTGAGGTGTCTCCCAAGCAGTACTCAGGAAGCCGCTTCCTGCAAGCACCCAGTTGAATCCCCCTTCCTCTGCCTAGCATTCCTATTTGAAGCAGGATAAAAGGCAAGGGAAATTCTGGGGAGATGAGAAGGGTAGAAGACTCCCTTACCCCAGGGTCTGGCTGAAGCCTCTTCACAAATGAGAATCAAGAATTCCAATACCAGCAAGGCAGTGGTGGCACACACCTTTAATCCCAGTGGGGGAGGCAGAGGCAGGGGGATTTCTCTGGGTTTGAGGCCAGTTTGGGCTACAGAGTGAGTTCCAGGACAATCAAGACTACACAGAGAAACTGTCTTGGAAAAACCAAAACCAAAACCCAAACAAACAGACAAACAAATGAATTCCAATACAATGGACAGCATTCAAAGTCCTTTCTCTCATCCAAGGCGCCTTCGAAGGGTGATCTTGTGAAAAGGGAGAGACAGGGGCAGCCAGGGTCCCTTAGAAACCCATTAAGCAGTATGTATTAGTTACCGTCTTGTCTGCTGTATCAAAAACATCTTAACAAAAGCAATGGAAGGGAGAGAGGGTTTCTCTTGGCTCACAGTTCCAAGGCACAGTGCATCATGGGAGAGCATGGCCTCAGAAGCTCGAGGCAGCTGGTCACGGAGTCCGCAGTTAGGAAGCAGAGGGAAATGAATGCTTGTCACTCCCCACCCCCAACTCAGTGTGTGCCCTCATCCATGGAATAACACCACCAGGGTTTACATTGGGTCTTCCAGCCTCAGTTAACACCTAAACTAGGTACTCTGTCACAGACATACCCAAGGATTTGTATCCATGGTGATTCTAAATGCTACCCAGTTGACAGTCAGAATCATCTATCCCACAGTGTATTGGAAAAGCTTCCAAAGTCTTATATAGATATATAGACATTGTCTTAGTTATATAGATATATAGACATTGTCTTAGTTAGGGTTTTACTGCTGTGAACAGACACCATAGCAAGGCAACTCTTTTTTTTAAATTCGATATATTTTTTATTTACATTTTAAATTTCCCCTTTTCTGGTTCCCCACTCCCCGAAAGTCCCATAAGCCCTCTTCCCTCCCCCTGTTCCCCATTCACCCCTTCCCACTTCCCTGTTCTGGTTTTGCCCTATACTGCTGCACTGAGTCTTTCCAAACCAGGGGCCACTCCTCCGTTCTTCTTGGACATTATTTGATGTGTGGATTATGTTTTGGGTATTCCAATTTTCTAGGCTAATATCCACTTATTAGTGAGTGCATACCGTGTGATTGATCTTTTGAGTCTGGGTTACCTCACTTAGTATGATGTTCTCCAGCTTCATCCATTTGTCTAAGAATTTCATGAATTCATTGTTTCTAATGGCTGAATAGTACTCCATTGTGTGTATATACCACATTTTTGTACCCATTCCTCCATTGAGGGATACCTGGGTCCTTTCCAGCTTCTGGCAATTATAAATAGGTTTGCTATGAACATAGTGGAGCACGTATCCTTATTACATGCTGGGTATATGCCCAGGAGTGGTATAGCAGGATTCTCCGAGCAAAGCAACTCTTACAAGGACAACATTTAACTGGGGCTGGCTTACAGGTTCAGAGGTTCAGTCCATTATCATCAGGGTGGGAGCATGGCAGCGTCCAGGCAGGCATGGTGCAGGAGGAGCTGAGAGTTCTACATCTTCATCTGAAGGCTGCTAGTGGAAGACTGGCTTCCAGGCAGCTAGGATGAGGGTCTTAAAGCCCTCACCCACAGTGACACACCTACTCCAACAAGGCCACACCTACTCCAACAGGGTCACACTTTCTAATAGTGCTATTCCTGTGCCGAGCATATACAAACCATTACAGACATATAGATATACTGGGTACGGGGATGAACACCCTTAATCCCAGCACTAGGAGGCAGAGGCATGTGTATCCCTGTGGGTTTGAGGTCAGCCTGGGCTACATAGTGAGACACTGTCTCAAAATAAATAAAAACCCTAAATACAGTAAGCACTAGGGCATGCCTGGGATTACTGGCATGTGCTAAACACCAGACACTTTAAGACTGGATTTATCATGGTGCCTGGAATGGTTTTGAACTTTTGAGATTTGGTGATCCCCCTGCCTCGACGTCACAAGTACTGGTATAATAGACCAATGACACAAAGTCTAGACATCTGTCTACTCCACATCTTCCTGAGAGAATCGGCAAGGCTTGTCTCTGAGCACCCCCAGACTGCAGCGGTCCCTCAAATTGAAAGCACCTTCCGCTGTGGTCTTCTTTATCATGTAACCATCTGGGTGTGTGTCTCATCAGGAGCCACAGCCTTAGTGTGGACGGGACTGTACACAGAGGGGTCATTCGGGAGCAGAACCTGTAGAATACAGGCTCAGGAGGCTGAGCCATCTGCCTGCGGTCTCCTCTAAACTATGGAGCAGAAAAAGGGTACCCACCATATCTCCTCAGTTGCATTTATTTTTTAAAAGAGATGGGAACAGAATCCCATCTGTAAGTTGACTTGGGAGACCTGGGGTCGATGATCCCTTTAATCGTCTTCACCAGCGCAGCTTCCTCCGGATTGGTGCAGATGATCTTCCACCCTCCTCTTTTCCGGCCTAGACTGGTTGGAGGAAAAAGTCTACAGAGCTAGGTATTTTTAGCCTTAGCGGCCGGGCTGATTCAACATCATCCCCCAAGCCCTCCTCCCCCGCCCCGGCCCCCTACCTCCCACCCCGTCCTTTTCAGTCCTCAGCCTGGCCCTTGAATTCCCGATGGAGCGGTCTTCATCAGCCAGCAGCAGGATGTCTGTGCTGGCGCTCTCTGGGGGCGGGGCTGACCTGGCGACAGGAAGGAGTCTGCAGGATCTTGAGCTCGGAGTTTGGGGCTTTCCCGATTTAACTGTTAGTCTTTTCGTTCAAGCATTAGATATTTCAGCGGTCTGTGCAAGGGACACTGTGCGGTGCTCTTTCCAAGAAAGGTACTCAGGTAAACACAGGACACAATGCCCATTTCACAGCATCAGTTACCTAAAGAGAAAGAAAAAAAAGAGCGTCTCAAAAAGAAATAAAAGAAAAAGACCAAATGGCCATAGTGGCTCAGGCGCGATGACAGCAATCTGAAGGCTGAAGCAGGAGGATCAGGACTTCCAAACCGTCCTATAGGATCTGTGCTGCCAGATCCTATCTTGAAACAAAACGACAAACAAAAATAAGGCCAGCCTGCTCTACAAAGTGAGTTCTAGGATAGCCAGAGCTTCAGAGAGAACCCGTCTACAAACCAAAACAAAAGAAACAAAACCCAAACTACAAACAAAAGGGAAAACCAAAACCAACTGGCAATCTTCACAAACAAGGAAGGTCTCTTCACCGGTTTCACTTCCCCTTTTACCCTGAGTTCCAACCACCTAGGTGGCCTAGCAAACCTGCCCCCTGCCCCACCCTAATTCCCTTTGAGAGTACGGCCAGAAAGGCCCAAATGGGCAGGATGTCAGAGTGACCCTATGTCCAATGTCACCACAGCTCCTCCATCGTGCTGAAGACCAGGGCCCAGCAAGATGGCTCAGCCTAACTACCTGAGTTCCAGCCCCAGGACACAAAGGTGGAAGGACAGAAGAGACTCCCAGAAGTTACTCTCTGACATATATACACACTAATAATAAATAAAAATAAGAAAAGAAGCGGAAGGAAAAAAATGATATGATTTCCAAATTCCTGGGAAATTTCTCCTCTGTCCCAGAAATGTGGCAAGACCTGCCCCTCACACTTTGTCAGACTATCTGTTCCTCTCATTTTTTTTTCTGTTTTTTTTTTTTCCCTTGGGGGTGGGGGAAGCAGGTTTGAGGCCCAGGCTGGCCTCCAGCTTGCTAAATATAGCTGAGACTAGATTAGCTGGTATATTTTTTGAAATTTTCTTTAAAGAATTATTTATTTATTTTATGTATATAAGTACAGTGTAGCTGTATTCGGACACACCAGAAGAGGGCATCAGATCTCATTACAGATGGTTGTGAGCTACCATGTGATTGCCGGTAATTGAACTCAGGACCTCTGGAAGAACAGCCAGCGTTCCTAACTGCTAAGCCATCTCTCCAGCCCTATTTCTTGAAATTTAATCCTACTTTTTATAAGGATATGCACACACATCGGCGTGTGTCTGGAGGTCAGAGGATGAGTCAGTTCTTTCTACCATGACTTTTGGGGATCAAACTCAAGCCATAAGGTTTGCACAACAAGCCCTTGTACCCCTGAGGTATCTCAGTGGCCCCCTTTTTGTCCCCCCTTAAAAATAAGACCTCATGTAACCTAAATTGGTTTCAAATTTGTGTGTTCTCTAGAGGAACAGAACTAATAGAGTGCATTTATATCACATAAAGAACTTATTTGATTGCCTTACACAATAGGTCAGGTAGTCTAACTAGGCTGAGGACGTGGAAGTGCTCCTTGCCCCATCAAGCAGTCCCTGATCTGGTGCTTAAGGCCTGGAGGATTTCTAGAGTCACTGGGTTCAGTCCATGTTGGAAAGTTTAGGATGCTGGGTTCTGTTGTCAGTGAAGGATGGCAGCTGCGGCAGCAGAGTGGACGTGTGCGCCTGCAAGGATGAAGGCAGGCAGGTAAAAGGTAACATCATGTCTCCTACAGCCTCTCTCTATCTGCCCGGCTGCCCAGTGTTTTCCCCTCAATCAGGCCTTGTAGGGAATATCTTCAGGGAGCTGTCTAGAGGTTTATCACTTAGATGCCCCAGATCCAACCAAGCTGACCATCAAGATTAGCCATTACAGTGATCAACCCGCTTCAGCCTCTGTCTGAGTCAGGGTTTCACTGCTGTGAACAGACACCATAACCAAGGCAACTCTTATAAGGACACATTTAACTGGGGTTGGCTTACAGGTTCAGGGGTTCAGACTATTATCATCAAGGCAGGAACATGGTGCAGAAAGAGCTGAGAATTGTACATTTTCTCAGACAGGACAGACAGGAGAAGACAGGAGACAGGACAGACAGACAGGAGAAGAGTGGCTCCCAGGCAGCTAAAAAGAGTCTTAAAGGCCACGCCCACACTGACACGCCCACTTTAACAGGGCCACACCTTTTAATAGTGCCACTCCTTGGGCTGAGCACTTGCAAACCATCACATTCCATTCCTTGGTCCCCATAGGCTTGTGCAAACATGTGAGTCTATTGGGACCATACCTAACCATAAGATAATGCAAAATACACTTGGTGCAACTTCCAAAGTCCCCATAGTCTATAGCAGTCTCAAAAATATTAAAAGTCCAAAGTTCAAAGTCTCTTTTGAGATTCAGCCAATCACTTAACTGCAATCCCCAAAGCAAGCCAGGGAACCATCTGGGCAGACTCCAAACTCTGCATCTCCATGGCTGATATCAAAGCAGTTTTCAGCTCTCCAGCTCCTTTCTCATCTTTGTTGACTGCAGCAAACTTCTTTTTCCTGGGCTGGTTCCACTCCCTGTTAACAGCAGCTTTCTTTGGCAGATACCTCAGGGCTCTGGCATCTTGAACATCACGGGGTCTCTAAGTCAACTTCAGCTTCACAGCTCCTTGCTCCAATATCTCGGATCCACACATGATCTTCTGAGCTCCTCCAAAGGGCTGGCGTCACTTCTCCAGCTTTGCTCTCTGTAGCACTCTAAGCTCAGGTTGATCCACTCCACTGCTGCTGCTGTTCTTGGTGATCATCCCCTGGTACTCGCATCATATGCTGGGGTCGTCTCCTGCAACTAGGCTTCACCAATAGCCTCTCATAGGCTCTCTTCATGGTGCCAAGCCTCAACTTCTTTGCATGACCGCTTCAGTCCTGGGCCATCAACTGCAACCGAGGCTGCACCTTTACCAATGGCCTTCCATGGCCTCTCACAGTGCCAAGCCTCAGCTGCTCTCTATGACCTCTTCATGCCTTCAAAACCAATTCCACCTGGGTGGTTTTATTTTTTATTTATTTATTTATTTTTAATACATTACCAAGTACAGCTGCAGCATTGAGGTACAACCTTGGCTGTCTCTGGAACACAGTTTCTTTGTGGTCTCAGAAAACACTTCTCAGAAGATTTCACCTCAGTGATGCTGGTCCTTTCTTAATCACCCCTAATCACTTAGTTCTAGCTAACCAGCATCAAATGTCCCAGTAGTCTCCTTCTCTTTGGTGACTATAAAGCCAGAGCCAAATGGACAAAGCAGCCAAGTTCTGCTGCTTGCTAGGCCTGGAACATGGCCCCCTTTTTTCTATTACATTATCACCAGCTTGCTGTTTTCTAACTCCTTGACTACCCAAACTTGGCTGTCCTGGAACTTGCTCTGTAGATTGACCTTGAGCTCAGAGATCTCCATGTCTGTGTCTCCTGAATGATGGGATTAAAGGCATGTACTACCACACCTGGATTTAAACTTTTCTCTCCTTAGCACTTGCTCTGTAAGGAGCTGGCCTTGATCTCAAGAGATCTGCTTGGCGCTGTCTCTTGGGATTTAAGGTATGTGCCACCAAGCCTGGACCTAAACTTATCTGGGTGAGATCTTGTCCCAAGGTCACTACTCCCTTAATTCAGTTTAATATCCTTGAACACAGGATTCAGCCCCATTTTACTTCCTGTGCCCCTTTAATACTTGAGCCATATGTTTTTCTTAGCTTGCTGTGCTTGTTTCAAACGTTCTTCATGAGACTTAACCAGAGAACAAAGTCTCTGCTGGACTTTTTTGAGACTTCCTTTGTCAATGCAATTATTATTAATCTCTTTATTTTAGCTTCAGGTAGACTCTTCAGACCCTTGTCTGAAAAAGCAGTCGTGTTCTTCACCAAAATATCTCAAGTACAGTCTCAACCACATATTAAGATTCTTTTCCTCTGAAACCTCTAGAGCCAAGCTTCCACAGTTTAAATCACCATCAGTAACAAAGCCATTCATATTCTTGCTAGGATAGCCTACAAAGCCATACTTAAAGCATTTCACTGCTTTCCAAATCTAAAGTCCCCAAATCCACGTTGTTCCAAACAAAAGCACGATAAGGCTTATCACAGGGATACCAGTCTCTGTTACCAACTTCTGTCTTAGGGTTTTATTGTGAACAGACACCATGACCAAGGCAACTCTTACAAAGGACAACATTTAATTGGGGCTGGCTTACAGGTTCAGAGGTTCAGTCCATTATCATCAAGGTGGGAGCATGGTATCATCCAGGTAGGCATGTTGCAGGAGGAGCTGAGAGTTTTACATCTTCATCCGAAGGCAGGAAGGAGAAGACTGGCTTCCAGGCAGCTAGGATGAGGGTCTTAAAGCCCATGCCCACAGTGACACACCTACTCCAACAGGGCCACACCTTCTAATAGTGCCACTCCCTGGGCCAAGCGTATTCAAACCACCACAGCCTCCCCAGGAATGCATCTGTGGCATCAGGCCTAACGGTTCTCCTGCCTATGGTGCTCTGTGCTCTACGGTAGTTTTCATTTTTTCAAAACCTACTTAAAAAACAGTTCTTAAATGTTTTAACCTCCCTTCTAGCCTACCACCCACCAGAAGTAATGGAAAAGAAAGGTTACTATGATATGGGGGAAATGGACCTGTTTAGAAATTGTTCTTTGGAGCAAATCCCATCTGCTTTGTTAGGAAACCAACAGTTCAGTTTACAGAAATCAGCAGAGGCAGCTTCATCAACTCGCAAAATACTTCAAGAATATACCAGCAGTCCAGTTCAGGAGTGTCAGGATAGCCAACACGAATCAGCAACTGTGGGTGGCATGAGCTAGCGGAGACAATCAGGTCTCTGATGAATTGTCACAAGGTGAACAGGAACAATTAAGACCAACAGTGATTCCAGAGAAGTTCTCAGTTGTGCCTCTCTCAGCAAAGTGAAGATCATCAGCGATGACCACTGTCTATTGAGTCCTATTTATACTCCCTCCAAACATCATGTGTTCACCACGTGTCTTGCCTCAGCATGTGAGCCTGCCTTAGCAAAACTCCACGTGAGTCTGAATCCGCTGACGTCACTCTGCCAATTGACCAGAGTCTGAGGAAGCGGCAAGAAGCCACCGGAACACCGCCACACGTTTTTTTGGTGCATTTCTCTCTATGGAGTCACGACAAATGGAGCTCAGCTACACAATGCAAGGTGGACAAGGCATGCTTGTCATTAGCAAAGAATCCTTCATCACACATCCTTTCATGTGCTTGCTTTAGCAAAACATCCTTCACCCGTGTCATCCCTTCATGTGTCCATGTTAGCAAAACACCGTCTGACACAACTGACTTTCCAAAGAAAGCGAAAGCTGACAGAAAGTCTTTATTAGCTGGCTAGTGACTTCATTGGTTATTCAGGATTCCAGTGCAGCCCCAAGCCTTTCTCAGGGTTTTCTAAGCACAAAAACCACATCCTGGGTTAACACACCTCCGTTAACAAGGACAGTTAGAAGCCAGAAGCAGAGTTACAGAAGCCAAAAAGAAGGCTAGTACACTTACAGGCTTTCCTGGAACAGTGTGGACTTGGAGGGATTAGATCTTTGCTTTTGTTTTGGCAGGTGATTCTGTCTACATGCTGAGTTTTCTCATGCTACTACATGATGAAACTACACGACACTATCATACCAGTAGTGCTAAGGTCTGGGGCCCTGTTACAGTGGTTTGATTTATTTTTATTTAGGAGTAGCATCACACACATTGGGTAAACTCTTGGTCTTTTGTCCCGTCTCCCCCAGGCCCCCTGGGTTCCCAGGGGTTGTTTGTCTTTGTAATCCCTCATAAGCAGTCTCAAAGCAGCAAAAGAAGTGGTCATGACATTTGTAAATACCTATTTCCATCAAAAATACACCTTTAGATGGATGTGTTGGCTCACACCTGTATTCCAGAACTGAGGCAGGAGGATCACGCCAATCTGAATCCAGCATCATCAACAGCGTGGAACTCGTTTTTAAAATGACAAAACAGCCTGCCCCCTTCTTTCTCTTCTCTGGCTCACCCCTGCCTCGCCATCAGCGGCTCCCAGGAAATGCACTGAGATCTGACAAGCTACCGTTCCCAATCACAGGCCATCAGTCCTGAGGTGGGTCTGCATCTGTCGGAAAGTGGAGCCCACGCGGCAGGGTCTCTGCCATCAGGCTGCTTATGCACAAGCTGAGGGCTAAGAAGTAGCAGGCTCTTCTCTGCAATACCCACTGCACCGCTGGCTCTGCCTGAGATCTCGCATGAAAGCTGTCTTCTACCTCGTTGCAGCTGGTCAATGCCTTCCAATCGCCCCCTCCTCCAGCCCCGCTATTGGTTTGTTGGGACTAGGTTTCACTTTGTAGCGTACATTGCTTTTCAATTCATGATCCTCCTGCTACAGCCTTCTGAGTGCTGGGATTATGGGGATGGGTCAGCACACCAGCCCTGGATTTTTTTTTTTTTCTTTCTCTCCCCCCACAGACCTTCATCTTAATCAGTGAAAATCTCCTTTATCCTGTTCTGTGTAACAACTGGACTGCTTCACATGAATTCCTCAATGCAGAATAGTGTTCCTTAGAATGGTTTCAACGGTTCAGGTGGGCAGGAGGATTTTGAAGAGAAGGTTGCTGGGAGGTATGACCTATTTCTGCGAGCTACAACTAGCAAAGCATTGAGAAATCAAACAAGGTTTAGCATGTCCCATAATATGCCAAAAACTATTTGCTCTGAGGCGGGACATCCTCTTCATCTACTGAATGCCTACCCTGTTCTAGAAAATTAGAAGGCGCGGTGAGAGACACAAAGGAGGCAGGGATGAAGGAGACTGTCTCTCTTACGCCTGACACATTTATGAGTTCACTGGCTCAGCCGGAGGGCACAGCCAGTGGCAGGGGATAGATGTAACCCTCCCCGCTCCGCACTGACAGCTGGAACCCTAAACTATGTCTTAGCCACACCCAGCTCCAGTCCAGTCCAAACTGGTTCTTGGCATGCTTAAGGAATAGCTTAATTTTCTCCCCAGGAATCTAGTCTTGGTGCAGGGCTGGTGGAGGGGGCCTGGGTGGGGTGGGGTGGGGCAGGGCAGACAGACCTTAGGACTTTGGGAAGGACTCATTGCTGGATGGTCACAACCAGACCTCTAGTGCAGAATGCGGGCCAGGTGAAGCGGGGTTCCACGTGCCTCCCACTAAGTCTGTAACAAACCTGTGATGTAGGAGCTGTTCTGTTCCATTTACAGATGAGGAAACTGAGGCTCAGAAAGCTTCAATCTATCCAAGGCTGTGTAGCTAAGAAAATGGAGTGTGGTTCAGCTCTAGGCTGTCAACTCCACAGCACATGCATTTCTTATAGTAAAACTCACCCCCTCAGTGGTACACAACTCTATGGATATCAAAATGTGTACAGTTGTATAGCTTCCACTACAGTCCAGTTGCAGAGCAGGTCCATTAGCCTAAAAACTTCCCTTAGAGCCTTTTGTAATTAATGCCTTCCTTTTGTTTACTATCAGCCCTGGATATCCAGTGATGCATTTCTGTCTGATTATTTATTTTTGTATTTATATATGTATATGCATGTATGTGTGCAAATATGTATTATGTGTGTATGCACATATGAGTGTATATGTGCATTTATGTACATATGTATATGCATGTACATATGCCTGTATGTACTTATGCATGTGTATATGTACAATGTATGTGTAAATACACACATGTGTGCATATATGTATATGTGTGTATACATGTGCATGTATAAGTACAGTGTGCATATTCATGCTCATGTATATGTGCACACATATGCACATGTATACTTGTATGTGCATATAAGTACATATGTATGTGTGTATATGTATCTGGGTATGTATATATACATAAACAAATATGTATGTGTGTATCTACATATGTATGCATGTATGAGTATGTGTATGAGTATGTATTTATGCATGTATGCATGCATGTGTACATGTGTATATATAAGTATGTGTATGTATGTGGGTATGTATATATTTAGTGTATGTATGCAAGTGTACATGTGTCATATCACTAGTGTGGAAGTCAGAGAATGAAAGCATGTGAAGTCCTTACTGGCTCAGCTAGTGATGTGTTCCAAAGCAAACCCTCAATAGTAGGTTATGTGGTGGTCTCCCATCTCCACCATACGACCCATCAGAGGCCAGTGCCCGGGGCAGCACACTTCTCCCCAGGGACTCCTGGGCACAGGATTCTTCCTCACACTCCCTGATGACGCACATCAGCTCTGCTCCCTCTTTGCCCCACGTTTTCTTATTCTGCTTGGGCACGAGATGGATTTGAAATCCCAGCTCAGTGGACTGACTCCTTTTCCATTGCTGTGACACAACAACAAAGGCAACTTCCGGGAGTTTCTTTGCTATGGTTATTACCCAGAGGGATGAGAGTCCATTGTAACAGGACAGAAACGTGTCAGCGAGCACCAGGCATGCAGCAGGAGCAGACAGCTGCTGCACAATCACATCTTTACTCACAGCATAAAGCAGACAGAGCAATTGGAAGTGGAGCAAGTCTACGAACTCTCAAAACCCTTCCCTGAAGTTACCTCCAGCCAGGCCACACTGCCTAATCCTCCCAGAATAGATCCAGGGGCTGAGCTATAGGGGATACCTCCCAAGCCTCCACACTCAGGGTGGCTTTGGTGACTGCTGAGACTTTGGCACCCTAGCTTCGTCACTCTTAAAGAACACTCCTATGACCTGCTTCTAGGGAAGGTCAGAGCCTTCTTCTATGGCCTGTTTCAAAGGAGGGGACAGAAGAATGTCAAGAGACTCCCACGCTCCCGCTGTTTCCCTAGATGCTAGGTGCCGGACTTTCGAGGTCTCCATCCTGACCTCTATCCGGTGCAGTGGAAGAATGAATGACAGTCTTGGTTGAGACGGCGCAGGGCCTTCTGAAAAGTTTTGGGAGGTGCATCTCAGGGTCAGCCCAAAGTTGGGGGAGGGGAATGAGATAGCATTTACTCTCTTGCTCCAGCCCTGACTGGGTGAGCATGTCCCCTGGCATCAGTGTGTCTACAGCCAGCCCATGGCTGCATCTGGGGAAGACCAGTGGGAAACCCTTAGAGCATGAGGCCTATCGGAATACGACGTCACCTCAACAACGAGTGGTGGTGTCTTTATTGAGCAAATAGCAAAACTGTTTGGAACTTTCTGGGATGTGGTTCCCACCCTTATTCTCCTAGAGCACAAAGTCAGAGCTGTCTTCAGTTGGCCAGTCAAACTGACTGAGAGGAGATGTGCTCTTAGAAGTGGTGACTTCAGGGAACCAGAATGGACACTGCCCCAGAGGCACCGGAACTTAGAGAATTGGGAGTGGGGCCTGGCATAGTTTCACAAACTTCTAATCCCAGCACTGGAGAGGCTGAGGCCTCTCACCTTTGTGCTCAGTGCAGCTGCTAAGAGTGCTGACAGGCTCAATGGTGCCTTGCTATCATCTTAGGACTGAGGAACCTGTAGAGGCAGGAGGACATCTATGACTTTGAGACCAGCTCATGCTTCATAGTGGGTTCTAGTCCAGCCCTCCAGTGAGATCATGCCAAAAAAAAATGTTCATGGAATTTGTCTTTAGGGAAAGCTTCCTAAGTGGTGTTTGCAGGCCAGACATTGCTGTGTCCTGGAGGATGATGGGAGCAAGGCGCTGTTAACTCTGACACTGCCACCGAGAGAGGTCTTGCTAATGCAGGCCTAGGCTCTATGAAGCCTTCAGCCAGCCTGGTTCCACTAACCCTTCAGTGTGCCAGTCTGGCCTGCCCACCCCCTTCCCAGGGAGAAGGGAAAGTGAGCACGGAAGCTCTCCCTGTTCAGGAGCTGGAGACAAGGCCTCAGCTGCCAAGCCTTCAGGTAAATGCCTTCAGGTCTGCCATTTGGGGCTCCTGGGTCCAGGCAGTGTGATCCTAGCACATCTGTGAGGATTGGCAGTGACTGGCAGCTATACAAGTGTCTACAGGGCTGGGCTTGCAGGGCCGGGAGCCACTGTGGTCACGGATGTTGTCTGATTTCAATCAGTTCTCCTAGGCCTGGGGGAGAGGTGACAGCTTAGCGTGCGGCTTGTGTGCTCTGTGCGTGTTCTGGCTTGAACACAGTCACCAGTCTATAATCCTTGTTGTAAGCCTCAGGTCTCACAGTCAGTCCTGCCACACCCCCCTGCACTCTTGGTCTGTTCTGACAAGAAGAAAGGAAAAGGTAGCCAGGGGGTTTTGTGGCTTTGCTCGCAGGGTTCCTGCTTTGGTTTATGAGCGAGAATAGTTTTATGTAGCCTTGGACTTGTAGAGATCCCCCTGCCTCAGTCTCTCCAGTGTTGGGATTAGAAGTATGTGTCACTATGCCAGGTTTCTGTCCTGATTCCCTAAGCTCTGGGGCAGCTGCCCACCCTGGTTCCCTGGAGTCACCTCCTCTCTGTCAGCTCATCTGGCCGGCTGAAGATGGCTCTGACTTTGTATTTGCATTTTCAGAGTCTTCTGGTTCCTCTGTTGCCCCCTCCACCCCAGCCACCCCACTTGCACCCCAGAGCTGATTTAGACTTCTGTGTCATTTTCTTGGGGCCTAATCTAGTGTTTTAGACATAGTAAGGTAAGAATACTTTTCTTGGTACATAAGTGGATAGAAATCGGAGGCTCATGTGGAGGTGGGAGGCTGTGGGGCTCTAACTCCCACATCCAAGTAAGGAGAGTCTGTACTGCTCATTCCAGAGAGTTCTTGAATATTATCGCTATCAGTAATCACTAATAGTGTAGACTCCAGAGAGGTCGCTGCGGTTCACAACCTGGATGCCTCCACCTTCCCTCCCTGTTTCCTTCCCTGCTTCCTTACTTTCCTTTAAAACAATGTTGTGTGTGTTTGTGTGCAGGGCTGTGTGTGTGTATACTTATCTCTCTCTGTGTGTGTGTGTGTTTCTGAACATGTGTGTATGTGACTGTGTTGTGTCAGTGCATGTGTGAGTGTGTATGAGTGTGTGTGTGTATGAGTGTGTGAGTATGTATGAGTGTGAGTGTGTGTGTATGAGTGTGTGTGTGTTTGCACATGTGTGTATGTGACTGTGTGGTGTCAGTGCATGTGTGAGTGTGTGTTTGTGTATGAGTGTGTCTCTGCACATGTATGAGTGTGTGTGTGTCTGCACATGTGTGTGACTGTGTTGTGTCAGTGCATGTGTGAGTGTGTATGAGTATGTGTGAGTGTGTATGAGTGAGTGTGTGTGTGAGTGTGTGAGTGTGTATGAGTGTGTGTGTGTCTGCACATGTGTGTGTGTGACTGTGTGGTGTCAGTGCATATGTGTGTGTGTGTGTGTGTGTGTGTGTGTGTGTGCCTGATGGTGAAGGTCTTCTTCAGTCACTCTACATCTTACTGAGACAGGCTCTGTCACTGAACCTGGACAGCTCACTGACTTGTTTACACTGGCTGGCCAGTAGGCCCGTCTCAGGCTCCTCAGCACTGGGATTACAGGGCACACACCTGGCTTTTTAATGTGGGCATGGAGGATGGAATGCGGGTCTTCTCTCCAGTGCATATCCCCATCTTTTTTGAGGTCGGGTCTTATGTATTCCAGATTGGCCTTGATGTCATTATGTAGCCGAGGATGATCTTGAACTCTTGATTTTCCTGCCTCTACCTCCTGAGTGCTAGGAGTCAGGCATATCCCATTAAGATAAGCAAGCCACTTTACAACTGAATATATCTCTAGCCTTTAAAAAAAATGTGTCATCACCACCACCATCATCATCGTGTGTGTGTGTGTGTGTGTGTGTGTGTGTGTGTGTGATGTTTCTCCTTCCATCTTATTGAGACAAGGCTTCTCTGTCCTGTAATCTTCTGGGCAATTCTGTCTCTGTCCCCCATCTTGCCATAGAAGGAATGCTGGGATTTCTTTTAGTCAGGTTTCTGGGCCTTCAAGTCAAGAGGCTGGCCTTGTGCTATCAGTGTCTTACCTGCTGGTCCGCCTCATTCACTGGTCTTCCCCCTTTCCTTGTACTTCTGTACTCTGTAGCGTAGGCTGTCCTGGAACTCTCTGTGGAGCACAAGATGGCCTAAACTTGCCTGAGTCTCCTTGACGCTGGGATTACAGGTATGAGCTACCGCGTCTAGCTCCTCCTCATTTGTAAACTGGGGTGTGATGAGAGTTGTGGCTGAGATGAAGAAAGGCAGTTGGAAAGCCCTTGCTGAGGACCAAATGATGAGTGATCAGAGGACTGTAACCTCTGCCTCTCCGTGGGGAGCTCACTACCAACTTGCGCTTCAACACAGCTGTGCTTTAGCCTGGGTGGCTCCGGAAGTTCTCCTGAAGACACAGGTCTATCCACATACAAGTCATTTAGTCAAAAGGTTACTCCAGGAAGCTTAGGTTGAGTGGTACTCCGATAAAATCAGCATCCATGAACCAGTGCTGGGGTTGCCGTGGGTCCATCCTTCCCTGAGGATGATAAAAGTGGGGTATTTCTCCTCTCGAGGGCTACTCGGAGGCTTCTCCACATGAGCTCCCAGTCTGCTGTCCACAGGCAGTCAAAGGAAGGGCCTAGGCCAAGAGGCAAAGACTCTGGCAGGAAGAAACGTGGGGTTAGGGTCACAGCCCTCCAGATTCCCTGAGGATCTGTAAGGCACACCACAAAGGTGCTTCTTAGAAGTTATCTCTACTGTTTGTAACGTTTGGTGAAGAAAAGAAACCAAACTCTCTTGAGGTTGATTCAGGGAGAGTCCAGCAAGGGGGGCACATGCTTCTCAAAAGGACGCTGCTACCTTGAAGAACTGGCTGTTCCAGGTCAAGCGCCGAAGGCCAGCTGTCCTCATATGGACTGTGGCCAGAGCTCCAGGGAGAACTCTACCCTGATCACCTCACAAGAGGTGCAGGAGGGACTCAACATAGACAGTGCTACTACCCGCACCTTTCCCACTTTTAAAAGGCTTTCTCTTATTTTATTCTTTTAATTCGATGTGCATGAATGTTTTCCCTGTATGTATGTATGTATGTATGTATGTATGTATGTATGTGGACCACGAGTGTGCCTGGTGCCTGCAGAGGAAAAAAGAGAACATTAGATCCCCTGGATCTGAAGTCACAGATGGTTGTGAGCTGCCACATGGTTCCTGGGAACCAAACTTGGGTCCTCTGAAAAAGCAGTCAGTGATTTTTCTTTTAAAGATTTATTTATTTTATTATATATAAGTAGAGTGTAGCTGTTCTCAGACACACCAAAAGAGGGCATCAGATCCCATTACAGATGGTTGTGAACCACCATGTGGTTGCTGGGATTTGAACTTAGAACCTCTGGAAGAGCAGCCAGTGCTCTTAACTGCTGAGCCATCTCTCCAGCTCAAGACATCAAGCAGTAGCTGGGATTTGAACCGAGGTCCTTAGAATCTGCAGTCAGTGTCCTTACTGGCTGAGCCATCACTCCAGCACGCCAGTGTTCTTAGGCACTGGGTCATCTCTCCTGCAGCTCTCAATCACTTTTTTAAACTTGAAATAGCAGAAGCCAATAATCCCACGGTAAACACACAGGCTGGTGAATGTGCTGGCATTTTGTCTTAGTACTTGGGATGTTGAGACAGAAGGTTCACCTGAAATTTAGGTCTAGCCTGGGCTTATACAGTGAGCTCCAGGCAAGTCTGGGCTGTGGAATGAGATCTCCCAAATAAACAAACAACAGGAGGAGGAAGAGGTAGAGGAGGAGCAGGTGGAGGAATAGGAGGAGGCAGAGGAGGAGGAGATGGAGGAAGAAGAGGAGGAAGAGGGTGTAGTGGAGACTTGGAAGCAGAGGCACAGAGCACATGGAGAAGGTGAGGGCAGGGGCAGAGGGTTAGTGCAGCAGCATGTACCATTAGACTCTAGGAGGAAGCAAGGGAAGATGCTTTCTAGAAGATTCCGAGGATGTAGCTTCCATCAACACCTTGCCTTTTGGCTTGGAGTCTCCAAAATGTGGGCAGTGAATTTCTTCTTCTTCTTCTTCTTCTTACATCGTCATCATCATCATCACCACCACTATCCTCCTCCTGCTCCTTCTCATCATCATCATCATCATCATCATCATCATCATCATTTGTGTATGCACACGCGTGCACATCCTGGCTTGCTCATGTGCCAGCACATGCCTGTGGCAGCTAGAAGACAGTTTTTAGGAACTGGTCCTTTCTTTTCACTGTGTGGGTCCTGGCGCGAAAACAAAAATTGTTAAGCTTGGCAGCAAGCTCTGTTACCCAAGGAGCTACCTCACTGGCCCCGAGTTTCTATTTTAAAAGAAAAGAAAGCAAAACGAAACAAAACAATGATTTACTGAATGATTGTGTTTGGCTGTGCAGAGCCATGCCGCTCGGGCCCAGGTCAGAGGACAACTTGGGGCCGTCTATCCTCTCCTTCCCCGAGAAAAGCTTGCATCATCAGGCTCAGAGGCCAGTCCCTCTACCGCTGAGTCATCTCGCTGGCTCCTGGGTTTCTCTCCTACAAGGAGCTCCAGTTGCAGCATTTCTTTTCAGTAGCTCTAGGGCGTGAAGAGCGTCTTGACAGCAGGGCTGGGTGCTGCATGCTCTGTCTGCAGACTTTTGTTCAGGTCCTGGTGGCGGATGAAAGTTGATGAAGGAGCGTCTCGGAGCCTGCATCACTGCAAAGCGCGCTCTGTCCATCCTGGCCACTGTCAAGCTGTGGGATGAGGGCACTGGAACTGTCAGGGATTCCCGGGCACAGGACAGCTGCCTCTGGAGGACAAAGAGGTTCTGAGAAAGGGATTCATCCTGCGGATCTCAAAGGAGCCACGTTTGTTTGGCTTAATCTCTTCCCCCATTCTAGATAGGTCAGACCTGGTTTCCGGAGACCCTCTCTCTAACCAGGTTCAGCAAGACCCAAGAGGTTTTCCTAGGAGTGAAGCAAGTTCTCGAGAATCCAGGATCCTGACGGGGGTTTTTCCAGCCAGACTCCAGGGGCAGTGCTTCAGCCTCGCAGGGAGGAAGAGCAACAGTGTGGGTTGACGTCACTGGGGTCACTGCTCCTAAAAGAACATTGGAAGTTCAGGGTAAGGCACACGGGTATGCCAGTGCGTGCGTGCGTGCATGCGTGTGTGCGCGCGTGTGCGTGCGTGTGCATGTGTGTGCGCGTGTGCATGTGTGTATGTGTGCGCGCGCGCGTGTGTGCGTGCGTGTGTGCGCGCATGTGCGCATGTGTGTGTGTGTGTGCACGTGTGTGCGTGCGTGTGCGTGCGTGTGTGTGCGCGTGTGTGCGTGTGTGCGTGCGTGTGTGCGGACTGTGAGGGCGAGAGCTTACTGTAGGCAGCTTTCTCCTTCATAGTGTGGTCCCCGCGATGGACTGCAGGTCATCAGGATGGACGGCAAGAACTTTTACCCACTGAATCATTTCACTGAGCTTGCTTGTTTTTTTGTTTTGGTTTGTTTTGGTTTGGTTTTTTGAGACAAAAGTCTTGCCTTGTAGCCTGAGTTGGCCTTGAACTAATGGATATTTTGCATTCTTTGAGCAACAGTGCTACATTAAAAAGACACAAAGAGATCATGAAGAGGGTAAGAATACTGCTTTGCAGTACTGTATTTTGCAAGTCATGTAAACTGTCTCATGCCTATAATCCCAGCATCTGAGAGGCTGATACAGCGAGGCTGTCTTGAGCTTGAGGCCAGTCTATCGCGTTCTAGGCTAGCTTGGGTGTTCCATGACTTTTCCTGGGGAGCTAAGAACAAATGTCTGTCCCAGACAAGGCTCGATTTTCATCGAGTCTAGTGAATCAGTGTTTAGTGAATCAGTGAGTTGTTTATGACTTACAGGGTATGGATGAGGAGTACTTGTAGGCCCACTAGCACAGGAGTCACTCAGAGGCTGACTCTTGAATACTGTATCCCGGCAGCTCTCTGTAAGACTTCAAGCAGCTCAGCCAGCCAGAGGCTCCTTTCCCCAGCAATTGTTACTGCTTCTATAACCTTGGGAAGGGTCTTGTGAATCTTGTAATTTTCAGGAGTTTCCTGAGCCTTTTAAGTTTCATTTACTTCCTGGTCTTGTATGTTTTGCTTATTTCCTGATCTTAGGAGATTCCCACCTCCTTTCAGGAGCGAATGTTTCAAGGTAACAACTATATAATATTGGGCTATAGCGTGAGATCCCCTTTCACAAACAACAAACACAAAGTATTTTAAGAACTTGTCTTAACATGCTATATAAGTATTTTGTATTTTAAGAAATGGTGATTGAGGGGCCCGAGAAATGGCTCAGTTAACAGCACATGCTGTTCTTCCATAGGACCTGGGCTTAATTCCCAGCACCCAGACCACAACTCACAACCATCTGTGACTCCAGTTCCGGGGATCTGATGCCCTCTTCTGGTCTCTGTAGGTATTGCATACAGGTGTACACAAACACATTGCAAAAAATTCATATAAACATAAAATAAAAATTAATAAAACCATTAAAAAGAAAGAGTGACTGAATGCCTACTGTGTGCTGAGCAATGCAAAAAAGCACAACAGCTTTACAAAAGGAATATAATATTATTGTGCGAAATAATGCTTATTGCTTATCCTCAAACTTTTCAGGCAATATAAAAAGGCAGGTGTGGATTGGGGATGTGGCTCAGTTGGTACAGGGCTCCCTAGCATGGAAAAGCTAGATTTGACAGCTGGAACCACATAAGCTAGATGTGGTGCTTGCAATCTAGCACTGAGGTGGAGACGGGAGAATTAGAAGACCTGGGCCATCCTCAGCTACACAGTGAGCTCATGCCAGCCTGGGATTCAAGAGTCCAGCCGCCCAGAGGTAGCACCTTCCAGTGAGCTTGGCTTTCCTACATCAATCAAAAAAAAGTCTCACAGACTTGCCCATAGACCAGTCTGATGGGAGCATTTTCTAATCGAGAGGACCTGTTCTCAAATGACTCTAACTTGTGTCACGTTGATAACAAACCAACCAGGACATCTTTTCTACCCCAAATAGTTTTATCATGACAGTGGAAAGCAAACTTAGATCTACCCTGCTGTGAAGGCATACCATGACCCAAACAAGTCTTATAAAGGCAAACATTTAATTGTGTCTGGCTTACAGTTTCAGAGTCAGCATGTCAGTCAGGAAGCATGGCAGCATGAGGTAGATGCGGAGCTGAAGGAGCCGAGAGTTCTACAGCTTGATCTGAAGGCAGTCAGAAGGAGAGACTTCCTCACTGGTCAGAGCTTGAGAGCTAGGAGCCCTCAAAGCCCTCCCACACTGACACACTTCCTCCAACAAGGCCACGCCCACTCCAACAAGGCCACGCCCCCTAATAGCACCACTTTCCAGGATCCAGGCGTATTCAAACCACCAGAGACCCCATCTGCATTCTGATGGCTCCCCTGCCCCTAGTGTCCATCAACCTCGCGGACAGCCCAGGTTGCTCTGATTGGTGCCTCAGGCGGACACACCTGGAAGGCTCCTCCTTCCATGCCGCCTGCTTGTTCAGACCTAATGCTTAGGGTCCTCCACAGCCAGAAGGGGCCTGCTGCTGCTTGGTATCAGAGGAGACTGGAAAGGTAAAGGAGAGGGCAGGAGGTAGAGGCAGCCTGGGATTAGCCAGGGGACCGTCTGAAGGCACTTTTTATTTCAACAGCCATGGGAACACAAGGCTGTTATCTTTCTTTTTCTTCCTTCCTTTGGTTGTTTTGTTTTGGTATTGGTTTTGTTTTTGTTTTGTTTGTTTTGTTTGAGACAGGGCATAGCTAATGCCTCCTCAAACTTGAGATTCTCCTTCTTTCTCCAGGTTTATGGCTGAAGACAGAATCTGAAGAGTGAGTGGCTTGGGCACATTCGCATTTGCAGAAAGTCACCCTCACAGCAGACTGCCCGGAGGCTCTTGGTATAGACAGAGGGACCGAGGTTAGCTGGGGGCTGTGGTCTGGGTCAGCAGAAAAAGGGAAAATGGTCATGAGCTTTGTGAACGGTGTCAGGCAGGGGTCCTGCCTCCTCACAGCAAGGCCAGAGGCCCCTTGGATACCGGCTTAGGAGCCGATGGGGGTGGGATGGGGTGGGGTTTCCCTGCAACCCGCTAGTCTCCATCTCTGTTCTCCAGAGACTGGCAGAGGCCTGGTACCTCCCCCCCACCCCCCCAGCCCTGGTCACCTGCCTTTTCTCTGGTATTTCTTCTTTCTGCAGGCTGGAGGCTCATTCTAGGTTCTGAGAGAGGAGAGAGGGGGGAGGGAAGGAGGGAGGGAGGGAGGAGGGAGGGAGGGAGGGAGAGAGAGAGAGAGAGAGAGAGAGAGAGAGAGAGAGAGAGAGACAGAGTGCGCCTGCAGGTGGAGAGAGGCTGAGAGTTCTGAGCTTGTCCTGCAGGCTTTGCCATTGTTTCGTTCCTCACAGTTTTTAGGGAAGGCTGAAAATAAACACATTCGTAATACTGACATGTAATTCACACTTTCTTTTTTTTTTTTATTATTCAATATAATTTATTTACATTTCAAATGATTTCCCCTTTTCTAGCCCCCCCACTCCCCGAAAGTCCCGCAAGCCCCCTTCTCTTCCCCTGTCCTCCCACCCACCCCTTCCCACTTCCCCGTTCTGGTTTTGCTGAATACTGTTTCACTGAGTCTTTCCAGAACCAGGGGCCACTCCTCCTTTCTTCTTGTACCTCATTTGATGTGTGGATTATGTTTTGGGTATTCCAGTTTTCTAGGTTAATATCCACTTATTAGTGAGTGCATACCATGATTCACCTTTTGAGTCTGGGTTACCTCACTTAGTATGATATTCTCTAGCTCCATCCATTTGCCTAAGAATTTCATGAATTCATTGTTTCTAATGGCTGAATAGTACTCCATTGTGTAGATATACCACATTTTTTGCATCCACTCTTCTGTTGAGGGATACCTGGGTTCTTTCCAGCATCTGGCAATTACAAATAGGGCTGCTATGAACATAGTAGAACATGTATCCTTATTACATGGTGGGGAGTCTTCTGGGTATATGCCCAGGAGTGGTATAGCAGGATCTTCTGGAAGTAAGGTGCCCAGTTTTCGGAGGAACCGCCAGACTGATTTCCAGAGTGGTTGTACCAATTTGCAACCCCACCAGCAGTGGAGGAGTGTTCCTCTTTCTCCACACCCTCTCCAACACCTGCTGTCTCCTGAATTTTTAATCTTAGCCATTCTGACTGGTGTAAGATGAAATCTTAGGGTTGTTTTGATTTGCATTTCCCTAATGACTAATGAAGTTGAGCATTTTTTAAGATGCTTCTCCGCCATCCGAAGTTCTTCAGGTGAGAATTCTTTGTTTAACTCTGTACCCCATTTTTTAATAGGGTTGTTTGGTTTTCTGGAGTCTAACTTCTTGAGTTCTTTATATATATTGGATATTAGCCCTCTATCTGATGTAGGATTGGTGAAGATCTTTTCCCAATTTGTTGGTTGCCGATTTGTCCTCTTGATGGTGTCCTTTGCCTTACAGAAACTTTGTAATTTTATGAGGTCCCATTTGTCAATTCTTGCTCTTAGAGCATACGCTATTGGTGTTCTGTTCAGAAACTTTCTCCCTGTACCGATGTCCTCAAGGGTCTTCCCCAGTTTTTTTTCTATTAGCTTCAGAGTGTCTGGCTTTATGTGGAGGTCCTTGATCCATTTGGATTTGAGTTTAGTACAAGGAGACAAGGATGGATCAATTCGCATTCTTCTGCATGCTGACCTCCAGTTGAACCAGCACCATTTGTTGAAAAGGCTATCTTTTTTCCATTGGATGTTTTCAGCCTCTTTGTCGAGGATCAAGTGGCCATAGGTGTGTGGGTTCATTTCTGGATCTTCAATCCTGTTCCATTGATCCTCCTGCCTGTCACTGTACCAATACCATGCAGTTTCTAACACTATTGCTCTGTAGTATTGCTTGAGGTCAGGGATACTGATTCCCCCAGATTTCCTTTTGTTGCTGAGAATAGTTTTAGCTATCCTGGGTTTTTTGTTGTTCCAGATGAATTTGATAATTGCTCTTTCTAGCTCTGTGAAGAATTGAGTTGGGATTTTGATGGGTATTGCATTGAATCTGTATAGTGCTTTAGGCAAAATGGCCATTTTAACTATATTGATTCTGCCGATCCATGAGCATGGGAGGTTTTCCCATTTTTTGAGGTCTTCTACCATTTCCTTCTTCAGAGTCTTGAAGTTCTTGTCATACAGATCTTTCACATGTTTGGTAAGAGTCACCCCAAGATACTTTATACTGTTTGTGGCTATTGTGAAGGGGGTCATTTCCCTAATTTCTTTCTCAGCCTGCTTATCCTTTGAGTATAGGAAGGCCACTGATTTGCTTGAGTTGACTTTATAACCTGCCACTTTGCTGAAGTTGTTTATCAGCTGTAGGAGCTCTCTAGTGGAGTTCTTTGGGTCACTTAGGTAGACGATCATGTCGTCTGCAAATAATGATAGTTTGACTTCTTCCTTTCCAATTTGTATCCCTTTGACCTCCTTATGTTGTCGAATTGCCCGAGCTAGTACCTCAAGTACAATATTGAAAAGATAAGGAGAAAGGGGGCAGCCTTGTCTGGTCCCTGATTTCAGTGGGATTGCTTCAAGTTTCTCTCCATTTAGTTTGATGCTGGCTACCGGTTTGCTGTATATTGCTTTTACTATGTTTAGGTATGGGCCTTGAATTCCTGTTCTCTCCAAGACTTTAAGCATGAAGGGATGCTGAATTTTGTCAAATGCTTTTTCAGCATCCAATGAAATGACCATGTGGTTTTGTTCTTTGAGTTTGTTTATGTAGTGGATTGTATTGATGGATTTCCGTATATTGAACCAACCCTGCATTCCTGGGATAAAGCCTACTTGATCATGGTGGATGATCGTTTTGATGTGTTCTTGGATTCGGTTGGCAAGAATTTTATTGAGTATTTTTGCATCGATGTTCATAAGGGAGATTGGTCTGAAGTTCTCTTTCTTTGTTGGATCTTTGTGTGGCTTTGGTATCAGCGTAATTGTGGCTTCGTAGAAGGAATTGGGTAGTGTTCCTTCTGTTTCTATTTTGTGGAATAGTTTGAAGAGTATTGGTGTTAACTCTTCTTTGAAGGTCTGGTAGAATTCTGCACTGAAGCCATCTGGTCCTGTGCTTTTTTTGGTTGGAAGACTTTCTATGACTCCTTCTATTTCTTTAGGCATTATGGGACTGTTTAGATGGTCTAGTTGGTCCTGATTTAATTTTGGTATTTGGTATCTGTCAAGGAAATTGTCCATTTCCTCCAGATTCTCCAGTTGTGTTGAGTATAGGCTTTTGTAGTAGGATCTGATGATTTTTTGGATTTCCTCAGTTTTCGTTGTTATATCTCCCTTTTCATTTCTAAGTTTGTTAATTTGGATACTTTCTCTGTGCCCTTTGGTCATTCTGGCTAAGGGTTTATCTATCTTGTTGATTTTCTCAAAGAACCAGCTCCTGGTATTGTTGATTTTTTGTATGGTTCTCTTTGTTTCTACTTGATTGATTTCGGCCCTGAGTTTGATGATTTCCTGCCTTCTACTCCTCCTGGGCGAAATAGCTTCTTTTTGTTCCAGGGCTTTCAGGTGTGTCATTAAGCTGGTAATGTATGCTCTCTCCATTTTCTTTTTGGAGGCACTCAGGGCTATGAGTTTTCCTCTTAGCACTGCTTTCATTGTGTCCCATAGATTTGGGTATGTTGTGTTTTCATTTTCATTGTGTTCTAAAAAGTCTTTAATTTCTTTCTTTATTTCTTCCTTGACCAAGGTATCATTGAGTAGAGTATTGTTCAGTTTCCACGTGTATGTGGGCTTTCTGTTGTTTCTGTTGCTATTGAAGACCACTTTTACTCCATAGTGATCAGATAGGAGGCATGGGATTAGTTCGATCTTCTTATATTTGTTGAGGTCTGTCTTGTGACCAATTATATGGTCGATTTTGGAGAAGGTACCATGAGGTGCTGAGAAAAAGGTATATTCTTTTGTTTTAGGATAGAATGTTCTATATATATCTGTTAAATCTAATTGGTCCAAAGCTTCAATTAGTTTCATTGTGTCCCTGTTTAGTTTCTGTTTTCCTGATCGGTCCATTGAGGAAAGTGCAGTGTTGAAGTCACCCACAATTATTGTGTTAGGTGCAATGTGTGCTTTTAGTTTTAATAAAGTTTCTTTTACAAAAGAGGGTGCCCTTACATTTGGGGCATAGATGTTCAGGATTGTCAGTTCTTCTTTTTGTATTTTTCCTTTGACCAGCAAGAAGTGTCCCTCAGGGTCTCTTTTGATGACTTTGGGTTGAAAGTCAATTTTATCTGATATTAAAATGGCTACTCCAGCTTGTTTCCTGAGACCATTTGCTTGTAAAATTGTCTTCCAGCCTTTTACTCTAAGGTAGTGTTTGTCTTTGACCCTGAGGTGTGTTTCCTGTAAGCAGCAAAATGTAGGGTCCTGTTTACGTATCCATTCAGTTAGTCTGTGTCTTTTTATTGGGGCATTAAGTCCATTGATGTTAAGAGATATTAAGGAATAGTGATTGTTACTTCCTATCATTTTTGACGTTATTTTTTAAATTTGAATGCTTAACTTCTTTTGGGTTTGATGAAAGGTTACTATCTTGCTTTTTCCAGGGTGAAGTTTCCCTCCTTGTATTGGTGTTGTCCTCCTATTATCCTTTTTAGGGCCGGGTTTGTGGATAGATATTGGGTAAACTTGGTTTTGTCATGAAATATCTTAGTTTCTCCATCTATGGTGATTGAGAGTTTTGCTGGATATAGTAGTTTTGGTTGGCATTTGTGTTCTCTTAGAGTCTGCATGAGATCTGCCCAGGACCTTCTAGCCTTCATAGTCTCAGGTGAAAAGTCTGCTGTGATTCTGATAGGTCTTCCTTTATATGTTACTTGGCCTTTTTCTCTTACTGCCTTTAGTATTCTTTCTTTGTTTAGAACATTTGGTGTTTTGATTATTATGTGACGGGAAGTATTTCTGTTCTGGTCCAGTCTGTTTGGAGTTCTGTAGGCTTCTTGTATATTCATGGGCATCTCTCTCTTTAGGTTAGGGAAGTTTTCTTCCATAATTTTATTGAAGATATTTGCTGGCCCTTTAAGTTGTAAATCTTCACTCTCCTCTATGCCTATAATCCTTAGGTTTGGTCTTCTCATTGTGTCCTGGATTTCCTGGATATTTTGGGTTACAAGCTTTTTGCATTTTGCATTTTCTTTAACTGTTGAGTCCATGGTTTCTATGGAATCTTCAGCATCTGAGATTCTTTCTTCTATCTCTTGTATTCTGTTGTTGATATTTGTTTCTCTGTCCCCTGATTTCTTCCCAAGGCTTTCTATCTCCAAAGTTGTCTCCCTTTGAGTTTTCTTAGTTGTTTCTACTTCTGATTTTAGATCCTGGATGGTTTTGCTTAGCTCCTTCACTTGCATGTTTGTGTTTTCCTGTAATTCTTTAAGAGATTTTTGTGTTTTCTCTTTCATGAGCTCAGCCTGTTGACCAAAGTTCTCCTGTATTTCTTTAAGAGATTTTTGTGTTTCGTCTTTCATGACCTCAGCCTGTTGAGCAAAGTTCTCCTGTATTTCTTTAAGTGTTTTTTGCATTTCCTCCTTGTTGGCTTTTGTATTCTCCTGGATTTCTTTCAATGATTTTTGTGTTTCCCTTGCAAGGGCTTCTAACTTTTGATCCATTGTCTCCTGAATTTCTTTATGTATGACCTTCATGTGTTCCTGTACCAGCATCATGACCAGTGATTTTAAATCCAAATCTTGTTTTACTGGTGTGATGGGGTATCCAGGACATGTTGGTAGAGGAGAATTGGGTTCAGATGTTGCCATATTGCCTTGATTTCTGTTAGTGACGTTCCTGCGTTTGCCTTTTGCCATCTAGTTCTCACTGGTGTTAGTTTATCTTGTCAGTGCTGGACTCACCAGTGCAAGCTGCCCCTTCTCAGTTGGCCTCTGGTGCACAGCTTACCTCCTGCACTGCTTGTAGACAGTGTGCTGCTGCCCAGGCTGTTCAGATCCCAAAGCAGGCACCCGAAGGCTCCCGCTGGGGCCCGCTGGATTCACTGGAGCACACTGACTTCTCCCAGCTGGCCGCCCGGAAGCCCAGCTAGCCACTTGCAGGACTTGGAGATGTAATGCTGCCGCCCAGACTGATCTGGATCCGGAAGCGGAGAGAGCTAATTCACACTTTCTTGACAAGTTAACTTAAACCACAGCCACAGTGGCTTAAAGAGGATCTTTCTAATTCAGAGGATCCTAAGGAAGTCATCTTGCTACTCTATAAACTAGAGATCAGGGAGGGAGTGGGCTGGTTAATTCTGGAACCCAGGGCCAGAGCACCATCAACATTTAGCCACCCAGTTAAGATGTGAAACTGTGGGGACTCCAAACACCCCTGGGTTTCCCCATAAACAAACCATGCTAGGTTAATCTCCCTCCCCTTGCTGTGGAGCTGGCCTCAGATTCCTCCTGCTAGAGCCTCACCCAGGCTGCAGGGCTCCACTTTGCCTGGTAATCTCTCTCCCTCCTCCCTCTTTCCCTCTTCCCTCCTCCCTCCTCTCCTCCTCTCCACTCCCCCTCCTCTCTCTCTCTCTCTCTCTCTCTCTCTCTCTCTCTCTCTGTTTTTGAGATAGAGTTTTAGTCCTGGATGTCCTGGAACTCACTCTGTAGACCAGGCTGGCCTTGAACTCAGAGATCCCCCCTGCCCAGCTTGCCCAGTGCAGGGATTCGCGGCGTATGCCATGGCTTCCTGGCTTTCCTGCTGCCGTTCAGCGCAGGGACTGCAGGCAGGAGGTGAGCTGTGGCTCCCCGTCTTCCCCGACTTCCATTTTTTCCTTCTTTTCTTCCTTGCCTCATCTGTTTTCTAGCCGTTTTGAAATAGGGTTTCACATAGCTGAGCCCGGCCCTGGACGCCTGTGTGCCTTCTGCCCCTGCCGTTGCCTCCTGAGTTCCGAGTGTCCAGATGTGTGCCACCATAGCCAGATTGATTTCTTTCTGTCTTTTGTTTGTTTGTTTGTTTGTTTTTGAAACAGGCTCTTTAATAACCAAGTCTACAGTGTACTGGGATTGCGTATGCACACACTTAGCTCTTTTGAGCTGACTTTTTTCTTTTATGTGTGTGAGTGTTTTGCCTGCATGTGTGCCGGTGCACCACATCTGTGCTTGATGACTGTAGAAGCTAGAGAGGTGTCAGATCCCCTGAGACTACAGTGACAGATGGTTGTAAGCTCCATAAGGTACTAGGAATGGATCCTGGGCCCTGTGGGAGAGCAGCCAGTACTGCTAACCAGGAAGCCATCGCTTCAGCCTCCGAATTGATTTTTAACCTCATTTTCAAATAGCATTCCTGCTAGCCGTATAGTTAAACTTTTAAAAATTACATTTATCATGTGTGTATATACATGCATGTGTGTATATATATACATGTGTACATACATGTGTACATGTCATGGCACTTGTAAGAAGGTCAAAGGACAACTTGCAAGAGTCAGATCTCTCCTTCTTCCACGTGTGTCCTAGGGATCAAATTCATGTCATCAGCCTTGGCATTTCCCCAGCTGAGCCACGATGTCCTGTCTTAGTCAGCGTTCCCACAGGGAGCTGGCACTGCCTGTCCTGAGCCTTTAGGATGTCCTTCTTGGTACTGCCTTGCTTCCTCACGGCTTACTCTGGAATCTCCTGCACAGTTTAGGTGAGTTATTGAAGTGGAACTAAGAAAACACCGGGACCCTGATATTAGACAAGCTCCCATGAGGCTGCGTACTAGGAAGAGAGCTGACAGTCCAACGGCCCACAAGAAGGCTGTGGGTTTGAGGAAGGGACAGGGAGTGAACGCAGTGGTGGGCGGGAACTAGAAGGCGTGGTTCCGTCCTTCTACCCTCTTCTGCCAGCCCCATCTGGTCTGTGACTGTGTGGGAAGGAGGCCTTACATTGTCAGAACTTTTATTCACCCTTGGTTTTAACCCAATATCTAGGTTAAAACCTTTCCCCTATGAATAGGGACTTATACTGTATCTCACACTGGTCTGGAACTCTATAGGTAGCCCACACTCTACCGTCCTCTGAATTTTTCTGCTCTACTCTAGACCTGTAGGTATAGCACTGGTCCCAGAGGCCAGAAATGGGGCCAGTCTCAATGCATAGTCTTTTTGTTTGTTTGTTTGTTTGTTTTCTGGAAACCAATGGGATTCTACAAGAGAGCTGGAACTGACCACACCTATGAAATATCCCAAGAAGAAACCGGGGCAGAGAAGAGAAGGGACTCTCCCGAGTGCAGAGCCTCTTCTGCTAGCCTGTGCCTTCTTTCTCGTTGATGCAAACATTTGTGTACACATGCCTGGAATTCCCAACATCATGGTCACACGTGGTGGCCTGAAAAGCTTTGGCCCCCGTAGACTCATGTGATTGGATGCTTGGCCCATGGAGAGCAGCACTTTTAGGAGGTGTGGCCTTGTTGAAGTAAGTGTGTCCCAGTGAGGGTGGGCTTGGGGGTCTCCTCCTATGCTCTGGCTCCGCCCAGCAGGGGTGATAGTCTCCTCTTGGCTGCCTTCAGATCAAGATGTAGAACTCTCAGCTCCTTCTCCAGCACCATGTCTGCCTGCATGCTTCCTACCATGATGATAATGGACTGAACCTCTGAACCTGTAAGCCAGCCCCAATTAAATGTTGTCCTTATAAAAGTTGCCTTGGTCATGGTGTCTCTTCCTAGCAGTGAAACCCTAATTAAGACACACGTGATAAGAGGTTATTTACCTGTCCTGTGAAGCTGGACAGGCCGTTGGGGTGCTGACTACACTCTCTCACTTGACTCCGCCCTGCGTGGCCTCCTCCTGACAGGCATTTGTCAACATGAGTGCAGGAGGTCAGATACACCCTGGCTCCCAGCCGGAGAGAATGTAAGAACGGCTCCATGGCCAAAAGCTTTCCTGAAAACTGTCAGATTACCACATCCCTCTCCTAGTGTGGAACATAGACACAGATACAGACACTTCTCTCAGAGGAGAAAGAGGTTACATACAACCTCTCCTTAAAAAGTCTGGGTTTGGTGAAGAAGTAGGACCGAGGGGCTGGAAGATGGCTCAGCCAGGAAAGTGTGTGGGGCACAGGCATGAGGACCTGAGGTTGGTCCCAGAAACCAAGTACAAAGCTGTATGTGGTAATGCACAATTGTAATCCCAGCATGGGGGGTTGAGACAGGTGAATCCTTGGGCCCCAGTGGCCAGCCAACCTGTCTAATGGCGGATCCCCAGATTCCAGTGATGGATTCTTTCTTGATAAACAAGGAAGGAGGTCTACTCTTGAAGAACACCTGAGGTTGAACTTTGGCCTCCTCATAACATGTATATGTGCACACACATGGACACATGCATGCCTTGCACATGTGTGCATACACCACACACACACACACACACACACACACACACACACACACCATGAGTGAATAGATATTTAGCAGGTAATTAGCATGTCTGCCACATGTAAACCGGGTTACCTGTTGAGAGAATTTTGGGGTCATAGGGAAGAGCGGCGAAAAGAACGTACGGCCAAGTCAATGTTCACTGATCAAAGCCGTAAACTTTAATGGCGCCGGACCTTTTAACAGTTTGGGCAAACCCTCCCCCCAGACTCCAGGCTGAGTTCCGGTGGAAGTTGTCTAGCTTCTCTTGGAGGTCTTCGTCTTGACTGCTCCGGCAGCTGGGTGGGTCACCTGTTTAATTCAGGAATCCCTATACCTGGAAGAACAATGAACTTAACCTTTACTACGAGCGCTCCACCCTAGGTGGAGCAGGATCCTGGCTAACTGGGAGAAGTTAACCTTGACCAAAGTCAAACTCTGACCAAGTGCAAGACTGCCCCAATATGGCTCTGTACACCAGAATTCAAGACATTTGATGGAAATACTTTATTTTCTGAAAATTTTATTTATACAATGCTCAATGAAAATACAGATGCCATTTAAAGATTTTTTTTTTTTAGAAGAGTTACAAAGAGAAACTGGCATGATCCAGAAAATGTGTTAATGCTTTAATTCAGTCATTTAGAAAATGCTGGCTCAGTTACTGTTCGAGCTGGTTCTGTAGGGCTATGATGACTTTTGGAGGAATGTTTTTGAGTGAATCCACAATTTAGGGAAAAAACCCCACATTATCATTTAGGCACAGTCCTGGGTTTTACAAATGATTGCGATCTTTGGATTGGCGGCTTACAGCTCAGATGGCTCCAGTTCCTGGTTCTGATAGACCCACACCAGGCATTTTGCAAATATGTCTTACAAGGATTGAATTTAGGCTAAAGAATTGGTCTTTTGCTGAGGCTGGAGGGTTTATTAATTATTCCCTTTTTCAAAGGTTGGGGTTTGTACATGTGTGGGCTTTAGTTTGTTTTGTTTTGTCGGAGACAGTGTTGAGTAGTCTAGGCTGATGTGAATTCACTTTGTAGCCGCTGATGACCTTAAACTTCTGATCCTGCCTCTGCCTCCCCGTGCTGGGACTGTAACACCTTATATCTGGCTTTGTTGGGTCCTGTAGCCAGTAATGGAGCCAAAATGTCAACTCAGATGTTAGGTCTCCAGAGTCAATGATCTGTGCATTTTTCAGTGACAGAAAAATCTAGCTCATGTCAGAAGTGGAACTTACTCCCAGCTCTAACTAGCTGAGTAGGGCTTGCTCTAGGCCTGGCTCAGTCCCCGTGCTCCACCCAACAGGGTGGTGCTCCCCCTGGTCTCAACTTCATTCTTAGGCTTCGTCTCTTCATGTGATCCTCCAAACAACCCTGGGTGCATGCCATTATCAGCTCCATGTCCAGGAGAGAAAGGAAATCTCTTCCAGTAGTTCCAGCATAAGTCTTAGGACTGCGTCTCACCCCTGCTGCTTTGGAAACAGATTTCATCCCAGCTTTTCACTGTGACACCAAGCTAAGACATGCCTGATCCGGGTCTTGCAGCAACCAGTCTAAGGGTCTGAGGAGGGCCTGAGCTTGCCTCACCAGAATAGATAACTAGTGTTATTTATAGAGTGACTTGGCCTTTCTACAGGCACTTTTAGTTCCTTATTTGGGGATCTATTCTGAAAAGACATCACTGAAGGTGCTGTTTGTGATGGTAAATATTGTCAGTTTGACAAGATCTAGAGTCACCTAGGAGACACCTGGGCGTGGCTATCAGGGATTATCTAGGGTCGGGCAGTTGGCAAGACACCTTAACTGTGTCTTGGCTAGGGCTCTTGACTGAATGTGGAGCTGGAGAGATAGCTCAGTGGTTAAGAGCGCTAACTGCTCTTCCAAAGGTTCAAATCCCAGCAACCACATGGAAGCTCACAACCATCTGTAATGGGATCTGATGCCCTCTTCTGATGTGTCTGAAGACAGCTACAGTGCATTCACATACATTAAATAAATCTTTTTTTTTTTAAGAATTCTTTGAATATATTATTGCTAAAAAAATCCTCTTTTTCTTGATTCTAAGATTGACTGATGGATGGGTTCTTTTTGAGGTAAGATCTTGTTATTTAGGCTGTCCTGGAAACTACTGTGCAGTCCCAAGTGGTCTTAACTTAAGTTGATTCTCCTGCCTCAACCTCCCAACTTGTAGGCTTACAAGCTTTTACCACTACTGGAAAACAGGCAGGGCCCCTGCCGAGTACTGTGCTTCTGGGTCATGAGGGAGTGGGCAGGTCGACTGGCTTTCAACCCTAGGCTCCAGCATGGTGACTGGCACATGGAAGGAATTCAATCGCATTTTATTAAATGAGTTTTGCATGAGCAGATGACGCTAGATATCTGAACGATTCAAGAAACTGAAAATGTAAAATATGAATAAAAAGACAAAACAAGACAAGTGATATATATATATATATATTTGTTGTTGTTGTTTGGAGACAGTCTCCCTATGTAGCGTAAGTTGGTCTTGAACTTGTGAAACCCCCTAATTAGCCTCCTAAGTGCTATGATTAGAGGTGTATTCTACCCCAGCAGGGACATCTTTTCAAAGCTTCATATGTCCTTGTGGAAAGGTCTAAGGCTTAAAAAAAATGTAGGAGGAGTTGTTTGTTTTCTTTGTAACTCAAAGTCTGAAGAGAAGAGAAAAGTAGATTTTTGAGCTCTTTGTACCTGCCTCCCCCGCCCCCATACAGTACACTCCAAGGTTTCTGTGTGCTTTTAGACAGGGCCAAGAGCAAGAATCCCTCCCTGGCTTGCATTAGGTCTTCCTCGGGGACAGAAGTTTCCTCAAGGTTCCAGGGTCTTTCCTCAAGGTTCCAGGGTCTTTCCTCAAGGTTCCAGGGTCTTTCCTCAAGGTTCCAGGGTCTTTTCAGCCCATAGTTGTCACACACCATCTGACTAGCCCAGAAAGGATCTCTTCCATTGGCCAAGTCCAGGCACATACGCTTCTTCATGGGATGAGTAGTTTATCATCTCCCTTCCCCTTCCCCTCTCCCACCTCTCCCTCCTCCTCCTCTCTCTCATCTCCTCTCCTTCCCTGTCCCCTCCCTTCTCATTGTGTAGGGTTCCAGGCTCATGGCCTTACTATCAGAAGCACTCTACCACTGAGCCCCACTCTAGACAGCCGCCCACCAGGAAGGCTCTTTTCTTTTTGTAATAGTTTTCTTTGACAGCTTCATTCACACATATATGATGCATTTTGATCATATCCACTCCTATCTCTCTCCCCTCTTACCCCCTCCCTCTCCTGCTGAACCTCCCTCCTCTTTCCAACAAGCCCCTCTCCTATTTTCATCTCTGGGTTAGTGTGTGTGAGACCCACTGAGTATATATATAAAATTTGTGTGCAAGCATGTATGTGTGTGGCCTGCATGGGCCCGCGGCTTTTATGTGGAGGTCAGAGGACAGCTTAGAGGACTCGGTTCTCTGTGTCACGACGCAAGCCCTAAGTCTTGAACTCAGCTTCTCAGGCTTGGCAGCAAGTGCCTTTGCCGGACGGACGAGCCACCTCACCTCCGCTTCTGAGTGTAACTAGGCTTGCTTGCAGTGAGCATGGGTCGCCGGTGACGGGCAGCTTACCAGTGGGCGCATCACTGACGAAAGTGATATTCCGTTCTCTGGAAGGAATCTCAAAATAAGAGCTGCATCACTAATTCTGCAAGAGAGGAAAACATTCTCAGAAGTTTCTAGAAGAGAGGTGACCCTTGCGCCAACACAGGCTGCAGTTTGGGTTTGAACTGTTCATTTTCTCTCTTTCTCTCTTCCTGTCTCTGTTTCTCTCCTGCTGGAGGTAGTTTCCTCTGTTCTCTGGTAAAACATATTTCCTGGGAGAGTCTACAGTGAGAAGAGACAGATACTCATGAAAACACATATAATCAGGGCAAGGAGATACAGTTTGAGAATTCAGTTTGCCCAGACTGAGGAAATCCTTCAGCAACCTCTGTTTTCTGTGTTTTGAAATCTGGCATGCTCATATATGAAGCACACAGAGTCTAGCTAATTGCTAAATTATTCTAGGCAAGAAAAGTGAATTAAAACTAACATTCAAATAAACAAAAGGTCGCTTCTCCCATGATCCAAGAGATACCAGTACAGTAGTGAGTCTGGTTAGTTACTGGTCTGGTTGTGTTTGGTTGCTGTAAGTGGCTCTTTCTTGTCTATCAGAAATGGTGGTTGAAATGCTTGTGCCTTTGGTGGGAGTGAGGAAAAGGGTTTGAAAAGAGAAAAAGATGTTTCATGTGGAAGATCAGAAGCTGAACAATAAAGTATTGCAACATTTATAGCGACCAACCCTGTGGTTATTGCTGCAACTTGTGCATAATTATATCTTATTTTAATTTCACTTAGTTTTGAAGAGCTAAGAGATTTTCCTTTGGGGGATGGAAAACCAGTACAGGGAGCTTCGTGGATGCTGGGAGAGTGGGGTGCTGAAGGCAGCCGGAGCAACGTTACAGGGCACCGACCCCAGTGCAGACAGATGCTGTCTGGCAGGTTTTGTTCTGGGAGTGGGGGATGTGGCTCAGGTAGTCAGTGCCCTTAGCATGTGTGAGGCCCTGGGTTCACTGCCAGCACCCCAACCCCACTGTGGAGGTGGTGGGCAGATCAATTATTCAAGGTCATCCTTGAATACATAAGGAGTTCCAGACAACATAGGAAACTTAGAAGACTCTAAAAGGCAACAACAGCAACAACAACAACAACAACAATAACAACAACAACAACAGGCCAATCTGTGAAACCCTAGTTATGTCCAGAGAAACCCAACACTTGCTTCTCTTCTTTGAGTATTTTTATTAGCACAATACTTATACCCAATAAGGGTTTTTGTTTGGGGGGAGGGGGTTTGAGATGGGGTTTCTCTGTGTAGCCCTGGCTCTCCTGAAGCTCACTCTGTAGACCTAGCTGGCCTCTGGCCCAGAGATCACCTGCCTCTGCCTCCTGACTTCTAGAATTAAAGCTCTGCACCACCACTGTCAGGCCAGAAAGTTTTATTATGTTTTCACATATGTATATAATGTGTTTTGTTTTGTTTTGTTTTGAGGAGGAACCACTCTATTACATATCCCTGGCTAGCTTGTAGACTAGGCTGGCCTTGAACTCACAGAGATTCCCCCTGGCTCTGCCTCCTGAGTACTAGGATTTAAGATGTGTGCAACCACGGCTAGTTTATGTGTTGTGATCATATTCACCCCTGCTACACTCTCTTGTTCCTCTCTCCCTGCCCTCCTGATCCACAACTCTCCCTGACTCAACTCCTCTCTACGGTAATGCCCTTTTATTATACCCTGAAATTTCTATAAACCAGGATGTGTAATAAAGATGGAATTTAGCATAAAGACAGACTATCCTTTTTTTTGTGCTCCCCAAGTGGGACGCTGTGGTGGTTTGAATTGGCTAGGCCATATGGTGGTAGTATTAGGAGGTGTGGCCGTATTGGAGTAGGTGTGGCCTTGCTGGAGGAAGTGTGTCATTGTATAGGCGGGCTTTGAGGGCGCCTACGCTCAGGCTCTGCCCAGTGTGGAGTGAGAGCCTGGCTAACTGTGGAAGACAGACTCCTGCTGCCTTCAGATGGGGATGCAGAACTCCCAGCTCCTCCAGGGCCATGTCTGAGTGACCCTGCCATGCTTCCCACCATGATGATAATGGACTGAACCTCTGAGACTGTAAGCCAGCCCCAATTAAATATTTGCCTTTATATGAGTTGTGTAGGTCATGGAGTCTCTTCACAGCAACGGAACCCTAACTAAGACAGACCCCAAACTCCTTTCCAATCTACTCTTTTTCTTTATAGAACAGCTGCTCAATCAAAACTGCTCTGGCACCCCAACCCATGCATCGATTGGAGAATTATTCTCATATTCAACTTCAGAATGGCATTGTGTGAACGTGTTGGGCTCGGTTTTGTGTTTTGGTTCTGGTATTGAGGCTTGAACCCGGGTCCTGAACAAGCAGAACGAATGATTCTCATGTCCTGTTTTGGGACAAGGCTTCATTACACTTCCCCAGCCTAATGCTGAACCTGGGATCCTCTCCTCGCATCCCCCACAGCCCCTCTGCCCACTAGCTGAATGGGCTCATTGAATCCATTGGCATCTTGACTGTCGATAAGTTTGTAGTTAAGTCTTATTACTGAGCAGTACTGAAATAGGGAAAGTGGGGATACGGTACCTGTGCAGAGACAGTATCTATTTTGCCTTTGTGACTTTTGTATTTTGGGAGTGACATGGCCTAGGGAGGCAGTAAATTCATTCTATAGATTTTTTTTTTATTTTTTATTTTTTGTTTTTTTTTGGATCTGGTTTTTTTTTTTTTTTTTTCCCCCGAGACAGGGTTTCTCTGTGCAGTCCTGGCTGTCCTGGAACTCACTCTGTAGACCAGGCTGCCCTTGAACTCAGAAATCCGCCTGCCTCTGCCTCCCAGAGTGCTGGGATTACAGGTGTGCGCCACCACTGCCCGGCTTCTATAGATCATCTTAAACTTATGATCCCACTGCCTCAGCCTCTCAAGTAGCTGGAGATTACAGTCTATACCATCAGGCCTGGCCCCTTCTGTTTTAATGCAGAAATAGAATTTTTACCAGAGCACAATGCTACCCAGCTAAACCTCCTACAAGACCAACCTGCTTTGCGGCTAAGAATAGCTTCTGGCCAACAGGATGGTAGACGTGGCATGTGCTTCCTCCAGAACGTACACTCTGAACTTCTCCACCCTCTACCCTATGGCAAGGACAGATTTGGGCTTTATTATAAGACATCTTAGACTGTGCACAGACCTAAGAGCCGTTGCTCTGCATTTTAATCAGGTTCCTGAGACCTGGTTGTCCACATGGAGACCCAAATGACGCTACGTGACCTTGTCCCCAAGTTATTTCTGATTGGTGAATAAAGATGCCTACAGCCTATATCTGGGAAGAATTGAGATAGGCAGGGCTTGGTGTTCCCAGCTTTGGGGTCAGAGGAGACCAGGAGGAGAGAGAGGAGAAAGAAGCCATAGGTTTAGGAGTCAAGAAAGCACGGCCCCAGCTTGGCGCTAAGAGCAGCCCAGATGAAACACTGTAAGTGATAACTCGAGGCTATCATGGAAAGTAGGTGCCACTAGCATGGAGGGTAATATCTGCTCAGCTCTAGTGCTGGCGTTTATTATGTAAACAATAAAGTTGTGTGTGTGTTTTATCTGGGAACTGATCAAAGGTGGGTTAGAAGCCCAATATTCAAATATTTTCTACAACTAAGCACTTGAGGGGGAACATAAGGAAACATCGAGACTTCTCTCACCAAAGCCTCAGTCAGCCTCCGCCCACTTGTCCCACACCTTGGCCCATAAATAACCCAAGTCTTATGTTTGGGAAGGTGTGCTTTCTGGGACCCACACACAGGTACCTTGTGAAGAAACTCTTTTGAAAAATGTGTCTTTTCAATGATGGCAATTGTGTATATCCTTGAATGGCAAATTAAGAAAATGGAGGAGTAGCCGGGCGGCGGTGGCGCACGCCTGTAATCCCAGCACTCTGGGAGGCAGAGGCAGAGGCAGGCAGATTTCTGAGTTCGAGGCCAGCCTGGTCTACAGAGTGAGTTCCAGGACAGCCAGGGCGACACAGAGAAACCTTGTCTCGGAAACAAAACCAAACAAATCCAAGAAAAAAAAAAAGAAAAAGAAAATGGGGGAGAGCCTGGGCTTGGGGCTGGGAGAATGCTTGTCTAGCATGCACAAAGCCGTCATAAGCTGGGCGTGGTGGTGCATGCCTGCGATCCAGTGCTGGGGTGATAGAAGCAGGAGGATCAGAAATCCGAGGTCATCCTCTCCTGGCTATGAGGTTTGAGGTCAGCCTGAGATCTGTGAGACCCTGTCTCAGAAAAGAGGAAAGGGAGGAGGATCGTGAGTTCAAAGCCAGCCTGTGTGTGTGTCCGTTGTTTACAGAGAGAAACTGCCTCAGGGTGAGATGGATGGGAGCAGGGTAACCAGCGATCAGAAGGGAAAGGGACAAGGGGCCATCTGGCTCCTGGTTCCCAGACTGCAGCAGGATCAATGCATGCATGCATCTGGGAGCCAGCACCGGTTATCCTTAAAGAAGGGCGCTACCGTCACCCTGCACGGCACGGGGAGGGGTGGCTCACTTAGCTCTCTTACGGTAAGTACTCTTACCTTCAGGGTCGTGGGTCTGGAGGCAGCGAAGGCCTGGCAGTCTCCAGCCCAGGAAGCACTATGCCTGCCCCACGTGCTTCTCAGACTGAGGTCTCGGACTGACGGGCTCACCCCCGCCCCTGCGGCCTGGGCTCCAAGACACCTGCTGCTTCCACTTGGCTTCACACCTGGATCTCCCAGTGTGTGGATCTCCCACGGTGAAAAGCTGATCATAGGCCTTTGGGTGCTTCTGGTCTCTGTGATGTGGGTGGTTCATAGCAAATAAAGTAGCTGCAGATTAGAGTGAGTGACACAGATCATGGCATCACAGGATTCAGACTCAGGAAGTAGTTCTCTCTCTCTCTCTCTCTGGAACTTTACACATGCATTCTGGGGTTGGCCACAGGCTTAGATATGTTCCAGGAGAAAGAGACCTGCCAACCCCCAGGCCTCTCCTTGAGCCTCTGAGACCACTTGTTAGATGAAAACCTGCTGTGTGGACCTACCTTAGTCTGCCAGGAATTCCCGGCAGTGGCCAGCCTGCTCTGGTTTACTTACTTACTTGCTGGCTTATTTATCAAGGCAGAAGATCTGACTTTGTAGTCCAGGTTGACTTGGAACTCACAGCAATCCTTCTGCCTTAGCATCCCACATGCTGGGATTACAGGTGTAATCCACAGTCTGTCTCTGCTTGTGTCTATTTTCAGTGAGTGACGCACTGGATGGGTGAGCCCACTGCACACGCGCTGTGGGACAGCCGAGAGGCCCGGAGAGCATGTGTGAAGAGAAAATGTGAATGCTGACACAGGCACGGCCACACCAAGGAGCCCGGAGCTTAGACCCACGGGACTCTGGCAAAGCCTCCATCAGGCCGAGGCTCGGAAGGACAGCAAAGCCTCCTCCTCCTCTGGTCTGAGCATGAAGGCTGACAGTGTGCAAGGATGACCGACCCGTATGCACAGAAACTAGCAGCCTCCACCTCCTCCTCCACGTGGCTGTTTACAGCCTGGGCCTGGCTGCTCACCCGCTGACACCTCCCACAAGACCAGCCAGCGCCTCCTACAGCGCTGAACATTGTGAAGTGCTTGGGTCTGGGTTGCTGCTTAGTAGGGTGGGCTCCATCAGAGCAGGCACAGCCCACCGACTCCAGCTCCTGGGTGTGTACCGGGTGGGCTCCGTCACAGCAAGCACAGCCCACCGACTCTAGCTCCTGGGTGTGTACCTGTTGTTTCTTCATTCTCCCGATGAACCTAGTCAGAGTTCCAGGACCTGAGCTACTCTGGCCTCTGAACATGTGTGTCAGGTCTCATTGAATTGTAGGACACTGACCATAATCACGTGTCTCTTTCTCTCTTTCTCTTCCTTCTTCTCGTCTTCTTTCTTCTTAAGACAGGGTCTTGTTATATAGCTGAGGCTGGCCTCGAACTCATGATCTCCCTGCCTCAGTTTATTGAGGGCTGAGATTACAGCCATTACCTGCCTGCCTGCCTGTCTGTCTATCATGCCCTCCCCTCCCCTCTCCTCCCCTCTCCCTTTCCCTCCCCTCTCCCTTCCCCTCCCCTCTCCCTTCCTCTCCCTTCTCCCCTCTCCTCCCCTCTCCCCCCTCTCCCCTCTCCTCCCCTCTCCCCTCTCCCTTCCTCTCCCCTCCCCTCTCCCTTCCTCTCCCCTCTCCCCTCTCCTCCCCTCTCCCCTCCCCTCTCCCTTCCTCTCCCCTCTCCCCTCTCCTCCCCTCTCCCCTCCCCTCTCCCTTCCTCTCCCCTCTCCCCTGTCCTCTCCTCTCCCCTCTCCTCTCCCTTCCTCTCCCCTCTCCCCTCTCCTCCCCTTTCCCCTCCCCTCTCCCTTCCTCTCCCCTCTCCCCTCTCCTCACCTCTCCTCCCCTCTCCCCTCCTCTCCCCTTTCCCCTCCCCCTCCTCTCCCCTCTCCCCTCCCCTCCTCTCCCCTCTCCCCTCCCTTCCCCTCTCCCTTCCCCTCTCCTCCCTTTCCCTCCCCTCCCCTCCCCTTCTCTCTTGGCATCTTCTTGTTGTCCTGCCTCAAACCCCAAGGCTTAGAACCAAAGCCCCGCCCACCTCTCGTCTGCCCAGTTGCAGGATAGACCAAGCAGGATAATTTGGAGTTTAAGGTAACACAGCACCATTTGGTGCACTTGCAGATTTCTTCTCCCTGGGGCATCCAGACCTTGGGGATCAGTATTTAGCCTTGCAATCCATAGCAACATACCAAACCTCAACAATGGCTCCAACCCCAGTATATGATACTTTGTTACGCGGCTTGAGCAGACTGAGACATTATGTTTCTTTGCTCCTGGACCAGATTGTGAGCGCTCCTCAACTGTGGTTGGTATTGTCCTCAGAAGTAAGGGCACAACAGGCAATATAGACAAGGCTCTCGCCTCCCTGCTGCTCAGTGTAGAGGACAGAAAACACAGAGGAGGCAATGCTATCCTGAAGTTATCCTGGAATAACGGCAGGGGAAGCAGTTCCGGTTAGGAACTGTTGCTGTCACTGGTGCAACTGCTTCCCCTCACAGTCACACCTTTGGAAATGCCGTCCTCTCCTTTGTCCTCACTCCCTTGGAGTGGACAAGCCGCACAGAGGGCAGTATTCTGGGCTCCAGGGGTCACGGCTTTTGTTACAGTGCCTGCTTCCCAAACACAGCCTCGTCCTCAGAGGTTCTGGGCTTTTCTATACTTGCTCCTCAAACACGGAGTCTGTCCCCGCCCTTCCAGCTGGAAAAACTCTTGACTTCTGGAAGGCTTGGTCTATGCTGGTTTTAAGCCATTATAAGAAGAAAAAGCCAAGGGCAGAGGCAGAGGACCCCTTCCGGGGTGGTGGCAGCCCGAAGGCCCTCCCCCACCTTGCTGCCCCTCTCTGCCCTTTCTAGGGCACCTGGCGCGAGGTGGGGCTGGCCATGGGGCTCCGTCAGCAGCTTGCCTATTCATTTTTGGTAGCTCTGGTTTCAGCGTTCTCTGCTCTTTGGATCCTGATGCTCGATTCAAAGGCCAGGTTTATAAGGCCAGGGGAATCAAAGCAGCCTCTGACTCATAGACTTTCATGTTTCTCAGCCCCAGTCTGTTGGCAGTTTCTGGACCAACTGGTAACTGCTTTGCTGGGGCCAGTGTAGGTAAGGAAAGAAAAACAGGGAAGGGTGGGTAGTCTGCCACAGCCTGCACCCAGGCCTGGCTTGTGATGTGGTCAGGCCACTGCGCACCCAGCTCTGTCTGTGGGCCCCACCAGCTCCGCACAGACAAGCCAGGGCACACGGAGAAGGGCTCGCTGGCGCCTGGAACTGTGAGGTCCCTTGAAGGGTGGGGCAAGCTGGCTTGTACGTTCCCAGTGCCACCCAGGGGTGGGGGTGGGGGCTTTGTGAGGCGGAGAAGATAGGAGTTAAAGAGAGCAGGGTGTGTTGGTTCGTCTCCTGTAATGTGCATTGGGCTTGGGGAGTTCCTGTGTGCGCTCCTGCTTCAGGGGTGGGCTTCCCTTCAAGGGAGGAGCGCTGGCCTTCAGTCACCCTGCTGCAGAGACCAGGATTTGTAAGTGGGGCCTGAAATGTAGTGGATTCCAAACAACAGAGGAGAAAAGATTGCTGAATCAACGTTAAATGTTAGGAAGATCAATGGCATTATGGTTTTATAAGAGTTAGGCTGTTTTGTTTTGTTTTGTTTTCAAAGACGGGGTGGGGGGCGTGGGGGGGGCGTGTCTGTCTCCCACTGTAGCTCAGGCTGGCTCTGTGAGCTCGCTGTGTAGCATAGCATGGTCATGAACTAGCGGCGATTCTTCTGTCTTAGTTTCCCAATGCACGGTCATAGGTGTAAGCCCCATGTCTGGAGGCGTTGTCCTTGTTTGTAGACTGCACGGTAAACTATTTTAGTGGCAAGAGTGTGTGGTCAGTAGCTTGTTTTCTCAGTTCAGACACTGTGTGTGTCTGCATGTGCATGAGTGTTTACTGAGGTCGATGTGCTAAATGTTTTGGTTTAAATAAAAATGGCCTCCAATGGCTTAGTCACCAGGGAGCAGAACTCTTTGATAGTAGTGGAAGAATTAGGAGATGTGCCTTTGCTAGAGGATGTTGCTGCAATATTAAAAAGAACTCCAAGTTCCCCGCTACGCCCAGCTTCTCCCAGCCCTGGCGGTCTCACAGGCCAGTTCTTATCTCACAGAGACTCTCTGACTCGGAGCTCCAAAATCTCTCCACCCAGCTTGCTAAGTTCCCACTGGCGGGTTGCTACCACACCAGCTCCATGCTTCAGATCCTCCACGGCCTTAGTGGTGCACTTCTGGCAAACCCACGCTTTGCTGCCGTACCTTTCTCTCTGGAACCCAGATGAGCCACCGAGTGAAGGAACCACGTCAAGGAAAATGTCACATGCAGACTTAGTTCAGAAACAGTGGTAACTCAATCTCTGGGTACAACAATTAGAATCCTCATCTTGTAAGCCTGTTAAAATCGAAATCTTCCGGTGGAGAATCCTTGCAGATCAGTTACTGTATATGTAACTTGGATTCAACCCTTACTTAGAAAAAATAGATGTGTTTTTTTGTTTGTTTTTTGTTGTTTTGTTTTTTCAAGACAGGGTTTCTCTGTGTAGCCCTGGCTGTCCAGAACTCACTCTGTAGACCAGGCTGGCCTCGAACTCAGAAATCCACCCACCTCTGCTTCCCAAGAGCTGGGATTAAAGGCGTGCACCACCACTGCGGCCCTAACAGCTACATCTTGTCCTTATACTATCCTTCTTCATCTCTTCCTCTGTCCAACCCGAAAGCCCCGCCTACTCACCCAGTGATTGGTCCCTGGTTCACAAGAAGTCACCTGAGTATGTGACTCATTCCTCGGTCCAGACAACCCCTCCTTGGGGAAGCAAAATTAATATCAAAATACAGGCATCACCAGGGCCATCCCCACCCAGAGGAAGTGTGTCTCTGGGACTTTGAGGTTTCAAAAGCTCACATCTGGCTTGGTCTCTGCCCATCTGCCTGCTGATTCCCTTGTAGCTCTTAGCTATTTCCCCAGCATCCTGGCCGTCATGCCTGCTGCTATGCTCCTGCCGTGATGATAACGGACTAAACCTCTGCCGCTGTAAGCCAGCCCCAGTTACATTCCTTCCTTTCTAAGAGTCGGCTTGGTCAGGGTGTCTCTTCACAGCAATAGAACAGTGACTAAGACAGCACCTATCAGTAGGTTTGGATCCTTGCTTCCCAACAGAGGTTGATTTTATCTACCAGAGATGTTTGGCAAAGTCTGGAGACAGTTTGGCTTGTAACAACTGGTATTGTGTAAGGTTACCAGTCGTGTCTTTGGATAGAGGCCAGGACAACTTCTGAATTGTTTGTAATGTGCAGAATGACCCTCCACCAGACTTAGCCGGTGCAGATTAACAGTGACTGCAGTTGAGCCACCTTGCTAGGGGAATGGTATTTTGTATTCCTACAAGTATTTTGTAGGTTTGGGAACTTTCAAGAATAAATAAATAAATAAATAAACAAATAAATTAAAAAATGAAGCAAGGTTAACATAGTAACAATAATTATTTGGTAAAACTACTTTTTCTTTTGGTACATATCTGTTTTAAAGATTTATTTTGGTTTTTAATTGTGTATGTGTATAGGGTAGGTGTGTATGTTTGGCAACAAAGTTTAAATGGTTGTGAACTGCCATGTGGGTGCTGAGAATTCAACACAGGTCCTCTGCAAGAACAGCATGTTCTTGTGACCAAGGAGTCATCTCTCCAGTCCCAGGGAGCATACATATCTGTTTATTGATACTTGATTGCAGCATAAAATTTCTTTATGGAGGCTATTCTTAAAACATTGAAAAACATTGCTTAATCTGTACCCTAGCTTTCCTAGCTGCTGGAGACAGAGAGAAACCTGTTTGAACTCCACTCAGCTCGAAGATCACAGTGATGGCCTGACTTTGTGTTTGCAATGTGCTGTGGAGTGTGCTCGGGCCATTGATTTCCTTTATGCTCCAAATGGTAGGGGCCGGTGAGACAGCTCAGTGGGTAAAGACAATAAAAACAGCCCACCCTCATATCCCCCGATGACCTGAGGTCAGTTCCCAGAATCCACTTACAAAGTCGGATGTTGGGGTCTCTTCTCCTTATCACGTCTTTACCCCAAAACAAGGTGTAAGGGAAGTGCCAGTTCCTCCAAGTCGCCCTCGGTCTCTGCTCACTGCCAACAAGTTCCCTCGAAATGACAGGGCTGAAAGCGGGTCCCTGAGATGCCAAAACCTAAATTCTTAATTATTGATTACACACTCTGCCCCCAATGTCCTCCGACCTTCTCCATTTGATGTTGTTCTCTTGAAAAGTGACAAGAGCCTCTTCCCCCTAAAGGAGGAATGTGTGCAGGGCCTGCCTGGGCCCAGCGTCTGGAGGCAGCCTGCATGTGTTTGAAGACTATTTTTGGTCCCCGAATAAAGATGGGTCTCATCTTGAAGTGTGAAAATGTTCACTGGAAGATAATTTTTAGGGATGGATGACTAAAAGGGAACATATGATCATGAAAATGTTGTCCTCAAATCGCAACTTGACCGGATTGAACTGACCTACATACAGTCTTCACCAGCGCTCAGAGTGGTGGTTGAGGCATGGTGGTAAGAAGCTCACAGCCTTGCTGGCATCTGGGCAGCTGCTAGAGCGTGAGTGGCTGGCTGCTCAGTGACCTTCCTGAGGTCCACGCTCTGGGTGAGCATAGAATTTAGGGTCCAGAATAAGCGAAGTCTCCATACTCCATTCTTAGTCCTCACCTGTTTCCAAAGATGACTTTGTACAAAGAACTCTGGTTTAATTAGTGTATCTGTTTAAAAATTATCATTAGCTGAAGTTATAGTAGAACGCTAGCTAGCATGCTAGGGCCCATCCCAGCACCACTAAGAAAAGTTTTCATTCTTAACCAGGTGTGGAAGTTTGCGCTGGTTTCCCAGCCACTTGGCAAGTGGAGACAGGATGACTGCTAGTTCCAGGCTAGCCTGGGCTACATAATAAGAATCTCCCCTTTCAATAGCGTATGTTCTAAGATCAAGAATTGACAAATGGATCCTCATAAAATTGCAAAGTTTCTGTAAGGCAAAGGACACTGTCAATAGGACAAAACAGCAACTAACAGATTGAGAAAAGATCTTTACCAATCCTACATCTGATAGACGGCTAATATCCAATATATATAAAGAACTCAAGAAGTTAGACTCTAGAGAACAAAGTAACCCTATTAAAAACAAAGAATTCTCAACCGAGGAATACCGAATGGCTGAGAAGCACCTAAAGAAATGTTCAATATCCTTACTCATCAGGGAAATGCAAAACAAAACAACCTGAGATTTCACCTCACATCAGTCAGAATGAATAAGATCAAAACCTCAGGTACAGCAGGGCTGGCGAGAATGTGGAGAAAGAGGAACACTCTTCCATTACTGGACTACAAGCTGGTACAACCACTCTGGAATTTAGTTTAGTGGTTCCTCGAATACTAGACATAATACTACCTGAGGACCCAGCTATACCACTCCTGGGCATATACCCAGAAGATGCTCCAACATGTAATAAGGACACATTCTCCATTATGCTCATAGCAGTCGTATTTATAATAGCCAGAAACTGGAAAGAACCAAAATGTCCCTCAACAGAGGAGTGGTTACAGAAAATGTGGTACATTTACACAGTTGCACACTACTCCCCTATTAAAAATGATTTCATGAAATTCTTAGGAAAATATTATTCTGAGTGAGGTAATCCAATCACAAAAGAACACACATCCCGATACCTTTTGTACCAGGGAGCCAGGAGACTCCACAGCCTTCTGTGCACAGCTCACCAGGAGAGAGTGATCTCCCAGCAGTGCTTTCACTTTTGAGCTCAGAGGAGTAAGGACACAGGCTTACAGGCCCACAGGAGGAACAAACTCCAGCCAGAGACAACAATATCAACTAGCACCAGAGATAATCAGATGGTGAAAGGCAAGCACAAGAACCCTACCAAGAGAAACCAAGGCCACATGTCAACATCAGAACCCAGTTCTCCCACCACAACAAGTCCCGGATACCCCAACACACTGGAAAAGCAAGAGTTGGATTTAAAATCATATCTTGTGATGCTGATAGAGGGCTTCAAGAAAGACTTAAATAACTCCCTTAAAGAAATACAGGAGAACATCAGTCAACAGGTAAAAGCCCTTAAAGAGGAAACACAAAAATCCCTTAAAGAAGTACAGGAGATCATGGGTCAACAGGAAGAAGCCCTTAAAGAAGAAACACAAAAATCCCTTAAAGAATTACAGGAAAACACAAACAATCAAGCAAAGAAAATGAACAAAATCATCCAGGATCTAAAAGTGGAAGTAGAAACAATAAAGAAATCACAAAGTGAGACATCTCTGGAGATAGAAAACCTTGGAAAGAATCAGGAGTCATAATGCAAGCATCAACAACAGAATACAAGAGATAGAAGAAAGAACCTCAGGTGCTGAAGATGCCACAGAAAACATTGACTCAACAGTCAAAGAAAATGCAAAATGCATAAAGTTGGTAACCCAAAACATCCAGGAAAACCAGGACACAATGAGAAGACCAAACCTAAGGATTATAAGTATAGAAGAGAGCGAAGATTTCCAACTTAAAGGGCCAGTAAATATCTTCAACAGAATTGTAGAAGAAAACTTCCCTAACCTAGAGATAGAGATGCCCATGAACATACAAGAAGCCCTCAAAACTTCAAACAGACTGGAC